>NC_073724.1:89416897-89719927 GCF_023634155.1 Falco peregrinus
GTAGGATAGCGCTTTTGCAAGCATGGCAGTGCTGCTGCTTCTTTTTCTTTGCCCTTTTTCTTTTCTTTTAAAGTAAAAAGTTGCTTAAGTCTGTTTGAGGTTAAGTTCACAATTTATGCTCAGCGAGCTGTCTTGTGCTGTGTCCAAAACCAGCACAGAACCACTGTCACTTTTTCCTGGAATCCTGTCCACAGACTGGGGATTGGGGCTTCCTCTTCTGCTCTGGCATCCTTTGAGCCTGAATACTTCAGGGCTTGAAGATTTCTTCCTTACACAGAAGGGTGGTGCTACTGGGTGGCGCCTGCATAACTGTGTGCATGCAGGGAGAAGTTTCCAGGAGCAATGGAAAGTAAGCTATGCCATAAAAATTTTACAGTGCTTACTCCTTTCTTCCTTTCTACATGACATGTTGGGAAAAATTTGGGGACAAAATGAATGCTGCCGACTTACAGGCATTGGGCAGTGTCTTGAGGAAAACAAGGAAAAGTGCTACCCCACAGACAAGGGCAAGGGTGGCAGGTGGGGAGAGGACAGACGGCTGGTTCGCTCCCACACGGGGACTAGCAGTTGCAGGTGAACCAAGGCCATGTGCCCTACTAATAGCAGCAGCTTCCTGCTCAAAATAAGAAGCAGGTTCACACATTAATTCTCCAGTTGTGTTCAGACATAAGCTGCAACACAGATGTTTGCAGGGCACAAAGGGGGCACCCAACAGAGCTGGCTGCAAAAAAAAAAAAAAGTACAGGAATGACAGCGAGTTGCCTTTTACAGCAAGATCTCTAGAGAGGCAGTAAAAGGGAAGCTTATTCTGCTATGATTTTTTTTCCTGAAGCTCCTCCTTGTGTAAGATCCCACTGCTGCCAATCTCCAGAGACTGCAAATGAATTAGAAAGAGGAGGAGAAAGCAAAAAGCATGGATAAGCAAAATAAAGGAGCAAAGCAGAAAACAAAGCACAACAACTGAGACTAAAAAAAATGCATCACAAAGAGGGAAAAGATGAAAAGAAGTAAAGACACATCAATAGATATGAGAACTATTAACGAAATGTAATCATCAGAAACACTGCTGAGATCTTTTGCACGCACTCTGAAAGCACCATTAGACAGAGGATCTTCTGACAGGGCTGGACATAGGTCTGAAAATCCAGGAGACCCAGCAGTGGGACCATCATACATTAAGTGATCTAGGCAGCTATCTGACCCCATACATAAAATGGAGACAATGGTTCTTCAGCTTTTGCCAAACAGCTTGGGACCTATAGGTGAAGCACACTATGAAAATATTTTGCATTCTGATTCTTACAGAACAAGCTACTTACTGCAAAAAAACGTTTTTGTGAAAGGGTCCTCTACACCAAAAAGTGGTCCTGGATTTTACTCATAAGAAGAATTCAACTTCTCCCCTATTATAAATCTCTTCAAAGTTTCTCATACAGAGCAAGGTAAGTTCAATTGTTACATTCATGTATTAAAGAAACCTTTTCCTCCTCAGAGCCCAAGCTCAAAAAATTGTCTAGATCTATAAACTCTTTAGAAAGAATAAAACCTTTTAAATCTTCTCTTGTTTCTTCTCCATTGCTAGGAGCTCAACAGAGTTTCAAGCACCATCAAGTATGACCTGACTTGTAAAAAAGAAATCACCTAAAAATTACTTCATTATATGCAGGAATGTATTTCTGAAATTGCCTGAATACTTTCTGTAAATGTTCCAACTGAGATACTAGCTTCACTGAAATACTTGAGAAAATTTCCAGGAACTTCAATATACCCAAGATTTTGACTTTTATGGCCATTTTTTTCCCAGTAGTCACATTCGTACTTTTACTACATTTAGCAGTTGCAAAGAAATCCAAGGAAACACAAACTAAAAACCAGTTAAAGCACAGCCTCAAGTATGGGTGGATCAAAAGTAGAGCTACTTCTTCCAGCTCACTGATTTTACCTTCAAAACTTCTCACTTGCTTGTGAAGATTCACCTTTTCATTCAGTCTGAAGGTAAATTTGTCAGTTTGGCTACAAATTTCTCTCCGAGTAATTGAGCATCATACCCTTCCCAATTTCTGCCATACAAATTCAACATGGACTATTGAAAATTCAGCCTGCAAAGATCATCACACTGTTCCATTCATGGCAGCTGAGATTTATCAAGGGCTTTAAGAAGTTCAGCATTAGTCTGTCAACAAATCTCACACACACTCCAAATCATCTAACACAAAACATACATATATCCATTGCACATACCTATTTATTGCAGATGTTCTCCAAGTCTCAAGAAGCATATAACCAAGAATTGCTTCAAGTTCACAATCCAAGATCTGAAAAACAGGTAATACGTATTTTTAATGTCACTAAAAGTATATGTATTAAGCATATAAAAGAAAAAAAATATTGTGTAAAATTACTCTTCAGAGTTTATGAGCTAGTCCTTCTGAAGTTGTGCATCACCTGAGAAATGTTGTGGGTGATAACAATGATGTTATGATAATTTATATGGTATGAAATTTAAGATACATGATATTGCATAGATTCTCGGACAACTTCTACATACAAGATCAAAAATAGTAGAAAATTCTGAGAACACATCTAATTTTCAAATAGCAGTTTTGCTACAACTATTTGTAATGAAAGAACAAAACCAACATACTGAATATGCAAAACTGCTAGTGGCATATCAGAAAATACAAATTATTTAGGAAACCACAAGATCCCTATGTACATTTAAGCAATATTCTGCCTTTAGTTCACAGCAAGACAGTGGCATGAATAGGAAAACCACATGAAAAATCAAGGATATCATTATGGGCATTACCTCTTTATTGTCTAGAAATGCTGAACATGCGCAGTTCTGCTACAAGTATGAAATTCTAGACATACCTTTTTTTAAGCATTTGTGTAACACCTAATCACAATTAGTCCCAGAATCTCTAAATTTTGCTGATGATTCTCACACAGTGACCCTGAATGTAATGCATTTCATAAGTCTAACATGCTTCAGAAAGTAGAAAAGGGGAGGAGGATGCATTGGGAGAAAGAAACAGGCTTGGCAGACTGAGTACAGACACAAGGGGGGGGGGGGGGGGGGGGGGGGGGAGAGGAAAAAATTGTTCATGTCCAAATGCACTTGGTCCGATCTTTGTTCCGGACAATGACTTCTGAGATGACCACATCAGCTTCACCATCATGAGTACATGCTATATTGAGTATTTCTGAGTCACCACTAGCATCTTTGAAATCTGCAGCAGGAAACACCATTTCACAGGGTGCAGCCACACAGCCACAGCTCTTAAAAAAAAGTAATAATTAAGATTCCACACTAGAAAAAGTTTTGCCTCTTTCCTTTCCCAATAATTTTGCCTCAGCTTTTGCCTGCAGCTGCACTACTAGTATGCACCACATGATTCCCAGTGTAGGCAAAGTTAATCACCCCAGCAGAGTTAAGACAAATCGGTGGTAGAACAGCCTATATCCACTATGCATCAGTGGTGACCTGGCTGGGAGCACCTATGTGCTCCAGCTGAAGAGCAGGCATTTTCTTCTCCCAAGGCTCAGCCGACCAAAGGACTCCTAGACTCCCTCTGTTCCCTTCTGTGAGCTGGTAATTTTCAAGCAGAGAGACAAAATGTAAATATCAGCATGGATAATTATGTCACTGCTCATTTTTTGCAGGATAACCAGACAGAAAGATAAGGCTCACTCTGAGAAACAGAAGCAGTATAAATTTTTATCTAGCAACTGCATGAAAGATTATATCAATTCTTACAAAAGCAACAGTTTGTTGATTTGTAACTGTTGCCGACTTTCATGTGTAAGAACAACTACAGAAATTCCTCACTGGTCTTCTCTACGTATTTTCAGGGAATCTCTACAAAAACGACAACTTCTAGGATTATTTATGCTATGCACTATGTTGCCATTCCTGCTGTTGATATCAACCACAGACAAGCCAGACTCAGAAGCTCAGATTCCATCACAGAGGCGCGAGTAACACCACTACATCTCTGCCCGTTACATCTCCTACTCAATTCTGCAAAAGAGATTTCCACAATAAGGTGTAGAGAAATCACAAAGAGAATGCCATTAAAGTTAATGTGAAAATCAGCCAAATATCATCTCTAAAAGGAGTAGGAGTTATTTACTAGGTAATATCAATAAAAATCTGCAAGATCTGAGGGCGGCCATAGTTTACCCTTTTTTTTACATAGTTACACGCTCCATTTTTCCTCCACGTCCTTCTTCATCAGTTAGCCTTGTAACACCTTTTCCACATGGAATCATAAGCTCATAGAACACCTTGAGTTGGAAGGGGCCCATAAGGGTTATCAAGTCCAACTCCCTTGCTCCTCGCAGGACTACCTAAAAGCAAACCATAAGACTAAGAGTGTCATCCAGATGCTCCTTGAACTCTGACAGGCTTGGTGCTGTGACCACTTCCCTGGGGAGCCTGTTCCAGCGATCAACCACCTCTCAGTGAAGAACCTTTTCCTAACGTCCAATCTGAACGTTCCCTGATGGAGCTTCATTCCATTTACTTGTGACCTGTCACTGGTCACCAGAGAGAGAGATCAGCACCTCCATCTCTGCTGCCCCTCTTGAGGCATTCCCTAGGCTACGCTTTCCCCTCTGACTTATCCCTCTTATCTCTTATCTGCTTCTATGGCTGCCCGTTTTCTCTTCACTTGCAAGGCCTCTACCATTGACTACGAACACTCATGTTACCACACCTTGACAGGAGTCACCACCCATCAGTTGAAGCACATTAACCACCTAAATGAACGCTGTTCCCTGGCTGTAACATCAGTCAAATGACCTTCACAACAGGTTGTATATTCCAGGAACTGAACTGTCAGGTCCAGCGAAACTTGTGTCATAAAGGTAACCTTCAAAACACTAACCGGGTGTAAAGTTCTACTAATGTGATAACGCATGAAATGATATCGCTCAAAGACATGTCTCAAGGGATTGTTGACCTGAGAAATTCTTATGACATATTTATAGAGAAACATTATGAATTACTGCATGGCTGAGATAGTTCTGCAACAGAAAGTTTGCAGCCAAAGATAAGACCAATTGTATGTAAGTATGAGCACACGATTTGCTGCGCATAACATTAGCAGTGTTTATTTTAGAAATGACCACCCATCAGATGGTTCCAAAAAAACTCACAGAGTTGCTAAAAGATACCAGGGAAAGTTTTTATTTGTAATACACTTTCTCTCTTTAATAACACCAGCTGTCGCCTTCACAAACGCATCATGCCCTTCACAGTTATCCCATATTCTGCAAACACCGAAAAAAACCCCAAACCCTCCCACAGTTATTAACATCTGCTTCATTTGCTGATTCTGACAAACTGAAGGACAAAGGCATGATTTAACAGATTGCTCCGCGTAAGGAAACAATGCAGTTCACGAAGGATTCATCAAATGCCCCTGTCAGAAAGCTTTACAAAGCACAGCTTAATGAACGTATGCAAATTGCTATAATATATAAAATGTCTGATACCACTTCAACAAGTAATGTGCTTATGAAATCTATGGAGAATGGTAAGACAGATCAATCCAATTTGTCTTCGAAATAAAGTGATTTGGTTTCCTCCAGATAATTTCAATCTCTTTTTTTTTAATGCCTTGTGGCATGACAGAAATGTATTACGTACAATGAACCACTGCTTTAGACCCTAGATGATGTAATTATTCAATAGAAAAAGCATTCAGCAAGAGACAAACTGGAAGCACACTGGTACACTTCAATATTTTCCTTCAATGTTTTGACACACTGGCATTTAAAAAAAAATTTGTTGTTTCCAAGCCTTGCTGCATTTAAACAGCCCCATTTTTTTTTTTTTTTGCCATTGTTTGATGGGAGGTTGAAGCCTGGGTGTTAAGTCAGGCTGATATTTACAGCATGAGGAACTGCTCAGATATGACAGCACATCAGAAAACAACATACATCCAGGATGATCACTGCTATTGCTGTTTTCAACATTATTGATCTAGAGATCTGATCGTTTTCTTTTCATCAAGATAGGGAAAGAATGGCTTATGAGCTAAAATGATTTTCGATGAAAAAAACGAACATTTTCTAGAGCTTTTTTTCCCTCTGACAACTTAAAGTTCTTTTCACCAACTTACTTTAAAGAAAATCATAAAAACACATTTTCAGTGTTTTTCTAAGAAGCTGAAATGCACAATCAGCCTTTATGAATTTATGGAAAAACAAATAGAACTCTTTTTTTCTTGGGAAAAAAAACCCAACCAACAAAAAAAAACCAAGGAAAAGAACACAGCATACTAAGTGCATCAGAAACTAGAAGGTACAGAGTTTCTGGATCTTGCCTTTACTAGGCTGGGCAGGTGTGAAAGAGAGAGGACTGTGATGTACCATCATTATCTCCCTTTCAAGACCTTTTTTCCCCTGAAAACATCTGCCAGAGGAGCCTAGGTACCGCTAGTGATGCCTTGTGTCTGAGATGGATTATATCACTGCTTCTGCACTCTGTTTTTCAGTAGAGGTGCTACTCATCCTTTGAAATAAAGTCCTCAGACCATCATGTGTACTAACATAAAACTGATACTTGATAGTTCATAATTTTCGACAACCTTCTTATACCTTCAGGACCCCCAGTAATCCACAGGCTATGGATACAGAAATTGGCTGGCCTCTTCACCTTCCCTTCAGCCACATTCCTCTGGAGCCTGTAATGGATAAGGTCCAGGGTGCAGTTTGCCAGTTCTTTTACATGCTCCTTATTAGTTCTACAACTCTCCAGCTGGAGGTGTCCATCCCATTCTACAGAATCCAAGTTTTCATAGCAAATCAAAGGAACTCTCATGCTGGGACCACAAAACGGGAAAAAAAATCACAATACTCTCTAACTCTTTCTTGGGTGGTTCATTATGTTATGCTAAGAGAAGAATCCCTGATGTAATAGTCTAACAGACAAACAGTTTCAACTCTTTATATCATCCATTATAAGTTTCATGTGACTACACAAGTAATTGCTGTTATTGTCAAAACTAGGTGCAAGTTTTGCTCAGTGTCTTAAGGCAAAATGACTAGAGTTGGGCAGCACTTAGTGCAGGGTTCTCAAATCTCTGCATCACGGGACTGCAGTTTCTGCACTTAGAATCAACTAAACTGTAAAATAAAGCGTCCAGGTTGAAATACCATGTCAGAAATGTACTATGACCTCATTTTAAAGGCATTAACTTGTAAAACCCCTTCCATTCTGTTACACTGAATATTCAAGATGTGCCAGGTACTGTGGAAAACATTTTTATTTCTCCACAAATAAATATACATTAGAAAGAGTGTTTATAACATTTTTCTAGAATAGGATTTATATCACTGACAATTAAGGGGTGATATTTTTAACACTGTATTACTTTTAGATGCCAGTTAACAGTATTTAACAAAGCAGGCTGTCCTCATTTTTACTTTTTTTTTTTTTTTTAATTCAGATTTGCAAGATGGTGGGTCCTCTGGCTTTGCATTCAGTCAAAGACTGAAATCTGGCAATAAATGAACATGATAAGCCTGCCTTTATTATACCTCATTTCTCAAAGTAACTCTTTCAGGTTCCATCATTACCATCCCTAGTTTAAAATTGCTCTTTATAACATAAAGCTCCAAGTACAGAAAAATGTCTCCTCTTTTGACTGTACATTGAGGACAACAGATTCACAGCTGATGTAGTTAATAAAGGCAAATTAAGGAAGCTTCATCTTACACCTCCTGTCTTATCTCCTGAACCTGTATGAAATTATACTATTTATCATAAGTAAAATAAAACATTCTAACTTTTCCATGAAATAGGGAGGAAATTATTATTATTGGGAGTCAATATTCTTACAGCTCCCTTAAGATGCAACATCTAATAGATTTCAGGGGGGGGAAAAAAGAGCCTTTTGTACCGATTTCAGTTACAGTCTAATAAAACACCTTCAAAAAAGATATTAACTTGCACACCATCATTGACAAAATTACAGTCACACTGTGTGCAATGGAGTGAGCTACATGATAATGCAATAAAACATTTTTTTTAACCTCTTACTTTGGGGTTTTTTGCATCAGGGACATCAGTGTTTGAGTCGAGGCACACCGCTTTAACAAAATAGGTGAGAAGCACAGCCAGTCCACCCAGTTCCACATCCTTACCTGCTACCAGATTCCTGCCACCCATTGCAGCGAGGGTATTCACCCATTGCTGTTACAAAGTACTTGTACTGGACAGCAGTGTGATCAATAACAGCAAATGGTTCTGGGACAGTGAAGCAGATGAGAAAGTGAAATCCTTTCTTTGATTAGCTTCTTGGCTAGCTAGCACAAACCTATGATCCTTGTTGAAAAAAGAAAAACTAGGAGGTTTATAAGAATGTAGAACTTTTTCTACTCAAAGAAAGCTAATTTCTAATGGCTGAAAATGCTGTCTTCCCTGACCTGTGGGAAAATGCAAGAAAGGGCTCACTGCTCTAAAGCCTGTCTCCAAAGTAGCATCCAAGGTGCAAAGACTCTCAACCTGAAATATTTCTGTGAAAGTACAAAGTATTGAGCAACTTTACTGTGGCAGGCACTTCTAAAGGGAAAAGGTCCTCATTTGCCCTGACACAAGGAGAAGCAGCACACAACACAGCCACTGCTTTTGGTTTGACAATGTGGAATCTAAGCTACCTTGCCACATCTCTACAAGGGTCTGAGATATGCAGAAATGTGCTGCCACCATTACAGTCTACAGGTTGGAACAGAAACTCCATAAGGAAATACATACTTTTTTTTTTTTCCTCCTCTTTTTTAAAAGAAAGGCAGAAGCACTAAGCTGCACTATTTCATACCAGTGAAAGACTAGGTAAGTAGCTGAACGCAATAGATGCAATAAATCTCCAACCCTTCCTTTTCTTAACTACAGTCACAACTGTTGGGAAAACCCTGCTCAAATAATCATAAGGTATGTAAAAAGGGGTTCCAGTAAGTTGAATATAGATCATTATTTTTTCACAAGTAAGACCTATGAGGACAACATGGGTAAGTTCAGCATGCCCATGACATTCAGTTGTCCTGGAAGGTCCTTAAATAACATTTAGCACCACGATATCTGAAGATTATGACATCTCATTCCTGCATAAAAGGAGGAATCATTCAGAACTAGCTACCAGTAACATCCAGTCTCAGAAATGGCAGGTGAGTCAAAAATATCCATAGAAGAAACAAGAGGACCATCATGTCCTCCTTGAAATGGACACCTATCGTAATGGGGGCCAGCTGCAATTGAAAGCTGTTTGCTCACATTATTTTTATCATTACAAAAAAGAAAGGTGAACACCCCCTCTTGTCTCAGAAGCAAATATGGAAGCTGGAGCTGTGAAGTGGAGAAGGATCAAACAACTTGAGAGGAGTCTAGGAAGCCTTTCTAAGCAGTCAGTCATGCCTCCTGAAAGTGGAGAATAGGCACCAAGATGTCATCCTCTAAAAAGTCAGAAATAATGAGGAATAGCTTATCAAGATATGGATTATTAGCAGACAGGATAGCGGCAGAATTAGTTCACCACATTGATGATAAAACAGTATTAGGAAAGCAGAGCAATTTTAAGGAAAGGTAGCTAAAATACCTGTCCAACACACTACTACAAGTCCTTCTCATCTCCAGTATTGTGATGCTTCAAAGTTAACTGTCCCAACAGACAACCCTGTACTCTGTCTGCTAGTGTCAAGATGAAGCATTGTATGCTATGGTAGGGCTGTAGTCTCCGAGGATTACATGTCTGTATGAATAATGAGGGTAGCTGCATTTTGTTCCAGTTACTGTGAATTAGGAGCAGAACCCCGTTGCCTGGCAAGCTTTCAGCACAGGCTTCTGGGTACAGTGCTTAGGCTGTCATATTGAAGGAATATGCTACTCAGAGGGATGAACTGGGTCTTGTCTAGTTTCCTTACCTTGCTTTGTCCAGGAGGACCCACCAGACAATAACTGTTCCACAGACACACACTCACATCACACAATCCCTTCCTAACACCACCAACGAAAGACCAACGTCCCAAATGTTTTTTTGGGAAGGCAGATGACAACCCCACTTCAAAGGTCTGGAAACAGCAAGGAACTTCTTACACTGACCTCAGACTGAAACCCTCTGGCATCTGTTAGCAAACAGCAGAATCTACCAACTGCTGGATTAAACATAAAAGAGGTGATAGTGCAAACACATGAGCAGTGGCCAGTCTCCTTTCTAACCCCTTTGGTAGCACTGTGACTTCATATTGCATCATGCTTAATTTTTTATTTTTTTTTATCTCTGTAAATGCTTCTATGCATTCTCACAAAAACTTCCCTAAATTTACTGAATTCTGCCTTCAAGTGATTTCGGTTTTCTACTCAACTACTGCACTTGGAGTTTATTCCAGAACTTCACCTCTTAGGATGTTTGAAAGATTTCTTTTAATTTTCAGTCTAAATTCATTCAGGATTAATTAATAAACATATTATCTTGTGCTGATATTATCCTTCAGTTTTAACAGATCTTCTCCCTCCCTGGTGTTTGCCCTCCAAAGGTATTTAGAACAAAGTTTTTTCCTGGATATTATACACAAATTATAGGGAACGGAGGCTTAGCATATTTTGTCAAAAAGTCTGACAGAAGATAACCATCCACTGGGAAAACATATTTAACTTATTTTTTTTACTAATGAACAAAAGGCAGATACTGATTTCTTTTCCTAGTTACTCCAGTACAAGCCAGGAATGATCATACTATAACCTATGGCTAGTCAAGAGGCAAGAATTGCATCTGAGCAGGCGTCTGCCTAGGGCTGCAGTAAGGGCTGTGAGCACTAAGTTGTCAGTGGAGAACAAATACCTGATGGAGGAGTGGAGAGCAGTAGGCACCTGCCATGCAAAAGCCATCATTTTAGAGGCCTTGGAAAGTGAAAGGCATTGACCATAGACTTTTCTCCAGCCCAGAGAGACCTGAAAACCAACATATCTGGCATCTAGACCCCCAACTCTCTAGGCAAATGCTGCACCTGCTCCAGTTCAGATTGGACGCTAGGAAAAGGTTCTTCCCTGAGAGTGTGGTCAGTCACTGGCACCAAGCCTGTCAGAGTTCAAGGAGCATCTGGATGATGGTCTTAGTTATATGGTTTCGTTTTAGGCAGTCTTGCGAGGAGCAGGGAGCTGGACTCAATGTTTCTCCTGGCTTCCTTACAACTTGAGATATTCTGTGATTCTACGTCTATGTAAAAGGCAATGTTATCCACCCCCCTGTTTTTCAATGTAACCATCACACTTTTGCATTGAATTCAGTGCCACTCAGATGTGTTAGGAATAGTCTCAGGACTCACAACACATCAAGCCTCTCCGAGCGCCAAAGCACCCCACTTCTGTCTCCCAGCTGTGGTGGCATTGCCATGGAAAGAACCAAGACTTTAAACTCACTTCTTGAACCATGATGCCTGAACATCCAGAGACCCTATATTTAAATACCCAAGGAAGTCTGAGGTCCAGGACAGCAAGAGTGATTGATCTAAATCAGGTGGCCATCCAGCACGGCTATTCTGTATTGATCTCCAAGATTTCAGCACCTAGGGGGGGATTTGTCTCACTAACTGCAGATGTCAATATACGAGCTTATCACCTTGGGCTACCCTTAATTGAGAGAGAGAAATAGGTGCCTCTAGGGCTCAATTCCTCTCATCCTAATGTGGATATCTAAAATAGCTTAGATGAATTGCACCCAACTATAGGGTCCAATGATCATAAAAGCAATCTAGGGAGAGTAGCTTTGATGTAGGCACTTATGCTGTAGATAACTCAAGGTAGTTGACACAAATCTTACTGCTGAAGTCTGCCTCAGGAGAGCTGGCATTCAGACAGATCTCAAGCCACAAATAGGGGTTCAGAGGATGGGGTTTCAACGACACCATAATCTCATCTGTAAGTCTTTATTCACCCCAACCTTTTCTTGTTGAAGTTTAAAGAGAAGAATTTCAGATTTGGCTCGATAATAGCAGCAATAATAGTCATCATTAATCTAGGAAGACTGATTTATGAGAAAATATTAAAATAACTAAATATGTATAGCTTGACTAAAGCCACTATTGAAAGAGAAAGATGATAATTATCTACAAGCTCTGGAAGGATACACACACTAAGGATTTTTTTAATAGGGATTTTCAGGAAACTATAGCTAAGAGTAATGTGCTTATACTGACTGAGCAAAGTAAAATTTAGGTTGACAGGGAAAAAATTCCTAATAGTGAAATGTATTCTCTTGTGGAATAATCGTCCAAAGGAAATTGGCTGAAATTCAATCACATCGAAAGCCAACTGGACAAAGATCTGCAGAGAACAATCCTGCATTAGCTGCAAGATGGACTAGATGACCCAACAGCACTTTTTCATTTTTAAATTCCTATCGTTCTACTGTATAAAATAATCCAATAAGCCAAAGGGAAAAGGGAAATACGCTTTGCAACAACTGTACAGCTGTCTCTTCTTTGAGGTCTGCATGCTGCAAGCAGTGCATCTTGCACTGATTGCACCAAGGGAGGAAACATCTGTATGTGGTCAGAGTACTGTGTTAGTTTGGTGTTGCAAAGTCATGTGCCTGATGTCCCCTTCTCCCCCTTGCTCCACTCCTTAATAATAAAATAACATTACCACAAGAATCGACTCTGTGTTGTAAATGTATCAATCATGATTTTTGCTGCACCAGCTACTCATAATTGGTTAAGCCTTCTTGATCTCAGATGGCAATTGGTGTTAAACAAAACACAGGAAATAAATAGCCTGTAGGCACATACTTCCACTGAAATAATCTTGCTACATGTTGATCTACAAGGAATAGGATAACAACGTTTTCCTAAAGTTATGGTACTCATATTTAAAGCTCTGCAACTCTCTAGTTTTGAAGAGGCTTTGACATTTTATAGCTAAACTATCTTGCTGAGAGTCTGTGTTAATATCCTGTCTGTTTTCTGTTACACTTTAAGCTGCAAATAACAGAAGTCTTCTTAAGGAACAACCATTCAATTTAATTGTGGATATGGCTCCCCTTTCCAGAGAGTATTAGATTGTCTTAACAATATATATTTGTTGGGTTTTTTTCCTGAAGAAAGTGCTTTCAAGTGTAACACTAGCTTTCTACAACTCATTGCAACTCCACTCTTCCCATAGCAGTTGCATTCTGTAATACTGGAGAGGTCTGAGATTACAGAGAATGTATTCAGGATGTATAGCAGGGGACAACTTTTCTAGAAAAGATTTTAAAAGATCATCATCTGAAGAGTAGATCTGCATGCCAAAGAGGTTTTTGGGGGGTTTTTGTTTTGTTTTTTAGGGGGTGCGGGGGGGGGGGGCGCAGGGGGAGGGTTGCTTGAAGTGCTAAATTAAACATACAACAGCCGAGACAGGATTTCTGGTTTTCGAAAGAAGGAATGCTGATGGAATTCTATGTCTGCAGAACAAAACAGTGATCAACAGCTCACAGCTTACACCACTGATTCTGAATTATTCACATAATTTCTCCTTGATTCCTTCCTCTTCTGCAATGAACTTTCCAAATTAGAATCCAGAGTACTATTTTCCTACCTTCTGTCCTTTGTCAAAGAAGTTAAGGGAAAGCAAATATTAGAATTTTACCACACACAATCCTTCTAAATGCTTATACATTTGAGATTTTTCCTTCTCTCTTAAGATAATATGAGACATAAAACATGACTTACACTTTAACCGATGCAGCTGCTAATTCCAACTCACAGTGACAGAGTTAAGGCAATAAAATGGCAGCTGCATCCCTGCAGTCTACCTGCCCCTGAAACCAAGGTTGCCTTAGTAGAAGCAACCCACTGCTTTTAATTGGTATGAATGTATGCTGAGAGAAAAACTGGTTTCCACATCACAGTTCAAAGGGGTTGGACAAAAAGCAGCCTGAGATACCATAAAAGGTGAAAGATAATCAGCAGAAAGGTGCTGGGGACTAAGAGGCAGATCTACGGACAGGGGTGCAGGTACACAACAGGGAAAGCAGGCAGGGGTAGGAAAAGGAGTAGATGGGGAAAGGGCCCATATGAAGCAGCATTTTATCAACTCCAAAATAACCATGAGGCAGAAGACACCATCTACCAGAAAGCCCTAAAGATATGAGGAGGTCCTTTTATGCTGCAATATTCTGGGCAACCTGGGCAAAGCTCTGTACACAAACCCAGCAACAAAGTCTCTACTTCTGCCCTTGGGTTCTTTTCCACTTGATGCCTAAGCAAAGAAAAGGCAAAACTCAAATACTAAGACCAGGGTATGATGAGACAGAGGAACAGAAAAGCTGATTAAAGCATTTTCCAAGCCTCACACAGACAGGCAGATCAAGGAAGCAGCAGAAGGAATATTTTTTAATTACTTGTAGGAAATCATCACCAGGAAATTGGTTGTATTATACTTAACTCAGAAGGCTATTTCTAATGATGTTACTGCAACCAAAAGCTAGCCTTGCTGTAATTTTTCACCAATGTATAATGTTGAAAGAATTAAGAAAAAAACTGAAAAAATATTCTATTTCTGTTTTAATTAAATGGGTGAGAATCAACCATTGAAAACTAATCACATGGAAGGACTACATAAAGCTCAGTTTGAGAGATGGCTTCTTCCAGCAGTTAGCAGAACTGTCAACATAGTGAAGATGCTATGACATGAAAATAGATTCACAGCTTTACAGCAGAGTAACTACTTGATTTCTTTGTCCAGTTTTGCTTTGCTCTATTAGAAGATGTGTGGCTAGACAGCAGCCATGAAGGCTACATAATTTCCTACTGCAGGTTTCTGCACTTACAAAGAAATATCTGGAGAGAGGGATGATTTATCGATGGACTATGTTCAACATAGGGAGTTCCTTGAGGATGGGCAGGAAAGGGAGAGAGATGGCCAGTCCTGCACAGATCAGTGGGAAGCAAACTCATAGCAAGGCTCTGTAAGTGGCAGAAAGAAAGGGGCTTTGTTCATGGACATCTTCCAAAGAAGATTTCTTGGCATCTGTGGTTAAATTTGAGAGCTGCAGCCTGGAAAGAATGACCAAAGGAAAAGACTATCCCAGGGAGACCATCTGCAGGGGAGAAGACCTGTTTTCAGGTCCCTTTATTTCAGGCTGTCCTTCATAGCAGGTCACAGTTTTCTCTATTAAGAGTAATTTGGCTCTAGTTTAGTTTTATGCATTGTAACACTCAGCATCAGGTACCAGAAGTTTTTAGGGTCACTGATTCAATGTGCTCAATTTTAGGAAACCAAAACTGCCTGATATAAAGTCCTGCCACAAACTCACATTACTGTTGAAAAGATAATGGAAAATTGAAAGAAACTGCAAAAAAATAATACATTTTTATACAACTGAAATGAATAAATTGAAAGCCAGGAAAAGCATTTTGGGGCTTGGGATTTTGTACATTAGCATTAGTCTTACTTCAGCAAGGACTCCAGGGAACGAGGTGGTGAAACAGAAAGGAAGAAGCAGGACAGTGATAAGAAGCATGGAGCTGTTGTCCTTGGTTTAGGGTAAGCAAAAGGAAACCATCTCAGTTGGAGAATGCAGAGAAGGCTCTGAATTAAAGGTGCACTTTTCAACATCAAATTATTTGCAACCTACTCTCAACGCAGAGTGAGAGAAGTCATGGGAAATTAAAATGCATGAAGATTGGGGACAAAAGCTTTCCTCGTTCTTAAAATCTTCTAATTTGGGAATCTGAGTCTAAAATTTTAAGCTTAGATAGCTATCAATGGCCCCTTTCTGGTTTTGCTTTGAGACGCACATTTTAAGCTACTATCCTGAGAACTCTTGGAAGGTTTTGTTTGGACGGTTCTGTGTTTGGGGATAAGGGGGACAAAAGTGAGTACAAGGGGATAATCATCTTAAAAGTATTCATATATTTCTGCAGGGTATCACAAGATTTTTTAGGGACTAAGGTTTTTCAGACCTAGCAGGTGACATGCTCAGATCTTTACCAAGCTGAAATGCTCCTGGGCTGCCCCTCCACTGCATAACATTACGCTCAGCAAATGTAACAATTACAGGGCTTTTTAAAACTTAGCAACACTTACAAAAAGATATCAAAATTTGCTTGGCATCCTGAGTTAGAAGAAAAAGAGACTAATTCATTACAAATGAGATTCTTAAATGTACTGTAACTACACAAAAATATCCAGCAAGTTTACGTGCATAATGTTGCCACAATGTTGAAGTGTCTGTGAGTGCAATTGCATTACTCAATTAAGCCTCAAATTGTCAAATGTATTCATGCAGTGCAGGCATATCATATTTTGAAATGATCCCAGCCAGTTAGATAATACTCCCTTTCTGCACATGAAGTCATTTGACTTTCGAGAAAGAAAAAAAAAAAAAAATCAATCCTTCCAGTTTTCCTTTAGATCCCAGGTGGGTTGGATTTTTTAGCTTAAGCCTGCCTAAAACACAAAAATAGGAGTTTAAAGGCACATACCTCAGAACTTCACCAAGAGCAAAGGCCTAGGTTCTTTAACCACCATCCCCACTGCAGTCTTAAAATACCATATTATGGTCCCACTGCATTAGATTCTTCTACAAGTTCAGGTAAAGGGAAACCAGTTGTCCACAAACTGTGAACTTTCTAACTAATCAACTAATGTAACTAATCAAGACTAATAAATATGGAAGACTAAAGAGTCTCATCTTTCACTTAAGAAAGAAAGGCACACTCCGGTAAGCCAGCTTTTGAAGGATTTACATCCCAAGCATAGGATCATGAGATCTGCTGGCTACAGAGTGTTTTCACATGACTAAAAGAGGTCTTCCTGCTACTAATAAAACCAGTTTAAATTTTAATGGGGCTGTTCTGAAGAAGAATAATTAACATATGGTTGCCTTCCCTTATATTAGAGAAAAACCTAATAGTGACTAAATCATTATCTTCTGTATAAATTCAGCTGTCTTGGTCATGGTGAGTTGTGTGGCTGACTCATCTCAGAGACATGCATCACATAATGAGAATGAACACAAATCATTTGCAAGGTCAAGGATTAGATTTTACCTAAGACAGAGGACACAGGACCATATTATGAGGGACTACCTAGAAAGCAGCGGCTAGCCAACCATTACCTCTTTGAAATGCAGAAAATCCCTGACAGCTGGTTAATTGATAATACTGTATCACACTGCAATCTCTATGCTGTCAGCTTGATTGCTAGGCTTCAAGTGAGGGCATGTAATCTTGGCTTTTCACAGTCCCTGAGCTGAAGGTGTCATTCTGAATGCGTGGCTTACAAGCCCCAGATCCCTGCAGAGTTAAATTAATGTAAGAAATTTCTATCTGCTACAAAAGGGGCTCAAAGTAATCTCAAGCTGTGCAACAGCGTAGAGGACTTCTTGGGATGATGTGTCCACCAGTTATGGCCACCAACACAGCACTAGTAGATGTCAAAGAGAAGTCAGGACACTGAATCTAACCAACAAGCTTTTGTCAGGACCTGCTAGATGTTGTTTAGGGATTTTAGCTGAAATAAAAAAAATAGGGAAATTATTAATTGCATTGAGTCTGGCAGGTGGGTTGTTATCCCAGCAGACACTCGGCAGACTGTGGGTTTGACTTAGTCACAAAAGGCTGTGGAGAAACTGGACCAGATAAAAAAAGTCTGCAAAACACATGCCTCTACTTGGAATCATCTTTACTAACACAGACATTCAAGCAGTCTTATTAGAGCAAGAACTAAAATAAACAGAACAATCACAGCTATCAGAGTACCACCAATTAATCATGAGGTTCTTTGTATTTTGAGAAAAAGAGAGGCATCTAAACCACCATCCACCTCTTGTCTAGGTACTCCTGTATATTCAGTGAAGCAAAAGGAGGAGCTTATGGCAACTGGATACCTAAGATGGCCAGTGAAGGACGTACAGGTGGATGGAGTAAATCCCAGCTGTTGCTGTATCACATTTCCATACAGTGTAGGGAGAGACAGGTAATGTCAAAATGCAATGCAAAATATAGCTGGTCTGAACCGCTCTTGGAAGCTGTCCTCTCAGCTGCATGGGGAGAAGAGGCACCTAATTAACATCTGTAGGATCAGCTCTGGATTCATCTCACCTTCCATCTTGGCACAGCAGACTCTCTATACAAATTTAGCATACCAAAGGATTAATCTACCCATCATTTAACTCAGATGTCCATAAAATGATTGCTGGGGTTCAGAGTGGCGCGGTAGACAAACTCCTGCTTCCATCAATCAGCTTTTCATTAACATCATTCATCCTGTCCTCTCTATTTTGAATAAAATCTGCTTTCTTTCTTTACCATGCAAATACCTCTTACATAATAAATACCACAACACAATAAATCCCTTGGTGTCCCTTTTTCCTTGTAGGGAAACTGTCTCTGCACTGCTTTATGCTGAAAAAGATTTTTCAGACCTTGGCACACCTATTAACTATAATATTTCCTTCCTGTGTAAGCGCATCCAAAGACTGTCTTTGTCATTTTCTCCCTGGTAAGGAAAGGTATTGCCATCAGAGATCTTCAGCTCTACCCGTTGGGCAGTGAATATCTGCACAGATGAAGGGTCCTGCTAGGATTGTCCTAGTTAGGACAAACCAAACTTAGACCATCCTCCAAAACAAACAAGGCATGAACGGTGGGCTGATTTGTTTGTTTTTGTTTCTTTGCTGTCCTGTTGGGCTCTCCAAAGGATTTTCAGATATAATTTATGGAAATTTTAAAAAGATTAAAAATTCAGGTTAACCCTACTAGAGGCTTTTAGCCACAGAAACAGCGTATAAAAAGAAAATAACCTTGAACTTTTTTCTTCTAAAGTTCTGCCACCTCCAGATCCTCTCCTCCTAGAAAATGAATGAAGTTCAGAAAAAAAATCCAAGTTCAGACCCATCTTTGATTTTCATTCATCCATTCTCAAACAATTTGTACACTGAAGAAGGAAACACTAAAAATCTCTGTATGCATGTGAATGCAACCATCTGTAAGCAAAAGGACATTATCTGAGTGTAACAAAGAAAAGGCAACAGGAGGATCTGCTCCTGTAGTAATTACTGTCTGCTGTAACAGCATAATTTTGAGTTGTCAAAACCTGAGACCTCAAATAACCCCCTCCATGTTTTATTCAAGGCTTTCTGTCCTGGTTTCAGTTGGCATAGAGATAGTTTTCTTCCTAGTAGCTGGTAGAGTGCTGTGTTTTGGATTTAGTAAGAGCATGGTGTTGATAGAACTACTGGTGGATTTAGTTGTTGTTAATTAGCTTTTATACTAAGTCAAAGACTTCAGCTTCCCAGGCCCTGCCAGCAAGAGGGCTGTAGGGGCACAAGTAGCTGGGAGGGGACACAGCCAGGACAGCTGGCCCCAACTGGCCAAAGAGCTATTCCATATGACCATATGTCATCCTCAGTACATAAACTGAGGGGAGGCGGCCAGAGGGGGTGGATTGATGCACAAGGACTGGCTGGGTATCGATCAGCGGGTGGTGAGCAACTATATTGTGCATCACTTCTTTTTTACATTTGGTTGGGATTTTTTTCTTGAGTTTTATTTCTCTTTCTCTTTGTTTTCTCCCTTCTCCATACAATTATTGGTATTACTATTATTATAAATTGTTAGTAGCATTAGTGTTAATTTTACTTTATTTCAGGTAGTAAACTGTTTTTATCTCAAGGTTTTTACCTTTTTTCCAACTCTCTTCCCCATCCCACTGTGGCAGGGCAGGGGTATGAGCAAGCGGCTGCATGGTACTTAGTTGCTGGCTGGGGTTAAACCACAACCCTTCCCTGTGTCAAACTACTACTACTCTTCTAAATTTTCTCCATAATTTCTGCTTCCTCAACAGCCTTATTACCGACTTTCAGGGAAATACTCTATGCCAGAGAGCCACATTTTCATATGCATCTCCAAGACAGTTCCTTATCCTGCATTATTACCTCCTCTACTGCAAAAATGCCGTTTCTTCTGGGAAGAATTTGATTTCCTTACTTATCAACACCTTCCTCTGCACACCAATGTGTTTCCTCTCACCCTCCTTCAGTCACATAGTGCAAAAATCCTAGAAAAGGTGGAAGTGTTGTATGTGTTAATAAAAGGCTGATTAGAAATTGACTGCTAATGACATAGATGCTGCATCCCATATTGCTGTGGGATTTTTTACCAACTATCAAGCCAGAACACGTGTGCACAGGTAGCAAATATACCATGGAGAGGCACTTGTGCACCTCGCTATTAGCCTGAAACAGATTTTCCAGCATCTGAGCAGTGACCCGTTAATAGCTTACATAATGAAAAACAGCACTGAAATGAGTCTGTGTGCTCGGCAAACTCTGATCATTAACCATGAGAAAGTGCTTCAAGTGGATCAAGGGAGAAACACATACCCCAGAGAACATTAAACAGAGAAGTCTTATTAGTAACAAGTAAACAGGTGCAACATCCCTCTAGAAATGGTGGGATGGACCCTCTCATTTCCCTTTGGTGGAAAGGAGACTAGGTCCCACCTTTCACAACAGAATACAAGATGGACTCTTGACATCCCTTCCCAGGTATCTACTTGCCAAAAGGGAACTCCATAAGAAATAAGTACGAAAAGAAAGCATATGGCTCATACAACTGCAGACTCACCACAGTGCAAACATAGCAGGAGCAGGCAGGGATTAAAAGCAATCCATATACAGATCCATACTGTACATGTGATAAGGAAAGACTAAGGCCCTTTGGGAGGCACTCCAATGGTCTGCAAGCCCACTGGGCTTCACTAGGTGGTGGCTGTGGTGCTTTTCTGTAGGAAGCTGGACCCTGACAAACAAACTTCAGAAAAGTCTACACCAGGGCTGCATCTTGAGCAGTTTCTCCATTAGCGATGACAACTCACGGCCAATACATGCACATGAGGTGGTAGTTCGCTATTGCAACGGTGCCCTTGTACCAACTTGAAATATTCAGAGACACACTTACACCACAGTTTTGGAAAGCCTGGTCTAAATATTTTGACCATTTCAATGAGACATTTCAATGAGATATTTCAAGGACTTTTTTTTTTTTTTAATTGATCTTTAAAAAGGGTGAGGAAACAAGACAAAAATTTAGGTTTCCATTGACCCAAACCAGTATTTGTTATGTTTTACATGAAAATGAAAATCAATGTAGAGTTCACGTGAATGGAAAATATTGTTTTTTTAAAAAAAAAAAATCATGGCTTAACAACTTTGGGGTTTTTTTAAAAGTTAATTGCTTGCACTCCAGGATAAAGGATCAAGCACATGTGAAACAGTTTAAATCCTAGGCTTGCCAGAGACACAGTCTCCAGGATATACCAAAGCTGCCTGAAGAACTCACGTTTCATACTTTCAGCAGTCTTCTACTTCCGTTCACAGTTCTCAGCTCTAGGCTTTATCCTAGAGATATGATGTGTATGTAGCAGTTCCCCATATTTCATTTTTATGAAATTGGAGTGACTCCTTTGATGCAAAATATGTAATTTCTTCTCACAAAAGGCTGATACGAGGGCCATTTGACAGGACAGGATGTTGCACTAATGTTTGAGATGCCTATCTCTGCAAGCAAGTCTGATGCTATACACAATGCTCACTTGGCTTCATTTCCTTATCTATTTTATGTGCATGAACAGCTGGAGATGGACGTATAGAGGCTTTAACCTTCTGCGGCACATCTAAAAAAATACACAACCAAAATCTATGCAGCTGTGAATGCCAGAAAGCCATCTGTATACAAGTTAATTGCTTTTGGTTTGAATAGTTTCCATTTTTATCCTACCATCTACATTTGCACCTATTCAGTGGTTCAATTTGGACGCAGCAGGGGAACATGAGCCATGTTCCAACCCAGCTCTTCCATCTTCCAGGCCTGCTTCACTGCAAGCCTTCCCTCAAAATCATTACCTCCTTTGAGCATTTTTTTTTCTCTATTTGTCTCAAGAAACCAACCGAGACAACCTAAGGAATGCTATTTTCACCGACACTTCTGTGGAGTGAATTACCGGGCTGAGTGGATGACAGGAGCAAAGCATGGGTTTATTTTCTGGTTTCCCAACCTCACTTACTTTCCAGTGACAAACTCGAGCTGTCCAGAAGCAGCAAATTCAGTCCTGAGCAGAAGGAACAGCAATGTCAGCCTATGAAGCACCTTTAACGGCTTTCAGAAACAACCAGCTGTTCCTTTTGGTCATTAAATCTGTAGATACACATACGTATGCATGTATAATAAATCAAGAATGCAAGTCATACTCCGAAAAAATCTCCAACATCTACTTAAAATATTGCTACTAATTACAGATGTGATTCAGACCAGTGATGTATTTCTAATTAGCAAAAATAATCAGTCCTGTTTTCCTTGGAGGAAACAAGTGTGGCCTAACTAGGGAAAATAAAACTAAAGTTAACACTAAACACTTCTGCTTTGTACCCTCTAAACAGTTTTTGTTAGTTCTGGCAGATCCTTTTTAATGACCCTATGAAAGCATCAATATTATCTAAGCAAATCCACTATTTTCTTCAAGTATCACTATCTGTAGATTGCATCTCAGAATGCAGCTTCCATCAGAGATTGCATGCAAAGATGGAACTTGTTTTATAGGCAGGCTTAAGCTTGTGATATTTACCAAAACTAAAATAAGCACATAGAAATGCTACTAAAGAAATATGCACGGCAACTTTTCTATATTCACAGAAAGCGTCATTGAAAAAAACAGAGCCATGTCATCCCACTCTGTCCCTTCATAAATATATAGAATAAGTCTTTTAAACATTGCTTGCTAGCTGTAGGAACAATAACAACAAAAACCCTGCAGTGAGTCACTGTGGTCTTCTAGGAATAATTAAACTAAAATACTATTTATCGTCACCTTTCCCATTTATTTTACAGTTACTGGTCAAAACTACAGTGTCACCCCACAGACACACATAATCAACTTCATTTTCCATTCTAATCAAGAAATGGAGCTGTTAATGTCAAGAAACATTAAAAAGAAGCTACTCTACTGAACTTGCTCTGTCTAACTACCTGGTGTTACGTTTTGCAATAAAAACCCTCTCTGCCTGCCTGCAGCCAAAGGAGTGCAGGGGATCAATGGTGGAGGGGACCTAAATCATTCCCAGGCCCACTCCGCGCCAAGCCCATCACTGGAGCCATCCCATCTGCAGCACACAGGGAGCCTGGAGGCACCCTAGCAGCTTGGGGAGTCCCAGTAACCCCTGGGAGATACAAGCATAGACCCAGACCCACCAGGGGAGCCTAAGCATTGGGGACCAGGGGGTACACCCATCACCAGAAGTCCATTGGAGAGGCTCTCTGGGTCACCCCATGGCCTGACAGGAGTCACAGCCTGCAGGCATGGGGCACACTGTGGGGTGCAGGGGAAGGGCATTTTGGGATTGTATAAGACCTCAGTGTCTGTGGGAGGAACCAAATGTAGGTTGAAGGAGTAATGGAGGTGATTTAGGGAGGAACAAACATGGCAAAGCAGAGGGACAAGGGGATAAAAGAGGCCAGTTGCATGTGAACAGGCAGCTAGTCACTGCGCTTATCTGGCCATGCCCTATTCTGATCCACGCAGTCTGTCCCGTCTCCTCATTAAACACCATTTCTTCCTCTTCCCCTGGGCAAGGGGCTCTCACCAGCATGCAGGGGCTGGGGGGTCTAAGCACAGCAGCTGCAGAGGGACCAGGGTCGCAGAGCAGCTTGCGCCCAGGGTACCAGCACCCAGACCAACCAAGGGCATGTGCATCGCCATGTGAGGGCTCGCAAACAGCAAGCTGGTGAACTCACCTGGGAGCCCTCGCTGTGTCCCCGCAGGCAATGCCACCAGAGGAGATGGCCATCACAGGGAGCAGGGGATTCACAGCCAGCTGCCGGAGAGATAGGAGGGTCTATGCATGGACTGGGGAGACCTGTCTGTGTCTGGGAGTGAGGCACCAGGGGATCTAGGACCAGCTACTGGATGAACAGCATGTGGCAGGCCAGCTGCTGAGGAGTCTGTGTGTGCACGTGTGTCCATGTCTGTGTGTCAGGGAGTTTGTACCAGCAGCTGGACTGGAGCAGAGGCTTTGGTGGCTCATATGTCCAGGTGCCAGCACCAGCGGAGACCAGATATCTGAGGCCAAATGCTGGGGACAGTGGCTATCTAAGCCCAGCTGCTGGAGGGATCCCTACTGTACGTACTTATATATTATATACTCACCACTAATAGGTCTTAATCCTGAGCAGCCAGCGAGGGGAGCAGGCTGTGGTCATTGCTGCTGTTCACGTTTGCATGGGTACTGAATGTGTCTGCTGATCTTTGTGGCTGGCCGCCTATATGACGTATATACACGTTGCATATGTATATGTCTGTGTTTGCACTTACTAGCGTATTACTGTAGGAATACAGCCCTGCCTTGCTGCAGTTTGAATCGGGGGACATGGAGCTCTGGCAGCCTCATCTCAACTGCATTCAGCTTCCCCATAGCTTTTGGAAGCTCCCAAGAAAGGTGTTATCCATCATGGACAAACTAACATTTATCTGGAAATAAAGGGGTGTGATAGAACTGACAGTTCTCCAACTGCCCTGGTCATGATCCTCTCACAGTAGCTGTGGCATAGACAGACAGCTCAGACTGAAAGACTTTCATGGCAGTCTCTGAAGGATCTTTTGTTTAGAAAAAGCCAAATCATTATTTTTTTATTTTGGTCAGAAAGGACGTTAATTACATAGCATCTGCTTTTGCGGTCTTGTATCATTTACCTTGTCTACACACCACAGCACATTCTGCTCATCAGCACCAAAAAGGAAAGTAAAAGAAAAGTTTCAGATCAAACCACTGCACCGCAGCACCAGCTTGTACTTTACTTTTCTCAGTTAAAAATAAGTTTTGGGATATACAGATACATAAGGAAATATGCTCTCCTATGTAAGAATACTGGAAAATTTTAACATAATTTATGTCTTATGCCACCTCTCCTGCCTCTTGTCTGTATTAACAGGGAACTTTAAGAGCCACAGGTCAACAGGGTCTAATACTTAGGGACAACTCAGACAGATAACCTGATCTGCCTCACAACAGCCTTATACTTCAACTGCTTCAACGGAGCTACCTGTAATTTGTACCAAAAGAAGATCAGGATCAGGTCCCTGGTTTCCAGCAACAATATGTCCCACAGCGCCAAGACAACGTTAGAAAGTGTCATATAGCACTTACATTTGAGGCATTCAAAGTCCTTTCACTAAGTAAACAATAAATGACCAGAGAAGCTGTTAGCTTCATGCTCAGCGTTTCCACTATAGAGAAGAAACATCTTTTTTTGGAATGAGGACAGTACCTGACACATGACCCTCCAGGACAGGAGGGGAGATATTCTCACACCAAGGAATACAACAGCATTGGTTGAATAAGGAGAGTCTTACAAAGACATCATGAATTAGCAGAAAACTACTTTGGAAAGATAAGATATTAAACAATTTCTGTGGGGAATAAGAACACTGGAGATTATTTACTTTGCTTTAATTACTTTGGCATACTGCTAGATTAGTTTTTGTATGCTACTAGACTTTCACGCCATCATTTTACAAATGCAAAGCAGCGAGTTCATGTTCTGAATATTTAAAGTTCACCGTATCCACACTATCTTGTCCTATGCTAGAGTTTTTGCCACTCAATTCACAAATAAGGTGGTTACTGCCTCACTTTTAAAATTATTATTATTACAGTGATACAAGCAGCAACCTTAATTTCTAGGTATGTCTTTCTGGCTTGCCTTGCATCTATCTACATGCGTTTTAACAAGAAACCACTGTTAACATATACAATATTAAAACAAGGATAATCATCAAGTCTCACTGATGCTTTCAATCTAGATCACATAAGGTCATCCTCCACTGTCCTGGAACACTTTACTTTGAAGGAAAACTGATAATAAGCCAATTTCCAGAGGGTTATAACTTATAAAAACACAATGTAACGTTTGAAAGAAGTTTCCCTGAAGGCTTTATGAAGTGTTTAATAGGCTTTATAGTTATAGACCATATTACTGCACAACACTAATAAAATAGCAGTTTTAGACTCTCCATTAAATACAGCACAAAGAAACCTGTGATAAAAAAAATAAAACACACACTTGTCCCACTGTTTTGATACTAATGAGATTTATGGGAGCCTGAGCAAAAGATTTAATTGGCTGAAATAAAGATCCCACCTTCTCCTTGACTCTTTCCTATTAAACTATTCTAAGAATGCAATTTACAAGAAATCCAAAATTTTCCTGCCTTGAAAAAAGCTGTCTGTACCTACAGTAATGGCAAACAATACCATTTTAATACATCTAAACAAGCAACAGTCTATTCAAGAAACAAAGCTCTGTAAACAAAAGGATTTTGATCTGAAGTTTCCTCAAACTAATTTGACACATTTTATTTCACATCAGGAGTTTTGGCCGTGAGTACTGTTAAAGAGCTCTGGACTTCTTTGCAGCATCAACGGAGCAGGGATTTTTCTTTTGATTCCCTGTTTGTGCAGTAAGGCCCACTTATTACAGCTCTTCCACAAACATGAAAACCCTCAAAATAATGAATATTATGATAACAGTGAAATAAATACTGACCCAACAATAAATACCCATGCATTCATAAACAATTTCAATTGTAGTGTACCCCACAGATGCCTGAAGGATTACTCCACACAACATGACAACAGAGTTAATTTAAAGCCAACCGGGAGAAATTAAAAGGCTCAGGTTAATTAGTGCTATACAGCTGGGCTGGAGGCATGAAAAACAGAGCAACTGAGAAGAGTCTGGAGATAAGCAACCCTAGTTTCAGCTTCTCTCCTCACTACTCCTCATCTGCTCTCAGGCAGGGCACCATGACAGGGCTCTTCAGGAAGCAAAGAGGCCACTTCAGAAGTCCCTCTCTTCTGATAGCTTGACTCTTTGCTCCACTCATCATGGTACTTCCCATGCCCGATTCCCAACGTGCCTGCCTTTCAAGGCACAAAGTGAAGAAGTGGGCCTCACCAAGCAAGCTGCTGAATCTTTCGCTGCAACTGCTATCAAAGGGAGGGAGAACGTAAAACTGGGTAAAACTAGTAAAACTAGGCAGCATGAGAAAAGTTGCAATTTGTAAACAAGATGTTGAGGAAGACGGCTTACTGTCAAGAGAAAGGAAAACAGCAAAGGTAGGCAAAGGCTCTGGGAGATGGGCATTTATGGGGTGGTTCTTAAAATGTGTTTTGCAGCATTTGGTGACAGAAATATGAAACAAACTTTTTTTTAATGGGCTACAGCAAGTAAAATAGGAAAGAATGAACTCCAAAAAATAGTCATATACATAGTTTTTAATGTGTTCCTAAATATTTGAGTATCAGGACTTTGAAAATAATAGTTACAGTTAATATGTTGTTACATATTACATAAAAAAAATGTTGTAAACATGCAAATATTTGTTTGACTGGCTATGTAGGGAACAGATCCCTTACCAGAGACATATTTAAATTCTGATGTAAAAGGATCCAAAATCTTCACATTGAAAGGATTAACATTTGGATACCATGACAGGTTATACTCTCCAGCAAAATTTAATAACTCAGGAGTGGATTAGAAATACTCTTTTTTTTTTTTTTTTTTAATGAGAGCTAGAAGACAAAGGGTATCCAGCACACAAAGTTCCTTCCAAGTACAGAAAAAAAAAAAAAAAAATATCTGTAAATGAGCAGGTCTTCCTGAAGAAATTAGCAGATCAGATACAAAGATACTTTCTTGCTTAGAGAGTGGGTAACTCAGTTACCAGTCAGGCATCTCTGAAATGGCTGTGATCCATGAAGGGGACCAAACCCTGGCTGACCTAGTACCTGGTCAAGTGACTATGCATATGTATACATATAGGGCATCCCACAGTTTGGATACAATCTACCACTTAATATCTCCTGGGAAGTACGTGTATTCTGGACCTCACTTGGTCAGGAGCTCAGAGAAAAAACAGGTAAGTCAAAGACCAAGGAAAACTTAAGGGGAATATCCTTTCCCAGGAAGTGAGAAAGAAAAAAAGGAAAAGGTCTCTGATGCTGGCTGTCTGCTAAGATCACGGAACTGCAAGTTTGTGTGTTAAATCAGAGGGTTTTATATTTGAGTAATAAACTCTGTGCTAAAACCAAATATTTGCAGCAGGTTAAAGGACAGCATCAATTATTGTCTTCTCTGACAAGCCATTAGTTTGCAAGGCCTTACAGAAGGCAGCCTAAAGAAGGAACCTAAAAGTTCTGGGTACCTGCAACTTCATCACTTAGAAACCAATAGTATCTATGTTTAAGGTGAAATTTAATGTCTCTATTATCTTTAATTTAAATTTGAAAACCTGAGTGCCAAAAGGGCATAGTTTAGTCAGTAGATTCTCCAGATTTCTTGAATATGCACCTTAGCCAGCAGCATCCTCACCTTTCTAGCAGAGCTGCATGATGCTCTAGTGGGATGGTCTCCTGCCGACCATCAGGTTTGGTGGCAGAGGCAGAATTCAGTCTTTCTATTGACAACAAATGATCCAGAGTTGCATAAGAGTTGCCAAGAACAGCACAGTAATTTCTTATTGCTAATCCCAAAAGTAGCACTGACTTTGATTAGCTCTCAGAGGAATCTAGCTAAAGATTGTGTCCTCTAAGCTGAACAGAAGAAATCATCAACAGGTGATGCTGTACTTTTGGTGAGATAAAATTTCAAGGACAGAGCTGTTTTCCGTCTCATGTCATGCTGTTGTAGATACATAGATGGATATAACACATTACTGTAGATGTCTATTTGATATTATTTTCATGTTTATTGAAAAAAAAGATTAGAAATTTCTGTAGCATTAATTATGAAGTTCTATGTATAGTAATCTAGAAAAACTTCAAAAACATACAGTAACATACATGCTCTACAAAAAAACCAAACACACACAACTGTGACCTATAATTCTCAACCAAACTATTTCAAAAAGGTCTATCCCTCAAAGTACATATATGTTACATTTCAGGATTTCTTGTGCACTTTTTAAAATAAAATAAAATTTTGAAGTTGTGTTGTATTATACTTTTGCCTTGGAAACAAATGAATTTCTGGAGAAAAATACATACAAGATGAGGCTGAGGAACTCATTTTTTTCCAGCCTTATGAAGAGAATGCTAAGGAGACATTTTATTACCTTCTATAGCTACCTGACAGGAGGTATTCACCAAGATGCACAGTGATAACACAAAAGGTAACACACACAATTTACAATAAGGGACATTCTCACTAAATATAAGGGGAACGGGGAAAGGGACACAAGAGTGGTCATACAGTAGAATGTGTATCCACAGAAGCTGGGATATCATCCATCCTTGGAGATGCTTAAAATCCAGCTAGACAATGCTCTGAGCCGCTTGATCCAGCTGGTCCTACTTTGAGCAAAGGTTGGACCACATGGCCTCCGGAGATCCATTCCAGCCTAAAATAGTTCTGATTCTATGATACTGTGAGCAGAAAAAAGCTGTTTAAAGAGCCTGGTCTTTTGTAATATCTCTTTTTATCACTGCAAAAACATTAACATAAAAATACAGCAGTTTGCTGCTAATATCCTTCTGCATCTAATATAATAGAAACGCACCTCTACTGTATAAATCACAAATGACAGAACATTAGGTCTTTAAATAACATAATGAACACCAGAGATCATGAAGAGAAGTCATCCTTCAGGCTGTTATTAATAGGAATCAAAACCACAGTGTGCATCCTCCCACTAATTCCATTTGATTAGACATATCATAAGCATATGCAGGCCCTATGAGCCATGGAAAGGCCCCCACTTTCCACATCTCTTCGTAGAACTGGTGAACTAAGCAGTTCCCAGAGAAAAATTACACAATTTCACAACTTGAGACTCCCAGCTGATGGCCAACACCCAAGACTGAGTTGGGGCCTTTGAAATCAAAAAGTGGTGTGTTACAAATGAGCTAAAAGGGCAGGAGTTTATACATATAAGAAAGGGGATAAAAGTGGTTTAAAATTATTTGGGCATCAGGTCCAGAAAATAACATGAAATAAATATTTGCCCATAGCATACAATTTCACTTGTGCTTTATCCAGCTTTCAAGAAACATCCTCAACTTAAAGAAACCTGGCCTATACAAACGGCCTGAATGCTGCTAGGTCTGGCTCTGGTCCCACCTTGCCATCATGGAGGTCCATGCTCAAGGACCTAGTCCCCTCTTTAGATGGTAACATCAGAGAAGTAACTCCAGCTGTTCTAAATGTCAGCTTTGTTAACTATTTCACTGCTGTTCACAATAGCTACTGTGGTATTTCCCATATGTTTGCTGGCAAGCCAAAAGTCATAGTTGCCAAAATCACAAGGTTCAAACCTTCCCAGTGCAGTGGAATCTCTTTAGCATAACACCCTTTTCTCCTAAGATCAAGCAAACAAAGTCTGGCACCATGACCTCATCAGAACAATGTAAAATCAATTTATTCAACTGGAAAATAAATACTCAGAGATCAAGTATCCTAGCTGTAACATCACATCTTATATTTATGAAACCCTGGTACCATAAGATTCTAAAACAAGATGCAATTCTCAGTCTGCCACATCAAAGCGTGGCTGATTTCTAAACCCTTGATGAGGAAACCAGTTTGAGCACAAGGAGCTTGGGTTAAGAGTTACAGGGCTCTTATTTGCACTGTCACAAATGCTGACTGAAATTATATGTGCTGAAATGGAACTCAAAGATCAAAGAGGTAAGTTTTACAGTGAAATCTGAAAGACAGCATTCCAGTCCTGTGCAATACTCAAAGTGGCTGTCTTTGACTCAAAGTCTCATCTCCAACACAAACAGGCTCCAGCTTAGGAGCACTAAAGAGCAGAAACACAGGGGGTGATGCCAACTTACTGTTACAATGACCACTGTCAGTGCCACCACTGCAGCAACAGTGAAAGAACTTGCTAGATCTATAAACAAAAATAAACTTAATTCTTCCTATTTCTGATGCGACATTTTCCCATTTTAGATTTTGAAGATGCTAAGGAATTTTGGCTTCTTTAGCAAGTGGGCAGCGCTGTGTAAGCAAAGGGATGGGAGTGGAGCTTACCTCATGAAAGAGAGGAAAGCATCTTTACACACTAATTTATTTAATAACTTAAAAATGCTTTAAGTCAGGATTGGTGTGGGGCAGCGAGAAATAACAAAATCCTGTGGGGATGTATGAAGAGGAATGACATTGAGAAGTGTCTAAAAGCTACTTAAAATAAACTAATTAAGAAGAACATAAAGAAAGAACAGTGAATGAGTCTAGTGAAGTTCTATGTGCCCACACATATTGGAAAGTAACTGGAGAAGCCAGATATCTAACTAAGCTATTATTTAATTGGAGTAACAGAGGCTTGGATAACCCATGTTTCTAAAATATGAATATAAAGAGGTATCATTCTTTCAAAAGGACTGGCAGCGGGAAATGGGTGCTGCATTGTGCATCAAGAAGATACACAACTGATGTAGTGCCAAGCCATAAGGAAATTCAGATCTTGGGGAAACTTCCATGTACTGATTACAAAGTTAGAGATGAAAAAAACCAGGAACACTCCCAAGGTGGGGATCTATTGCAAACCATCAAGCCAGGGAAATTAGGGAGAAAAGGTTTTGAAACAACTGGCAGAATCATCCAGAGTACAGGACTGGAATAACATGTATTTTAACTACTCCCACATCTGGGAGTAGTTGAGAAAGAAATACATCAGGAAATTTTGTTCAGCAAAATTCAGAATAAACTGAACTCAGCCTTTGATATAGAAGGTAAAGAAAGCAGCTAGTCTTCTAATGCCCCTGTAAAGTAACAGAGTTCATAATCCTGAGGATGCAAAACCACAAAACAGCAAAGCATTTTTCAACAGCAGGCTTAAATAAATTATTAAAGTACTAACATGGGTGCTGTCTAGTTGAAGAAACATTCAGAACACAATCACTGCAATCACAAAGGAGCAGCATATTGCACAGAGTTGTGTTCCAGGTCCAATGCCATTCAATATTTCTATCAATGGCTTCAACAATGAGATAGAAGGTATCTATGAAATTCACAGATGATACGAAGAGACTGCAAGTATCTTCAAAGGCAGGATTAGAACTGAAAATTATATGGATAAATTGGAAAGATAGACTGGGATTCAGGTCCAGATCATAAACAAATTATTTTAACAGTTAACGGAGAACAAGTCAGTACATTCATTGGTGTTTGGGGACTTTAATGAGACTCTTCATCTGACCCTCAGTAAGACCATGTCCAATTGGCCAGGCTTCATTGACTAGATTGGGAATTTAGTGACCCACCCAACATACGATGTACATTTAGGCACCTACATTCAGATGTTTATAACCTGAAGCTGGATCCAATCTACAGTTTGAGAGCAGCATAGGAGTGAATTAGTAGGAACACATGCAAGATACTTGGGTACCTTGGTAATCAACTGTATAAAAATGAACTGTATAAATGCTGGAGGAGGAACCACTTTTTCAGGTGCATTTCTGTAGGAAAGGATCTCAAGTAAAGAATGCCTATCATACTGTGGCATAAATATAAAACCCCATAAACAGAATTATGGCATTATAGGCAGTGAGATATGTGAAGTAATCCTCTCTAAACAAAATTGTCTTACATTTAGTTTGGGACATCACGCCCCAAGAAAGACACAGAACATCTACAGAGTCAGATTTCTAGCAAACTAGCCTCTGAGGAAACATGGAAGTGAGAATTGTTCAATGTTTGAAAAAGGACACCAAGAAGGAACCCTGTAAGTTGCTACATACCAAAGTGGCTGCTGAAAATAGGAGACATTCATGAAAGACAGGGTGATCAGTAATGAGTTCAAACTGCAGCAAGGAAGATTTTTACTTTCTAGAAGTAAGCACAGGGAACACTGGAATAGAAGGTTTTTAAGAACAAACCAATGATCTGCCAGAATATAACTGATCTTGGCTTGGAATATCAGGATAGCCTAGGAGACCTCTAGATATCTTCCATCAGTGCTCTCACAGGTTAACAAAATTCAGAGGTACTCACCCCTGGGTCTGATGTGCAATCATGTGTGCCAATGACATTCACTAATTCCCAGGGCCAGTTCACAGAGGAACATCTGTCAGATTGATTTTTTTTTTTCCCCCCAGCAATTTGTAAGGGTTAGAACTCCTGGCAGACATGCAGTGGTTGCCACATCTCCACACAGTATGTCCTCTTTGTGTCCCAACACAGACATCCAGAACCATTAGTAACAGCAAAGGAGATGAGTGGAGCTCCACTATACCTTCTCACAAAGGTAGAGAAGAAATGAGATGAGTACTGGTCAAAACCATACACATGTGGCCGGTCCTTTTGTCTGACTCATGAGTAACTCTGAAGTGAGACCATAACAATTCAACAGTGAGATTCTGGACCAAATACCTTGCTGCTGCAGTGCACTTCCTTCACTAAAGCTACTGTGACTAAGTAATTTAGCTCCCCTTATTTCAAGGCAGACATCGTTATTAATTCAGTGGTAATGGTTACCTCTCAGGTATCTTTTATTAGAGGGCCGCACAAGAAAGACTGAAATACTAAATGGAACTCAAACATTGCACCAATGTTCATTATACTTCACTTTACCATGATTTTTACAGTTCAGTATCTTGGTCTACTGCAGTCAGGTAATGCATGTGAGAAGTGAGAAAACCCTCACGGAGTTCTCCCAATAACCACACCTTATTGATCAAAAACATCTGTCAAAAGGGGAAGTTTGACTGAGTGTTTTCACGATTACTAATACACTTAAAAAAAAAAGAAAAAATATCGGCAAATTCTCTTTTTTGTGGTATAAACTGTATGTACTTCAAATTTTACTGCAGGTGTCCACACTATGCTTGCATGGGCAATGAAATATTCATAACGAATCCAGGATGATTAGCCAGAGTTGCTATATTTGCCAAATACCTGCCCTGAAGTAAAACTATAGAACAAACTCACCTATTTAATAGCAGAGAATGCAAATGTCACCATAAAAATCTTACCTATTCCTAAAACCAAGGGCAATGCTGGAACATGAAATAAAAGCTTTAATAATGTTTTAAAAAGATGTCATATTTTACACAGACTGCTTCCGAGGAAACCATCCTAACAAATCTTATCTGGTTTTCATAAATCCTCATTGGATGCAGTTTCAAAGATGTTTGGGAAAAAAATCAGTTAAATTTTCACACAACAAAGACAAATGAGCACATGCTGAAAGATCTAGATCAGACAGCGTTGAGATAACTGAACTTGTTCTCACCCCAACTGTTTATAAAAATGCAGGACCTAATCATTTACTCTCTTTTTTTCTGTACAAGAAAAAGCTTTAAAGGGTCTTCAGAATTTACATTTTTGACTGCCAAACAGGGTCTTCTTTGTTGACTTTATTTATTTTAAACTATCCACCACACTTCAAATGCTCCAGGATATTCCTGCTAAAGTTAAGTGGCTGAAATTTATACGGCTCCATATAAAGACATTGAAATGCCTCATTAACTCTTTTTCCTCCTCAGGACTGTTCTCTCCAACAGCTATGCATATCTATCTATATATAGTTGAGACTTTATTTTCAGTTTTCTTAAAATTAATTCAGTTCATTAACTTCTGAATATCTCACACAAGCACCTGCAAGCCACACGAGTCCCTGCTTAGCCAGTACGATGAAACTCATGCACAGGACACAGCAGAAGGCCACTGTGCTCAGGTGAATTTTACTGCCTTACCATAACTGTAAGGTCTGGCTGTGAAAATGTAAACTAACATTTCAATCTCAATCAACTATCTAGTGTAGTTTCTTCTTCCTTCCCCAGTCCCATGTTTCCAGACAGAAGACATTGGATGTTCTCAGATGAAGGTCCTAATAAAACAAAGAGTCCTGAGAATTAAGATGAGGAGATGGACTTCATATGATAAAGAGAGGAAGAATATCTTTGCCAACAGGCTTGCTACCATACGGAGAAAGCTTTTGGCTAGGTTCATGAGGGCATGGTATCTAAATACAGAAGTGAGGAAGCAGTGCTGATAAAGGGGATCTACATGTTGGAGGAGGCCATGTAACAGGGCATTCAGACTTCTCAAAAAGCTGTATGCCACTGCACAGAGCCTGAGCAATAGACAGGGAGAACTGGAAGTCTGTGCATGAGAGAAGAGCTGTGGCATGACCAGAATCACAGATCTGGGGTTGCATACATGACCAGGGTATGGTCACAGATGCAGGATGTTTGAGAAAGAAAAGCAGACAAAAAGAAGAGGGAACTGCATTTTCTGCAAAAATGTTCCTTGACTGCACAATGCTGCAGTGTATGAAACCTTCTCATCAATGTACATCAATGAAAGAAAGCCTGGCTGACCTTAAGTACTGTTAGTAATAGTCCTGGTTTGAGCAGGAAATTTTACTACAAACCTCCAGAGGTCCCCTATAGCTAGCATTCCTATGAAGCTATGGGAAAACAGTCTGGATTTTAAGCTATCTTCTCTTTTTAGTTTGAGTTGGGGGTTGTGTGTGTGGGGGTTTGGTTTTTCGGTGGGGTTTTTTTGGCTCTTTGTTTCCTTATTTTTACATATTGCCCAACCTCTGAATGTAGGGTTGAATCACTTTGGCTGTACTGCAGGTGAGTTTAGTCAATGGAGCGAAGGAAAAACAGGATGTTAAGCCACCTGGAGATTTCTCCTTGTCCAATCCTGAGGTTAGTCTAGTCAGACAGACGGGAAAGGTCTGGCAGAAAACCAGAAAAGCCAGCTTTAGCCCACTGATGGTCCCCTGCAGATTGCAAGTTTTCAGCTCTCCTTTCAGACCATATTCAAAGGGCCCTTTCATACTCTTCTGCAGTACTGACCAGGGTCCGGCCCTTAACAGCATTCACTAATAATTCAGAATCCCTGGCAGAAAAAAAATGCAAAATACATTCATAAAGCAAATATGTACAATAAAATAAATCTCTGCATAACCCTTCTGACCCAAAGACTCCAGTTGTTCAACCCTTATTAAAGATTATACTACATTCACTAGTATACTATTAAAGCAGAACTTACAAAACCAAGTAAAAGAATAGCTGCATAAAGAATGAGGAATCTTATATTCTTTGTCAGAGATGTGTGGGGGTTTTATTCACTAACTCAAAAAAGTTACCTTATCTTCCACAAATTACTAAGATTTGACATAAATTCTGCTTTGGGTTTGGGATTGTTATTTTTCTGACATTTTATGCTTTTATTCTTATTTATTGTCAAAACATTCTTTAAAAAGTATCATTGGAAACATCACTTAGGATTTGCTCAACATGCTGAGCTGCCATTTTACAAATTAGAGTACTGAATAGAATTTACTTCCTTAGTCTAGTCATAATCAAGTCTGGAACTACAACAAATGGCTAATATTATGCCCCAAGTTACTATTCCATGTATTTGTTTGCATAAGTCACTTGGGACCTTCTACACACACACACAAAATCTCTTAGGTTTAAGTCTTGCACAGCAAAGAAATTCTCTAAGTGACTGGAACAATAATTAGTTTGTTTTTTAAAATAAATTCTGCCCCAAACATTTTTAATATACATTGTCAGTTCTTCTGCAGTCTTCATTTCAACAGCTTTGTGCCAGTTTACATAAATGACAATCTAGATCCTATAAATCACTGAAATCTAAGAAAATAACGTTAATTCTAATGTACTCCTTGTCTTCCTAAATATGGCTGAAATCCCAGGGGAGGTTGTGCTCTCTTCCCTATTCTTTGAAGTTTGTATCAGAAATTATTGTGCAAGAGAGGAAAGAACAAGTGCTCATGACCTCTAAAAAAAATTAACATATTTACTTAGCTACCAACATAATTTACGCAAAAGTTCTGATCTATGGTTATTCACAGCACAGGGTGATCTGGAGAGAATTTTATTTTTTTGATTCTCATCACTGTCTTCAAAAAGTTTATTCTCATCTAAAATATGGCACCCCAGTAAGTTTGTAATCTTCTGATACAGCCGTCATGTTTCCCTAAAATACATACTACTCCAAATCAGGTTTCAGCAGTCTCTTAAAAGTTGCCCCAATCCAAATGTTTTTGGCCATAAAAATCAGCCATCTTTGAAAATTATCTCCAAATATACTATATCCTAGGCTCTTGTACTGAGGATACATGATAAAATATAGGTGAAACCTTCATGGATATTTTATCTTGAAAGTCCTTCTTAATCCAACAAATATCAAATTTCAAGTGGCCTCCTCCTTCTCCGCCACCTTCCTGTGGGGAACTCAAAGCAGCTCTGTCCATAACCTCCTTCCATCTATGCCTTATCTCTGCACAACATCAGCAAACAGAAATTCCCAGTAGATGATCCATAAATCTATCATATCTGCTTTTTGCCTGCTTTCTACTGTCCCCATCAAACCCTCTTCCTCCAATACTAACAGCCTCCTTGTAGTCCTTCTCTCTCGTCCTCCCCCATGAGATGTCTTGTTTAAGACCAGAATGAGTTAAATAAAGCAGGTAACACCCTCCCCTATCTCAGCTCTCCATATCCTCCTCTAATCGCTCTGGACAGTATCACTGTCTTGCCTGTCATGCAAACCACAGCATGGATGACATTTTCAACTCAGTCTCTCAAATCCCAGTTACATGTCAGTTCAGTGGATTCGTTCTACATAACCTCTCTATTATATAGCTTTTCCTATCCATTCACACAGCTCGTGTTCCTGGCCAAAGCTTTCATCAGATCCATCATTACAGGCATCCTCTTCTCTATGTTTGACACACATAGTCTTGCCTGTTACAAAGGTTGTTTTCATTTTCACTTTAACCACACTGCTCCTCTTTGCCTTTGTCATATGCAATATGATTTTTTTCTCACATTTAAGGCTTTTTATTTCTCCCCTTACACCTAATGTATTTTCTCACTTTCTGTGGTGATGTCAGCTCTTCCAATAACACCAGCTTCTACTGTCTACTAGCTAAGCATTTCCAGGTACAGTCCACTAAAATATGCTTTGTCAAGATTCCTCCAAAATACTTTTTTTCCTCAACATGCTGAACACTTACTTATTATGCTGGTCAGTACTGTCTCATTATTGCCCTGTACTCCTCCAATCTGTCCATAGCCATCTGTTACCTCTTATCTCATACTCCTTTGGTTGCTTTCTTAAATGGCCTACATACATCTCTATATTGTGTCCACACGAAGAGGGGGCCCTCATTCACAATTCAAGTTTCTAGATACTAAAGCCAGTAAAGACTATTGGTAGTCTATGCAATTTCATACATAGGCATAAGGAAATGAGGATTACTATGTTTGAGACACCGAGAATCAACCAGATGATAATGGTGTCAAAAGGCAAGACTGTTTTTGTTGATGCTCTTCTCAAAGTCAACCAAATAGTCTTCTGCGAAAAGAAACGCAACCCTGAAATTCAGACCAGAGCAAGGAAGGTACATAATAGCTACACTGTACATGACATATATACATGATATATACCCACAAATATAGATATGTTTTTGTGGCTACATATACTTAAACACACACAGAAAAACAAACCCTAATCGATTTAAAGTATACTCTTGCTTTACATTTCAGCGCGTATCTTTTAAAGATGGATTTTCCAGCCTCAGAAAGTGCAAAATCATCTCTGCATTTAGTATCATTTCGGGTAAGCTCAATTCCAGGTGAAGGATAGACCAGCAGTGATTCACCACTTATGAATCAGCAGAAACTGTAGGGGAGGCAAGAGAAATTTATACCACAATTTCATACACAACTAATTTTAAAACATTCTTAACCAGACTAAGTCTCATTAATTGCCAACTTGGCAGCTCTTTCTTAAGGCAAGTAGTTTAATGACTGGTCAAGGACCTTGCAAGAGTTACCAGACCTGATTTTCATCTGCTTGCAAATGACGAGCAGACAATATGATCTTTAACTTCACCTTACTATCTCAGTTTTAACAATCCTGTCTTACACCTGTGTATGTATGTAGGTCTTCTTGCCTCACTGTCAGGCTGCACTCAACCTGTCACCGTCTGAGCCCAGGTCACTAAGCAAAGAACGACATACACTACCAACTTAAAATTACATTTAACTGCACAAGGGCATGCATGCATAGTAAAGGACAGAATACACTTAATTGGCTGTATAAAACAGTTTGAATTTAACACTTTGCTTCATGAAGTGGATTCTCCCACTGCAAGGTACTAGGAAGCCTTCCCATTTCCCCTTGTTAGTTCCTTCTATACCACTATTCTACATATAAAAGAAAGGGGAAGAAAGCAGCAAAATGGCAAGTGTCTAAGGGAAATGCAAACAGTCTGGAACAATGAAGGAATTAAAAGAGTGAGAATAGGAACAAAATGCTGGCAGGTTTGTGTTCTCCCTGGAGAACATCCAGCACAGAGCAAAAGTATTTTGAAATACTAGGCTAAATCCTGCACTAAAAGCCTTTAATGTTGTAGAGGTTACAGGTCACTTTCTGCTATGGTGTGCACTGCATGCCCACACTTAACACATGTACACCCAAACGAACTACTATGAAATATTCAAAACACTGCTCCAAAAATACGTAACCACCACATGTAAGTGCCTCTGGTCAGACACATGCATCCTCTGCATTTACAGACCTACTCAAACATGCAGGTAGTTGTTTCACTTCCCTGTGTTTTATTGGAATCCCAAGAGAATGCCAGAAGGCAAACGGCTTTCAGGCATAAAGTGTTTCTTTTTGTTAAATCATTCTCATTGTGTTAAGCACTGGTTTTTGGTATAAAGTACATCAGCCACATTTATAAACAGAAAACAGAGATCATCTATAGGTATTCTCAAAATTGGCTGATGATATCAAAGTAGCAAGGTACAGACACAGGAAGAATAATTCAAAACAAATTGAACTTCAGTATTCAATTACTTTGCCAGTCTCCAAAAGTCATTTAGCAAAGTGCTCTGCTCCACCAAGTATATATCTAGATATGAAGTAGTTAAACATATTGGAAAGCATGACATTTAAGATTATTGTCTGCTAAAAAGATGACCTTTATGAAAGTTACACAACAGAAGGTAGAGTTACTGAACATAAAAAAAAATATTTTTTACCGTACAATAGCAGTGTAATTAATAGCACACATTACCAGCCTTTACAAGAGAAGCAAATAGTTGAATTTACACCATTCACTTTAATATGCTGTTTTCTTTAAAGAAGAATCAGAAACGGAGACAAACTGCATTTAACAGGAAACGTTTCTGCTATTGAAAATAAGAGGGAAATAAAGCATGCCAAAAAGTTGCTTTTTTAAAAAAATTAATCACAGAGTCAGAGAAAAATCTACATTCAATTATTAATAGTTCAACACAAATCCACAACAGCATGCAACCAGGCAAATGAAAGGTAATGACAAATACTGCATCTAACACTCTGTCCTTAACTAACCTTATTATGCCTAAGGACTATAGCATGCGTGGTATGTAAGATCACACATTTTCTTGGACACTAACGTAATCACCAACCAAAAAATGAAATTAATAGTTAATTATAAGACCCAATTTTCAACTTTAACTCCTTCTTGGCTTTTCTGAGTTTAGCCAAAGCTGCAATGCTGGTTATAACCTTTTCTTGGCTACATTTTTTTGAGAACAGAATAAAAGAAAAGAGAAAAACAACACTGTGCACATGAAAAAAAGAAAAAGTGCTTGTTGTAAACAACTGTGGGTTTAGGGACTTTTAATAAATACTGAGCATATTCACAATAGATAGACATACAGAAAAGAGAATGACATGCAAAGATGGACAGATTTTGGAGTATATTTTTGGAGGACATGCAAATCTACTCGGTAAACATCTGGAACTCAACAATTTAGCTTTGGAACCCACACAGCTCCTTACTCTAAGCACAGGACTGTTTCTGCAGAGGGTACCATTTGCTACTAAAAGGGACAGAAAGCCTACCAGTGAGGACTGAGGAAATCCCCATACTAAGCAGGAAGAAACGTTTGTGGCAGGAGACTGGAACTGCCTGTTCTCTTGCCCCCATGCCTGCCAGCTGAACTACAGAAGCATCAGTTTGCTCTGTTCAAGGTCTTCGATAAACCCACATCGCCGAGGCATCATGAAAATAGCCAGTTGCTGGCTGCACAAGTGTGTAAAGTGCAACTTCACGTGAAGTTCATTCAGGCCCAAAGATTGCATGTTTTTAAAATGGCCTAAAATCTCTAGTAGGACCTTATTGAATATACTTGAGGTAGTTTACAGCCTGAGGTACATCAGTGAGAGTGTCTAGAAGCAGCAACACACCTACATGTTTGCTGCACTGAGCTCCAAGCCATACACAGCCCATAAATAAAAGAAGAAATGTGACCTTATTAATCTTTTGAATTCTCACAAAAGCAGGTTTGAGCTTTGGGCTTCCCAGAAAACCAACAAAAAATATTTAACTATCCAAATCCACTGTTTATGCAGATACATTTCCTCCCGACATTTCATTACAAAGACCCTAGCAAGGGCATGAGGTAACTTTTGTACAGTACTACATCAACAAGCCTCAAGAGTCTCATACTCAGGTGGCCAGAAGTGACAATGGGGGGACAAGGACACACATGTCCTGGGCTTGTCTACAGGAAAGTTCTGCTGGGCTTGCTCTTCCCTCATCCATTCTCATGCTCTAGCTGTAGTAAAACAAACATTTCTAAATAACTAGATCCACTTACCTGGCTTTCATCAGCTTCCCAGTGAATTTACCACTACGAACCACATTGGTCAAACTAGATAATTCCCCAGATTCTTTAACATTTAATGGGCAACTTTTTCTTTCTCTTTGTTGATCATAGCAGCGTTTTCAAACCTACACCAACTAATGTGGAGAAAATACTATGTTCACTTCCACCAGCAGTCACTAACACCACATTTGCAAAGAGTCACAGAGCTGTGGCAGAAGCCACAACGTTTCTTAGCTCCTCTAGGCAGAGGAGCCCAAGAAGAGGGCAAGATGAATTTTCCCTGGCACAGCCTCTTTCAGGGAACTGCTGCTTCCAGGTTGAGGAAACCTAAGCTGACCACTGAGAAACAACAGAGTTTGCATTTTACTTCTCTCTTGGCAGCTGTATGTTGAGGCAAAAAAATAATTTGGAAGGCTGGGAGGTGAATGATGGAGATGAGCAACACATTGCAGAATAACTGCTTCTAGATATCTGTGTGGATCTTACCTCAAAACTGGTGGGAGGGAGAAAATTTTCTTTCAGTAGGGAAAAATGTATTCCTGTAAAAGCTTTCTACTCTTCCCTGGCAGTCATGCCTGCTAAGTAGCTACTCAGCCTGGTGCTGGAACTGTTCTCCCAAAGAAATGACTTGCAGTAAAGAAAATGTCACTGCCACCAGTCATAAAACTGCCAAACATTTCAAGTTCTTACAGAATTGGTGTGGAGAGGACAAGGAAAGGTTTCTGATTCTCCCAAGATCACTGATGTGCTGTGAGACAGTTCTTGTGACCAGCACCATGAATCACTCTTCATAAACAGAAGTTTCTCAACAGCACGCTTACCACATTGGGTTCTCTTATATTCACACAGGCTGGACACATCCCATGAATGCTATATTTTTCTTCTTTTTCTCTCAAAAAAATCCTCTCAACTGTTATCCTTTTATCAGGACAGCTATACATACAACCCTTCACTTTTAGAATACTTGATTTAGCCTTCCAAATTTTAGTAGAACCATTGACTAGGTTTTTAGATACAAGGAAAAAAAAGTTCTGGATTCTGCTTTATATTCACATCTACCTCAGGCAGCCACAGAATGAGATATGAGCAAGTCTGCAAAGCAGAGAAGGAAATGGTGCAGCCTTATAAAATTAGCAGCTGTTGACCCATAACTAATTTGCAATAGCAGTATTTTTCAATCTCATTAATGAGGTAGGATACAGAAATTCAAGGTACTGCACAAAAAATGTTAAATACAGCAAAGGCAGCTTCCTAAGCAAATTATCAGGGCCCCATTATGGATGCCCTGTCTAGAAACTTTGCAACAGACTGAAAGAACAGAAATGAAAACTTTTGTTACGAAGCCTGGTAGATTTTCATTACTTCCTGTGTACATCCCTTCAGCAGTAACTTACAACAGAGCATTTTATTATAAGTTGATGGGTCATTTTTTGAAACGATGGCACTTTAGTAAAAAATAACTCACTGAAGAAACAGCATGAGTAATAAAGCCACTTACCACACAAATATGTGCAGATTTTTCCTGTAGTAACTAACCACATCACAGAACAGTTCAAACTTTATTCCACGTATATACAGTGTCACATTTTAAAATGTTGCTCATGACTGTGCTCTTGTACAAGTATCTATAAGTGTAGGATTTTTGAATGCTGTCTTTTTCTTTGGGTGGAGAATAGTAATGTCAGGAGCCATCATTATTAATTGCAGAGGTTTAAATCTTTGAATTTACAATCTTTACTAGCTCTAGGCATCAAATGTTGAAAGTATTACACATCTGCTGAAAACCTTGAACAGTCACTTCTTACAAGAGAACTTCTTATAAAAATTGCTTTGTGGAGACTGCAGGACATACTATTGCTGGATGGCACTCGCATACTTACCACTAGTACTGTCCTCTGCACAACTCCACAAGCTGCTTCTTTGATGCCTCTTTGGTACTGTTCCTGCTATTCTGTCTCTGCAAGGACAGCTTCTCTGTCCTTTTGCTTCTTATGAAAGGATTTCTTTCCTTTCTATACTGGGTCTGGCTGGGATGGAGTTAACTCCTCCCATAGCAGCCCTCACAGTGCTGTGCTTTGCACTTAAGACTAGGAGGGTGTCAGTAACGTACCCATGTGTTGGCTGCTGCTGAGCAGCACCCACACAGCACCAAAGCTGTGTCTCCAACATCTCTACACACAAGGGCCAGTAGGCTGGGGGTGGGCAAGAGGTTGGGAGGGGACACCACCAGGACAGCTGACCCCAGCTTTCCAAAGGGAGATGTCATATCATATGATGTTGTGCTCAGCAATAACAATTAAGAGAAAGGAGAAGGAGCAGGATTGTTCATTATTAAGGCATTTGTCTTCCGAAACAGCTGCTATGTGTACTGGGGTTCTGCTTCCCCTGAAGTGACTAGACATCACCTGCTAATGGGAAGTAGAGAATACATCGTTTTGCTTTGCTTCCACGTGCAGCCTTTGCTTTTCCTTATTGGACTGCCTTTATCTCAACCCACAATTTGTTCATCTTATTTTCTCCCCCTGTCCTGCTGAGGAGGGGGAGTGAGAGAGCAGCTGGGTGGGTGGCTGGGCACCACAACTTTCTTTTCCTCCGCATTTACAGAGGAGTTTATAGGCCAGGAAGGTTCCTCCTGTAATGGCACCAAGAAACCACTAAACATTTAATTGTTGGAGCTTCTCCACTTCTCCCAGCTATGTGTTACACAACTTCCAGTTGATAACATCCTCTCTCCTGTATGCTCTGGATGTTATGTTCAAAGACTGAGGAAGAGGGCAAACAGCTGCTGTACTGATGCCAGTCTTCATGGCAGCACTGATAAAGCACTACTTTTCTAAACAGCTCTGGAAGACTCGTAACTTTGCTCTCCATGTTGCATAAACTTCAAGATCATCCTACGACATGGCCTTTATTTGCAGTCCATTCTAATCTTAGGTTGTTAGTGACAGACAGGTAGGCTAATATCTTGCATATTTTTATGGCAGTCCATGCTCCCAAGACATAAGGAAATTTGTTCAAAGAATTTACCAAACAGACCCAATAGGTATCTACTGATTTACTTCCTCAGAGATCATGAAAATATCAACGGCTGAATACGGTTGCTGAGAGAAAGCTCCTGCACCTTGCAACATTCGTGCTGGATTGATGTCAGGAGTGTAATTACTGCTTGTTAATAATATCCCTTATTATCGCAGTGTATTTTCTTAAAAACATCTAATTCTGGAAAACATCCCCCATAAAATATTAAATCAGATGATCAAGTCTGCTTTTTCCCCTTACTTGACGATTCAAAAATTTGTTTAACACAATTTTGAATATAATCACGCTCTTTCAAAGAAAAAATAAAAGACAACTGTGCCACCACTAGACTGACCCTGTCTGAAATAGGAGGGACAGATTTCTCAGCAGGGAGAGGATGCAAAGCAAGTTTAAAAGAGGAAGTTGCAATGGGTCTTCCATAGAGAGGATCTGAAATTTGCAAGGAAACAGTTGTCACTGCTGAAATTGCCTGGCACAGATGTGTCACTTGGAGAATACAGAGGGTAGGAAAAGAAAAACGGCCCCAGAATAGCAACAAAATCGTGTTTCTCTCATGCCGTTGGGTATTTTAAAACAAAATTTTGTAGTCCTCTCTATGCAGTCTGTATTGGGTCTGGCTGAGCCCCACAGCAGCCCTCAGTGCTGTGCTCGTATTGGTAGCTAGAAAGCTGGTGATAACACACCAGTGTTTTAACTGCTGCTGAGCGGTCCTTGCACAGCATCACGGCTGTCTCCCCAACCTTCTTCACCACCTCTCCCCAGTAGGCTGGGGGTGGGCAAGATCTTGGGAGGGGACACAGCCAGGACAACTGACCCAAAGTGACCAGTGGGATATTCCATACCATATGGCATCTGCTCAGATAGAAAAGCTTAGGGAGAAAAGAAGGAAGAGAGGGCATTCATTATTTTCAGCGCTTGTCTTCTGGAGCAACTGCTACACATACAGAAGCTCTGCTTCCCGGGAAGCGGCTGAACATCACCTGCTGATGGGAAGTAGAGAACAACATTTTGTTTTCCTTTGCTTCCACTTGTGTGACTTTTGCTATTCATTAAACTGCCTTTATCTTGACCCACAAGTTGTTTTTTCCATCTTATTTTCTCCCCACCCTGTTCTGCTGAGGTGGGGAGTGACAGAGTGGCTTGGTGGGCACCTGACATCCAGCCAAGGTCAACCCACCACACAGTTGTACTGCATTATCATGTATAAAGGCTTTACTTACAGAAGTGTCCTTTACTGTGCTGCTGTATTGTGGTGTTCCTGCTGGGTATCAGGATCTCTCTGTTCCCCAAAGTCAAGCCAAAGGAAATCTTGGCTTTTCTATGACACAAAGATCTCATCCTCTGTTTGATGATGCTTTGGGACCACTGCATCTTTAGTGTTTTCATAGTGCTAACAACGTACTGATCTTTACTAAAGCTGCCTTAGAAGAACTTTTAAGTTCTTGTCAGCTCCCCAAACAAGATAAGTTCTTGGATTTCTAGTAAAGAATACAAAGCCTCTGCTCTGCTCAGTGTGCCTAATATGATGCTAACAGAGCACCATTTTCAGTTCTCCAGTGAAAGATAATTTTTTGCAAGAAATAGATCTTCCCCCTGCATGAACATGGAATTCCTGAGTGGAAGTAATGTAGAAAAGGAAAAAACCTTGATAAACTGTTTTCCCATTGTGAGATAAGCCAGTCAAAACCAACAAAAATATACCAAATTCCACCACAATATGTAGAAAATTTGCAGACATTACTTGGGGCTCTTTGTATATCCTGGGCAATGCACAGTAGTCTGCTTTATTTTATTTTCTTTCTCTTCATCATGTTCTTACGCACACACTTCATGATTGGATATTTTTATTCCCTGTGGTCTATTAAGTCTTCATCTTGATTTTCAGTGTTCCTACTTTGTTTCTTCTCCTTTCTTCCTGAACAACCCAACTTGTCTTTTTAATGTCTTTACTTCCAGAAAGACCAGAGACCCTACTAAAAGGAGCTCCAACCTATTTGTAAAAAGGAAGCAATATCACTAGCAATTCTCTGTTAAAATTAATAAAGCCTTTCTATAGACAAAAGAAGATGGGGGTGGGGAATCACGATTTCAGAATAAAATTTTCAGTAATTAGTAAGAAAGTTTAATGGGCAATAATATAATTTAATAGTTACCAGATAGCTATTAAAATACAGTATTATATATTAAAACCTCTTACTAGGTAGCGCAATTTACTAACCAATAAGCAGCTGATAGCTACAAATGAACCATTAAATTTAAGCAGCAAGATTTTGTTGTTCTGCTGCTGCTGTCAGCTATGGGTAGAATGGGCATTGGCTGTAAAAGGGACCACACGCAGCATCTTTCAAACTGTCAGTTTCATGCTGCTGGGAGAACTTGCCTCCTTCCAACTTTTTTCCTATTAGTTCAGTTATAAGCAAAATACACCCCTGCTTTACTAAGCAACACTCTGGAAGTAACGAATTTCAGAGACAAGTCAGCATCTGTGCACTTATTGCTTAGAAACTCCTATTCATTCCTTTAACTTTGAAAAGAGACTCATCAAGTTTAGCAGAATTGCCTCTGTGCTTAAAATATCTGTACATGTGTTTATAGATCTAAACTGTGGCGTACTTTCAGGATAATCAAAACTGATGCACAGCAAATCTTTTCTACATTTACTTAACATTCTGACTTCCCAGAAAAAGTGCTAAGTCAAATGATAAAGCCCAAACTGCAACAAGAACAAATTCACCACTACAAAGTGATACAAATAATTAAAATAAAACAGTTCAGTTAAGGATCTATGAAACACAAAAATACATGAGGAAAGAATCATCCTAGAAACAAAGTTATTTCAATTACAGCTTATTTTGACCCCTTTATGATGCATATACATCATAAATGAAAAAAGAACTTGTACAATGCCAGCTAACAAAAGTTATATTTTATGATCCTTAAGTGACCAAAACCACGTCTATAACACAGCAGTTTCTGTTAATTTAGAAGAAAGAATACTATTATTTTAATGAAATGTATTATATATATTATTATGCAGCTAATTAGAGAATCTTTCAAAATATAAAGTGAGTGCCAAATAATCTTCTACTAAACAATAAACACCTATGTAAGTATACCCTGCACAGAAACCCGAAAGCCCCCCTTTGAGGTCCATTTCCTATTTTCTCGTATTCAAAAGTTTTTGTTCTGGGCTGAATCCAAGATGGTAAGAGCTGTCAACAGGCATATTTTAACCAAGTTTGCAGCACTTTAAATGAGATCCCATGCCTCATGGTGCATGTCCAAGCATAGAGATATGAATTTGAACAACTCACCTGTAAACAGTGGTTAGAAATATCTTTTCTTCATTACTACCTGGCAGAATTTCATCTGCCTCACCCAAACACAGACCTGACCGCAGCGATCCATCCCACTGTCACTTCCTTAATGTTTCCTACTTACAGCTGAAAATGTTTTACAGATTGTAAAACATGCAGCCGTATGTCTCAGAAGTGGCTAGTGGATATGGAGAAAAAAATATATCTATTATATATTTTTATATTTTAAAAAAAATCACCTTTGTGCTGCATGCTGTAAAATTCTTCTGTAACTAGTAGAGAATTAGGGTCCGACTATGCTATAAGAAATTGTCTTCACACAGCACTAAACCCAGTGCCGATCACAATGATAAAACAGCTTAAACCACCTAACTTCAAGCTGTTGAGCTGAGACACTCCTACAGAAGACAGCCAGAAAACGCGAGTACAGAATTCCCTTCTTTAAGAAGAAGAACAAGATCCTATTTGCCATAACAGAAGCCATAATCTCCGAAGTCGAAAAGTTTACTTCCTTCTGCAACTGATCTCTCAGTGAGAAAACATGATCGGTGCATGATGGCTTCTGCATAGGGCACAGACAGCATGGCCCTAAAGGGGAACCTTGTGTACATGCCATCTAGGCTAACATGCTGAAGACATATGTCTAGACAGACCTCATCTGTTATGAATGCACGTGAGGAAGGTGCACTCTGAACTCCAGTCATAAATCACAAGTAAAGCTACACTATTCTGTGTAAAGCCCCTCAAATTTAAGCCAGCAGAGAAAACAAATCTAGAGCTTGCTTCTAACCACAGACATAAATGTGTTCATGCCGCCGGCCCAAATCAGTAACTGGCAGTCAATAGCCTACAACAGCTGAAGTTTCTTTATTTTTTCTTAAGTGGTTTTCAAAGATAGTCATGGGCAAGCCACTGCAACAAGCCAGACTGCACCAAACAGAAGTATGTACAATGACAGTAAGATCCATCTTCACAAGAAACACTTGTGATCATAAAAAAACCCTATGGAAATGGGCCATGAGGACTCCAAAGAGCACCCACAAAATGAACACCCTCTGGCTGAACAGCAAGCAAAGTTGGAAAGCGGAGGGGAGGGGAGGGGCGAGACGAGAGAGAAAGAAACTTCCTCTCTGTCTGCCAAGCCCTCTACTTGTTTTAACAAATGAGCCATTAGCATCTCCAAATTATCTGGCCCAAGCTACAGCCAGCTCCCTTTCATCCAAGCCCAGGCACCAGCCAAACATTAGGAAATTACCAGCTGGGTCCAGCGTGAAGGCAGCGTGCCTGCATATCATCAGCACCACGGCATCAATGAATCCCAAGCCTCACTCTCCTTCACCACCTTTGTCCATACATTAAATGCACATGGCCATGGAAAGGAACCCACTTGCCTGAACCACTCACTACAAAGCCTGAAGGTAAATTATTACCCATTGGGATTTCTTTGAAGGAACTGGAGACCAGAAAGAATAAGAGATTCCTAACTGTAACTCTAGGTACCCTTGCAAGAATTGTACAAGCACACACTGAAGGAAAGATCTGCATTACCCCTTAAATTAGTATGAACATTAGTGATGCCTTTTCTAAAAGAAGTCCACAAAACAGGTGAGAACAGTTTCTATAGCCGCACTGCACATAGGTGTGAATTTGATTAACAGCATAAAGAAATGAAACTTTCCAAATGCTGACAAATATCTCACTGTCACTTCTTAATCTCTTTGTCCCAGAAAGTAGAGGGACAGGACAATTAATTCTAGTGGTACATTAGTTTACCTGTTTGAGTAAGTGATGGTAATAACCAACAAGGCATGTAATTATTTTTTCCAAAGACCAAAAACCTGAATATGAAAGTCAATCTTTTTGTGCTTCTTAAGCTGCTTCTCACTTAGACAGGCTCTTAGACATCTAGATAAGACCTCATAGACATTAAATCTAGTGACTTCCTACATTCCAAGAAAGTAAGAAAAAAAATGGACATATTCATACACAGTGCAGTATTCAAACTAAGAACCTCAGATTTTCTAAGTTACAAGGCAGTCGACATTACTTAGCTGTAAAGTGGCATACCTGTTATGACACTACAGAATACACAGGACCCAGGGCAAAAGAAGCCCTCACATTAAAAATGATCAGATTAGCATAATAAGAGGAGAAAGCAAAGCTGCGGGAACATTTGGGGAGCTTTTAATTTTTTTTCTCTTTACAGCATTTCAACTCCTCCAGCCAAAAAACACACATCATAGTTTAGTTCTCAGAAGTGCCCTCAGCCGAAAAGTAAGTTATTATAATATGGGGAATGATACTGGGACCTAAGTTAAGCTTTAATATCCTCCATGACATATAATAGATGGGGGCTCAGAACAGACTAAAACAAGCGCACATTTAAGTTTTCAAACCTAATAAAGACACTCAAATTACAGTGAGCTAGCAAGAATACCTCTAATACATACTTCTTTTACTGCCATTGTAGAACTAAGAATGTATGATGTTAGTTTTCACTCATAACTCTTGTAGAAAAGGCCCCATACAAAACCCGGTCCCCCTTGCACCCACTCAGCTCTCCCTGTTGCTGAACTGACATGGAAATGCAGCATGTCAGCATCCTGGGATACTCATCACAGCCAGGCACCATCTTGCCATCTATGAATGATCAAAAAATTACAAGCCCCAGCCACTGAAAAACAGTAGCTTCTTTACAGAGAAATGTACAGGAGGGGAAAACAGGAAAAAGCTATCAGATTCATTTTAGTTTGGAACAGAACTTAATATTTCATTTCTTAATATGGACTCTTACAGAGATTTTCCAGTTCTGCTTCTTAACAATGCACCAGAACTGCTGCGCAGGACTAGACCAACACCACACTGCCAGAAGTCAAACAACAAAGGAAAATGCACAGATGAAGCAGTTCCAGAATAATCTGTCTACTTGAAGTCAAGAGAAAACTCCTTTTAGATGTTACAGCCTCAGGCACAGTCCGAGCTTGATCCTGGTGGCTCTCCAATCTCTGGGTATCCCTGTTCCCCAGCCCATCATTCCTGGGTCCTGGACCTCACCTGTATGAGCTACACCTAAGCACAGGGCAGGCTGACAGCATCAGCCCCATGCTGCCTCTTTCAGATTTCTACACGTCTCCCAGACCACTGGAAAAGATGAGCCTGATTTCCTGAAAGGTCCTGCTCTGCTTTTGACTAGGACATCAGAAACTTCTATCAGATATAAAGTATGTGGTGGAAAAAGTGCTCGGTCAGCTCCGGTTGTCTGAAAATGGCCTTCAAAGTCATTCCTAAGTATCAGTGTAAGATATATCCCAGAGGCAATTTTCTGCACTTTAAGATAGTTGAACCTGTACCTACCTCCTAGCTGCCTACATTCATCAGAGTCCTGGAGCAGCAGTGTTTGTTTCCCGACCAATTTATTTTTCCTTATGATTTCCTCTAATGAACTCTAGATTACTCAGGAATAACCTGGAGTTGACTTAACAGCTGCTAATAAATTCTAAGCAGGCCAGACATTAGAGGAACTAGCTAGCTACAGAGTCTGACATTGTGGACACAACCTACTTAGAGTCTGTCTCAGGGAGGTCTCCAAGAGATGCTGGGCCCTCCAAATGTTACTAACTTGTAGTTAAACAATCTCCAGTTCCCATACCTGATATTACTTAGGAGGAACAGAAAGACAGCAAGAAGCATGGAAGGCATGTGCTCTGATCACACACCAATAGCATTACGCTCAGCGAAACTTCACACACTAAAGTAATGCTTATTTCATTTTATGCAGTGATTATATGAATTAATTTTTAATCATATATGAGTACTGCCCAGTACATTTACAGTTAATGAATAATGTTCTTCAATAAAATATTAGTAGTTAAATGATCAGAAGAGTAATTTACTTAACTTATAATAAAGTTGCTAATGAGCTTTTTTAAAAAAATCCAACTAGCTGAATATGAAATATATGAACAGTACTTATCCCTCCATAGAGTTACCCCCAAACTCTTAACTATACACCCAGCAAAGGTACACCTTTTTTTCGTGTAATCTCACCTAAAGCACACCTTGAAGTGTACTCAAAAGGTAAATCACTGTTGTAGTCAGAGTCCAACTCAGTTTGCTTCACACGAGGCACCAACTGTTGCAGCACAAACCAGCAGGCTGCAACAAAGCCTTTACCATCAGTCAGATTCTACTGTCCACAGTCAGACCACACTGCCCCTACTCCATCCAAACCCCTCTCCCACAATCCTCAGGGCTATTTAACTACTTAGCAAGGAGCTACAGACAGCTGCACATCATCCACCTCAATCAAGCCACTGCCTTCGAGGCAAGGCCACAGCTGCATGTTATCAATGCTAATCAACCCACTGCCTTCATTCCTCTACAAGTCACCTCTCTAGACTGAAATGAATCAGCGATATGTCTTTCCTTACTCTTCCTCAAAATGAAGTCAATCATTTCTTCCATTGGACCTAAAGCACCTGAACATGAGCATATGATTTCTCAGCCTGTAAAGTCACCCTCCAAAGTTACCTAGCAATTTTACAGGGAAGTAGTCACTTCACTGCTCAGGTCTCAGCTGTCTTCTCTGCCCTGTAACTTCAAAGATTGTCAGAAAGAATGAATTAGTTACAGACACTCCCTTTTCTTTCTTGCTTCTATTTGCATTCCTTTTGTCAACACACCTGAAGGTTGACCATTAGCTATCTCAGTTGAATGGGTATTCCACCTATTGGTGAAGAAAGGCTGGAGAGAAGATGCTGTTCACTCCCACAGTATTAAAGAGAAATTCCACTTAACAGTTGATCCCAGCTGAAGAACCTGAATTGAACATGTAACCATACCAGACTCTTTGTCTAGTCAGTGTGGAGAAATAAGTATCTTTAGAAGACATCAGCCGCACTAAGACCAAAATATATACCTACAGATACAGACCTGTAAAAGTATCTGCCTCTCTTCATTCAAAGGAAAGTTGGATGGCATATGTTTCTAGAATAGATGGCCTTGTTAAACACTTCAAAAGTTACCTGGAATGAATTCAGGCTTACTCATTCCCAAGATTCAAACTACCTCCTCATTTACTCAGTGACAAAGACATCAAGAGTATCTAGGACACACAACAGTTCTGGTCATGTAGTTTATGAGACTGACACATATAACAGTTTAACAACAGCAACAACAATAACAAAAAAACACACAAACAAACAACCAAAATCCACCAAGAAAAATATGAAGGCTGTGATGACATCCTCACACACAAAGACTCTCAGTAAATACATTGAGTATTTACTCAGTAAATAGCCTATTTTGCTACCTCCTCTAGCTCTATGAAATGGTAGTCTAGATTTTCATGCCCTGTTGGCTCCACTGCCCACTGCAGATATACAAGCAGATATGATTGATGGGCTTTACACTATGGAAGCCCTACTTGCTGGCAAATGCACATTTGAGAAAGGATTCCAGATCTCTGAGCCACAGCAAGAACTAACAGTGCCTGTAGACCATTTACATTTAGCATGTGACAAACACAACCATCCTTCTATCTGGTTCTTGATTAGAAGAATAGCTTTGGTTTACCCATGAAGGAAGTATTTATTCTAATTCTTGGTGGAGTGAGTATTCAGGATTAGGCAATGTTTAGGAGGGATTCCAAGGGAAACTTCCATGGAGGATAAATGAGCTAGTGAGTGCTGGGAATTTTTCAAGAACACTCTCCTGGAAAAGCAAAAACAGTTCATCCCCCTTCAAAGGTAAGGGAAGTAGGCAGAGCAAGAGACCCCCTTGGCTTAACTGCAAGCTTCTGAGTCTACTCAAAACCAAAAGACAAGCATACTAGAGATGGAAAAGTGGACAAACACCTGCTGAGAACAAGGGCATTGCTAGGGCATGCAGAGACACAGTTAGAAAAGTAAAAGCTCAGCTTGGATTGAAATTGGCCAAGATGTCAAAAACTACAAGGGTTCTTCATGTATGCAAACAGCAAGCAGAAACAGAAGGGAAATACTGGCCCACCGTTAAAACAGGAGAGGTGAATTAGTCACCAATAATGATGAAAAGGCAGAGGTTCTCAGCTTTCTTCACCTCTGTCTTTACAAGCACTGTTGGGCCCCAGGCCTTGGGAACAAAAATGCGGGTTGATGCAAACACAGACCCACCAGTGAAGGAAGAGTTGGTTTGTACATTATTTATTACAGGGTTTTGGCACCTACAAATGAATGGGCCTTGACAATATCCACCTGAGGGTAGGTGTTAAGAAATCTGGCTGACATTGTGAGGCTGCTCTCCATAATCTTTGAGAAGTCATGGACATTGGGGGACTTCCCAGAAGACTGGAAGAAGGCTAATGTCACCATCATCTACAAGAAGGGCTTAAAGGAGGATCCAGAAAATTATAGGCTCATCAGTTGTACTTCAGTCCCTGGGAAAGTTATGGAATGAATCCTCCTGGAGGCTATCACAAGTCAAATGAAGCACATGATTGGGAAACCCCAGCATGGATTCATCAAGAGCAAATGGTGTTTGACAAACCTGATTGACTTCTACAACAAAGTAATGGGCTTGGCTGATGTGGGGCACATGGTGGGCATTGCCTACCTGGATTTCTCCAAGGCTTTCAATATGGTTTTCCACAGCCTCCTCCTAGGAGTCTAGACAAGTGGTGTATGTGGTGGGTGGGGAACTGGCTGACTGGCTGCACCCAGAGGGTGGTGGTAAATAGCTCCTTTTCAAACTGGCAGCCTGTCACAAGTGGGGTCCCCCAGGGATCAATACTGGGCTAAATGCTGTGTAATATCTTCATAAGTGACATGGATGATGGGGTCAAGCGTACCCTAATGAAGTCTGCCAATGATATGAAACTGAGGGTTGAAGTAGACACTTAAGAAGGGAGAGCCACCTTCCAGGAAGACCTGCGTAGGCTGGAGGTGTGGACTAACAAGAACCTTATGAAATTCAACAAGGACAAATGTAAAATCTTGCACCTAGGATAATGTAACCCAGGAGTGCAGCACAGGCTGGGATCTACCCAGCTGAGAAGCAGCTCTGTGGAAAGGGACCTGGGAGTCCTAATGCACAAGCAGCTCGATATGAGTAAACAGTGTTCTGCTGCAGCAAAGAAAACCAACAGGATGCTGGGTTGCATCAACAAGGCCATCACCAGCAGAGATAAAGTAGTCATTATCCCACTCTACTCAGTGCTCATCAGGCCACACCTGGAATACTGTGTTCTGTTTTGGTCCCCAATATAAAATAAAAAAAGATGTGGATAGGCTGCAGAGGGTCCGCAGAAGGGCCACAAAAATGATCAAAGGACTGGGAAGCCTGCCATAAGAGCAAAGGCTGAGAGAACTGGGTTTGTTCAGCATTGAAAAAAGAAGGGTTAGGGGAGAAATTATCACCACGTTGCAGTATTTAAAGGGTGGCTACACAGAAGATGGAGACTCCCTTTTTACAAGGGGTCACATGGAATAGACAAGGGGTAAGGGGTACAAGTTACTCATGGGGAGATTCCAACTGGGCACAAAAGGAACATTTTTCACAATGAGAACAATCAGCCACTGGAATAATCTCCCCAGTAGTGGACTCCCCCAGCATCAGACACTTTTAAGATATGTCTGGGCAGGGTACTGGCCCATCTTGTCTAGACCATGCTTTCACCATGAAAGGTTGGACTTCCAACCTGCTATTCTATGATCCTATGATTAATATGAGCATAGATTCTCAATCTGTATCATTCAAGACAGAATTTGCAGTAAAATTCCCTACCTCTTTCTAAGGGAATTTATCTGAATTGGACAGCATATTTTCACACATTTTCAAAAAGCTCAGGCAGAGTTTCCCAGACAGACATTCAGTAATTCAGGTCCCAGTGCATTCAGCCAGCGTGTGCCTAAGCAGCCTAAGAGTTCTTGCTCTTTACCTGACCCACGTGGTACAAGTTTTTTGGATAACCCTCCCAATCCTTTATCTCTTCAAAGAAATGTGACTCAGGCACGCAAAGATAGTAAAGACCTCATGCTAGCTAAATCATAATCTTTCTCAATCCTATGTTCTTATAGACATTCAGGATTTATAGTTCAAAGCTAACACAATCAGTTTTACCTTACCTAGACTTGTATTTCTCTGCTTCCCTTTCCTAAGGTATGTTTACACTTAAACCAGAAAACTATCAGGAATATGAAATCGCAGGCAAAACAGCAGGAGTGATCTAGCAATTAGACCACCAGAACTTCTTCTCTGTATGGAAAAAGAATCCATCTAACTCATCATTCAGTAGTTTTGGTCTAACCTTGAAATCAAACACAATCAGAGCCTGTCCTTCCTTCAGTTCTTCCTAAATTCCCACAGATTAAGAGACCAAATTCCATTTTCAAATTTCCTGCATACTATCCCAATGGCATTATACAGAAGTACAATGACATACAAAATTAAGCCAAATAAGCTATTCTTCATAAGGAATTTTTTTTATCTTTTACTCTAAACTAGCCTAGATTTCCTGTCAGATGCCACAGTAAGATCTACACTTCTTTCTAGGAAGAAATTTCCCTGCACTGAGGCACAATAATCCTCCATGATATGTATATGACATACAAGTTTGAGCAGCCAAACAAATGAGATTGGAGATCAAATCTTGGAATGATACTCATCACAATACAGCAACAGTCTGAAGACACAAACTATGCATTTTTTTTCTTCCCCTTGGATGTGTTTTTCTAAGAGCTTGCAAAAAGGAACACCAACATTTTTGATGCAAAGAACATTGAGGATCAAACACCTCAAAACTGACAATAAAAATTTTAAATAGAAAAAAAGAAGTACTTAACTGCACACAGAGGAGAATACTTGGACTGCAACGTTCTTATGCATGCTACTGAGCTTTCCTTGGCCTTCATCAAATAAAAGGACCTCTTGTCCCTAACCAGGACCAGGGGGAACAGAGGGGCAGAAGTGGAGGTTTTGAGGCAGAAATTAAAGACCTGGAGTTGGGAAAAACATCATGAAAAAGGAATTTCCCTCTTCTTTCTTTCCTTCACTTACAAGATACTGAAAATTGCTTTTGCACAAACATTTATTTTCTACCATGCACTCTTTTTGTTGTCACTTTTAAGTCCCCTAGACACAAATCTATGGAAAATGAATACTCAAGATATATTTGAACAAATCCTTTCCAAAACAATAAACAGCAATTATTAACGACCTTTCCTGAGAGAAGGATCATAACAGACATCCACTGGGATAATTCTCCCATTCACATCATTTAAGGGAACAATACCACATACAGCACATAGAAGTGAAGTTTCACTACACATCTCTTTTCTGTCAGTGTAATGACAACCCAGAGGAGTGTGTTGATCCTGCGAATGTTCTTATCTATTTCTGAAATGGAAACTAAAACGCAGAAAAAGGAAGAACATTTACCAACAGTAACTCCAACACAACCACATTTGTAGCTTAAAAAAGTTTCTGTGGCGTAAACATCAAACAAGGTTTCATAAACTAATAGCAAAGCTAAACAGAGTTCCACTATCCCCAGACCGGCTTCTTTGCAAGAAAAATGCTAGATATTCTAGAAGCTATATTCTGTATTCTGTCAGACTGTGTTCTGACTTGCACCCAAAAATGGCAGAAGGAACTTCATCACACAAAATTAAGTACTAGCCATCTTGAAAACTACAAATCTGTCCTGGTTAGATATGTGGTGTCAATGTTTTAGAACCTTTTATTTGTGAATATTTGCTGTGACCCTCAGACCGGCTGAGGGCTCCTCAAAGACCAACCACACCAGACCAATCATCTGCTAGGAGCACAGGTTTGGTTTAAAGCAGCTTCACAGCTATTCTGAATTTGTTCACTCATCTGATGGTCCACCTACTGCAGAGAAGTTCTTGCTACATCTTTTCTCCTCATCCTCAGTCCTGACTTAGTTCTTCTTGTTCCAGAAGAGAATCAAAGCACATCTAAAGCTCCCTATGATGGAGCTGGTCAGTTAATCTACTTCAGGTCCTTCTACACTGCTCTTGGGCCAGGCTTTAGCTTAGGCAGGTTGAGTACATCATGTATTATTTTGTGTATGAATAGTAATGTTTGTTAGAGGCCCCAATACAAGATTAATGTTAGATTTTTAAAAATTGATGGAACTGTTTCAAATACAGGAAAAGGTTTGATGGCATCCACTGGACAAAAAACAGATATAGTTGCAGTCATTCCTTTGCCAGAAAACAGTAGATCAAAATAAAACTGAAATTCTTGCCTGAAGAATGGAAGAAAGTGCACACACACACAAACCCTGCCTTTTCTATTCCTTCCCCCTGAGCTCTCATTGCTGCTAAGTGCCTAACAAGCATTTGTAGGTTTGTCCCTAGCAAAGTCTCTCAGAATTGGTAAGGCAGCACACATGCCTTTGCGCAGAAAGGCCAGAGACCAAGAAATAAACTTTTATAATTTCTCTTCTCAGGTATAAATGGAGGCAGATATGATGACAAATACATGTTTCAGAAAGCTGAATGTGTTGTTTTGGCAGAACACTATGGGATGCCAAACATTTCCCTTTCCACCTCAGATTACACAAAAATACCAATACTCAAGATTTCCCACATAAAAGGCCTGTTTCATTTCTAAAAGTCTGATTTTTTTATTCTTTGTGTGGTTGTGTATTTTTTGATCTTACCTGTTTCCTCCCAGTGTTCTGTTTATGCTGGGATACACTGGGGCTTGGGGGGAGGAACCAGAGGGGTTGGCCTTAGAGGTATGGTGAAAAGATCATCTCTCTGAAAAATCCCTGGCAGGGGATTGAAGCAAAGGAGGGTAAAATTTGTTCCATGGGAGAGTGCAAATGGGACTTTAACACGGATTGGACTCATGTCTGGTAGTCAAATGACATATGGCAAAAGCCAGACCACTGCATTAGTTAATTTGCATTTTTGACTCCTTGCTTATGCACTTATATAGTAACAACCACTCCCACCTCATACCATGAAATAAGGGCATATTACCATAATTTATTACCATAATTTCCAATCAGGGGAAGCAAGATGCGAGTTCTCACTAAGCCAAATCAAGCCTTTTTTTTTTTTTTTTTTTTTTTTTTGCTCCCCAAGGAACACACTGAAAAGCCTTTCATGTCAGGATAAATAATGGCAAGCCTTTCATTAGCTGGAAGTTCTTACCAAGTACATGCAGAGATGGTGGATTCATAGCACACTTGGATATGGACATCCCCATTTGGGGAGTACCTGCATGACAGATACAGACACTGCACACATCAGGATCCTGTTGCCACAAAGCAAACAAAAATTTACATATGTGCTTTAAAATTTGAGCTGTCATTATTAGAAGCAAATGTGTTAGGTGCAGTTATGTTTTGAAAACTGTTTTTATACAGTTAAATGATGAGAGTTAAGGGGTTCATATCCATCTTGCAGAGTTTTTCAAGTCGTGTTCTATTACCTCCTGATATATCAAAACAAAAAACCCCAGCCATCTCCCCAAGAAAGATGCATTTATAGATTTCCAGAAACACCTAGGTGTTTCTGGAAACATGTGAACTGATGTTAAGGTAGAAAGCAAGCTTCCAAGCCAAAAGTACAAATAATTTCTACTGCTGTTCAAACCAAAGCAAGACAATGCTTGCATAAATCTTCCTACTATGCTTATCACTTTGCTTCAGTTACATGCATCCTGGCCTTAACATTATTGAGATTTAGAATTAATGACCCACTGAGATTTATAGGGTCAATTACACCTTTCAGCATTACCACTTTGGGGGCCTCTACAGCCTTAAAGAAACATTACAAGGTCACTTGAAAAACTCTCATTAAGTTCGACAGACTTCAGATGAGGAATTCACTTGGCAATGTCCCTAGTAAGCAAGAAGTCCCCAAATTAATATTGCCCAGTTGCAGTAACTGAGGTGACAGAAATAATCTTTGCTTGCAGCCAGCACTGCACACAGACTGCTCAATGCAGACAATTCTATAGTTCTTGTGTTTCCTTTACCCCTTTTCACAGGCGTGGCTTTCTTTGAGCAACCCAAAGTGCTGAGAGTGATGTAAGCCACTAACAATAACCACATATGTTGCACAACAGAATAAAGTTTTGAAATTAAGGAAAAGCGTATCACTTCTTGAAATAAATAGACTTATAGGCAAACAGATATGATCAAAAAAATTCAGAACTCAAAACTTTTCTTCACCTAAGGATTTTTAATGAAGGAAAACAAATGACTAAGTAGATTGCTAGTCAGACTTCTGCCTGGCATGAATTAAGCCACTGAAGTACACAATTTATAATAGAAACACCAACACACACCTTTAACTACAGCATCACGGCCAAATGCCACCATAATTAGGCTAGAAATGCTGTGCTTTTAGTCATGAATAGGATGTGCTCAGCCTTATTTTCTATATAGGATTATGCCATCCAAGCACAGGCACCAACACTTATTGAGAAATTCATTGAAAGATAACAACTGATTTAAAAGTGGTTCATGTAAGTTTAGTTAAGGAGCAACTTCAGAGATTATTTTCAATTACTGAGATAAAATCATGGCTTTTCTCAGGAGAAAAAAAAAAGTTTTTATATATATATACACTACATAGAACATATGAAAGCTTTAAGAATAGTCTGATTTCACAAACAGTATGAACCTGCTACTAATACTCCCTAACTCTGCTTTTCCCTCCCTCAAGTAATTTTCCCAATTATTTTCAACATTTTCTTCGATCAATTAATAAAAAGCAGGTTTTCTGCTGCACGTAGCAGGTTACCGAATTCCCTGTTACATTGAACATGTTTACCCTGCTCTCAAGAATACTAACTGATAGTTTTATTTTCTTTCATCAGATCTGCAGGGCTCTGGCCAAGCATCAACAACTTCTGCACCAAACTCCTTGTTGATTTGAGAGAGCATGAGGGTGACAGGATGTAAGCACTAGTTCCAGTCCTTCTAAATTTGCATGAGGATCTGCAGGTAATAAACCAGAAAGCCTCTGTTAATCTGCATTTAAAAAACAGCTTTACAAGCTTGTCTTGAAACGTTGCAGGTCTGGAAAAAAGCACCATCTTCAGTTCCTCCAAATTCACTGTCAAACAGGTTAGCATCTTTATTTAATAAGTAACACATGGCATCCTTATCTGATGCAGATGGGATACATCTACACTGTCTACTTTAGATGTGTAACTTTCCTATGACCTAACCTTGTAATTGTAGGGTTCCCGCACACTCAGCAGATACTCAGACCCCTGAAGCAGGCAATTCAGAGCTCAAGGGGCTGCACTACGCATTCTGTGTAAGCTCCTAATTCCAGCACTTCTGTTACATGCCCAGAGCGAGTCTGTGCAGTCCCTCCACACATTTCAGCACAGTACCACATCATGCACACTGTATGTAGGAACCTGAGCCACTTTGCTACTTCAGCCTTCAACTCCACGAGTAAGAAAAAGAAATCTGCATAAGCAATATGCCTCTTTGGGCAACAGAAAGCCTCAGAAATTGAAGGGTGGGATACACAAAGAAATAAAGAAATGAGATTTATTTTCTCCAGCACAGAAACTTGGAGACATGTCATGAACATACATTAGCCTTCTTAAGGTAACTATTCAAGATACTGACATAGTTTACAGCGCAATCTCATCGCTCTCCCATCAGACCACCATTGGACTCATGCATGGCAGACCTGCAGCTCCACAGCAGTCTAACCCTTCTAATACATTCCATTTATCTTCCAAGGTACATTTAAAAAAAATAATGCAATAATTTATATTCCAAATAGTAGAGTCACTAACAAGACACAGATCTTTTGGAGGTAAAAGAGGAAAGCGTATATGGAAGAACGTTTAAGGCCTTACTAGACTGGGGGAAAAAGCCTACTTTTGCAGAGAAAGTACTGCCATCCGTATGACTTTAAAGACAAAACCAAGGCTTTCTAGTCATAAGCCACCACAAAATTATTGGCTGATCACCTGCTGTCTTGCATGAACATCAAGCTGTTTCTCCAGCAAGATTTGTTCACTTACATTGACCAAATGAATGTTTCTCTTAAAATAAAAAAAAAAAAAAAATAGCCCATTGAAAATAACTCCCTAATCTGCCATCCTTTCAATAGAACTGAAGTGCTCTTCACACACATAGTACACAAGCATCTTGAATTAGCAGGGCACTATTTTTAAATACATGAAGGATAAGATACGAAATTAGTTTCATGGGGAATGAGAACCTTAGAGATTATTTACTTTCCCTTAATTACTTTGACTCACCACTTATTTAGCTTTCCAATACTACTACTTATTTCACACTCAAATTTTGATACTGAAGACATATGAGCATGGCTTTTGAACATTTAAGATTATGGACCTTAATGATATATAACCACATTTCTAGAATTCACTTACTCACATAAAAAATAATTAAAGATACCATACGGTACAAATATTCCTTTCTTTGGAACAACTGTCTCCAAGTAAGGATCCCTATATAAAAGCAAGCACCTTTTTTTGAGCAAAAACATGAAAATTCTGACAACTGCACAAAACACTAGCCGCAGGCAGCCTCTTACAATACTACTGATCTTATATAATGTAAGGAGCAAAACAAAGATTATTATTCAAAAATTATTTTTGAAAGCAAGGAACTCAGGTAACTGGACAGCCTACCCAAGTCCCAAGTCGAAGAGAAGAAATTAAGTGTGGCCATAGAGCACTGCTGAGCTACATCCACTACCCAACCTTGACTTCATATGACACTGGCACATTTCTGTTACTTGCACAGGATACGAAAAAAAAAGATAAGTTAGAGTAGATGAAATGCTATTCCAGAAAAAAGAGCACTTAGAGCAAATTTAAAATATAAAATTAACATAAAATAGTAATTAAAAAAATAAGGTCTACAATCTTATTCCTGTAGAAAAAAACTAATTAGGATCTTTAAGACAGAGGCTTAGAATATAAAAAAGTGGGGAAACCAAACAGAAAGGATGAAGGGAGAAAAGAAAAGGAAAGTAATAAAGGCAACTGCATTAAACAGAAAATAGCAAGTCTGAAATATAAAATAAATGAAGGTCACAGTAAAAAGACATGGGACAGAGACACAAAGAGAAGGAGAAAGGAGAGTTATAAAAATTAAAGGAGAGAAGGGAAGACAAAAAGGGCTAGGGAGACAGACATACAGAAGGGATCACTTAAAATTAAAAACAAAACAAAACCAATAACAAAGAACAACCAAATAAGCAAAACACCCAAACAAACAAACAAACCTACCAACAACCACAGCTCTACATTCCTCTCCAAAAATTACTCTAGAAACCAGAGCTGGAACAAAAGTGAATTTCTTTCCATTGGCTAACAAAGCTTCATTCAATACTGACAGCTCAGGGTTCAGTCCTGTCTCTCTCAAGCAGTGGGACTTCTTGCCAGAACTTCTCAGCTCCCATGGGATTAAGGCTGAGCTGAAGCAATGCCTGAATGATTTTCCGCACTTGAACACCTGAGACACTGCATACCATAACATCAGCTCTGGATTTTTTAGGATGATTGGTCTTTATTAGGCAAGAGAATTAAGAAGTCAAAAATTGTGATGGTACTACACAGCAGCACATAGTACTGCCACCATGTATATGAAATCACAAGTTCTCTTATTAAGCTGAGTTATCAAACCACTTACTAGACTGTAAGGTACTAAAAATTATTCTATCAGCTGCCAATGACTAATCTATCAGAAAAAAATTATGGGCTGTTAGAGCAATTAGCAAAGGAATCATCATGAAATAAAGTGGATTTTCTGAAGCCTTTCCTGAAAAAGGTGGTAAGAATAAAGCTTTGGGTTCCACTTTCCACCAGTAAATATTGCACCATTCCAACAAAACAACCATTGCAGTTGAGACGAAGAAGGAGCAGAGACCCTGAGAAGGATTTCTCAAATTGCTTATTAGAATATAATGAATATTAACAATAGACAGAACAAATTCTCTTGAGAATTGAGCATCACTGGGTTTTGGATCCCTTCTAGGCTGTTAAGGTTGCTAGGGAATACCACAGTTAATGCTGTATCTCCATACTGAAGAAGGGGGAAGGGTCTGAAAAACTGGATCTTAAGCATGGAGTTTTCTTTGTGCTTTGGAGAGAAAAAATCTGATGTTCTTGTAAAGCTTAAATAAGACACTTTCAAACTTAACAATACATTATCAAAGATAATGTTTAAAGAGGCATTGTGAGGAAGAACTTCTCTTACTGTGGTCAGGAGCAATACACCAGACTTGCCATTATACACACTCTTAGGGCAAGAAGCGGTCTACAAACCATAGCAGCTTTCTTTTGCTTTAACAGATAAAACCAACAAGTTTATTTTGTTTTAAAGAGATTATATGTCCATTTTTCATAGACCATTTAGAAAGGACATTGCTTTGGGCCTCCCAATGACAAATACACTGAGGCACCAGTAAGAGACAACACACTTTGTACTCCTTGACATGGATGAAAGAATTCAATTCAACTTTTATTTTTTCTGTCTGGAAAAAGAAATGGCTCAGAAAAATATTTTTTGGCCCTATTTCCCAATAACAAATCATTTATGATTTTCTGTCTCCATCTTCATCTGTTTCTCCTCCCTTTTCTTCACTAACTTTGGGTGACACTGGTCAAAGTGACCAAAACTGACAGAGGGCAGAGTCCCTTCATTTTCATGAAAATAAGTAGCTGAATAAAGGAGAAAAATAATAAACATCCTATGGTTTGAATGGTAGGTACTCAGCCTTGCATCAGAAAATCCACAGAGCAACCACCACCAAAAGAGAACCTGCAGAAAACAAGGTGAGGTTGGCTCCACACTCACACCACCATCATTTACCTGGTTATCCTCCCCATCCCTTAATATTCAAAACATCCCAACAAGGGAACTCTTAGTTACTGCAAGTATATAGCAAATACAGACACACTTTCATTGGCAACTGCTGTGACAGTTGATCTTCACACCACAGTATTATCTTAATAAACTGTCTCTCAGCCCCAGGGTCTTTGTTCTCATACAAGTGACCTACAGTTGGTCACCCTGGATCTTATACAAAGTATGAATAGCATAGAGGTTATATGAGTTAATTGCATAGTGACTGCAAAAATAGCGTGCTTGCTTCCTTTCAGCAATGTGGTCCCTTCTCTACTGAAAACAACTGAAGTTACACTGTAATTCAAGTTGATGATACAACTGTATATCTGGGTAACTCTACCATTAGTTAATGTTACCACCACATGAGCTTGTCTATATGGTATTTGACAATGAAATTCAAGTTAAACAGCCTCCTCCAAGAATACAATATTGAATTAATTAGGTAACTTGCTACATATTTAGAAAATGAAGATTAATATGCCTTTTATAATCGTATCAAAATCCTACGGAATAAGAACCAGACCAAAACTTGTTATTGTTGTGTAACTCATGAATATCTCTTGAATTACTCAAAATGTAAATCACTGGAGATCAGAATCTGACCCAATACATCTTAAAAGAACATCTGACTCATTACTCATGTAAAAAGGATGCAATCTCCATCAACACACCATGCACAGGATCCAATTTGTTTCCTGGGAGAGTTCAAAGTTCTCTGTCGAAAGAACTTACATTCTGTTACTCCTAACATATTATGTTATTTGTATTGGTCTACATGCTACTTTTGCTACTAGTTATGGAATGAACATCTGGAGAAAAGCAGAAACTGGTGTCTAATGCACACTCAGCCTTTTCCCCATGCGCTTCCCAGAACTCGGGCAACTTTCTTCCTCTGCAGACAGCCACTGGAAATACTGTAAAAAGTCCATAAAGCTTTTACTAGCTAAAACAAATGACAGACTACCGAATTCACTTTGTAACATGATTATTCCTCCAACATGGTCCAAAACTGACAGCAAGCAACTCTAAAATACACAAAAATGTCGGAGCTGAGTCACAAGTCTCTAAACAGTTTAGTCTGCCATTTTTTTTTTTAGTCTATTTTTAGTTGTGCTTTAACAACTTGGAATATGTCTACACAAGCTTTTTGAAGACAGATTAGTTTTCTCTCTACCTATGCTTTACGACACTTTTGCACCAGCCAGGCCTGAACCTCAAGTTGTGTTAGCAAGGGATTATGGATGAAAAAGTGAATTTATCAAAAATGTTTCAAGCCTAACAGTGCAGCATGACAAAATGCTCCACATTGAGCTGGGCAGGGAAGAAAATATTTTCAAGCCTGAAATATCCATGTTCAACTGCCAGTGTCCCTTATAACTTGACTGCTACATATTCCACTGTTCTGACACAAACAGGGCTAACAGACTTATCTTCTGGATTTCAGTTTAAGTTATGAAACCACACTCCTTCTGACTGTTCCACTTCCTTTTATCCCACTCACGCTAAGGCTTGGTGAGAATCACAGACAAACAGAGCTGGAAACAACTATGCAACGAGATCAGTTAAATCCTTTAAAGACAACACAGTTCTATCTACCCTGTTCTTGAATACTTCAACTAGTAAAGGCCCTACAATGTTCACACAGTCCATTCTGGGACCCCTCTGCATCCCTACCAGTACAATAATTTTACTAAACTTGTTATTTCTTGCAACCTGTTCAGCCTATTACTTTTACTCTACTCACTGTGGACATTGCAGACTTTTTTAACTCTTATGTCAGACTTCTTCCTCTTCTCCACCTTCATTCAAAGCATTAATATTGTCATTCGGTTTCCACAGCTGCTGAGACCTCCTTCAATACTTTCCTCAAATATTTGGTGTTATTTATTCGCAAGATAGGGGAAGAAAGTTTCCACTGGAACTGCAGTGTCATCAGGCTGTAGCTGGTCAAAATCCTTCTGAAACCATCATTACTTGCCTTCCTAAGATTGTCAATTCTCTGGGGAGTACATTGCTTCATAAAAAAATTTTACTAAAGACACATTCAATTTCAGTTTCAATAAAAGTGCATTATTCAGGACCACAGAGTAGAGGCAAAAATAAAGATAAGATCTTCCTCAGAGGATGCCCAAGAGTAACTGAAGGAAGAGAGCATAAATACTCTTTTTTTCCAGCCAACTCCTAATTACACAGATGGTTCTTTCTCACAGAGATGAACTCAGCATCAGGACAAACCTACTTCAGAAGTTCTCATTTCAATTTGTTTCTGCTACTACTACTACGCTTGCTCCTCAGGCATTTACAGAACACCTCCTTGTCACACAGTCATCCCATGGCATCCCTTAGTGACATGGCTGATGTTACAGAGGTCTGCATTTTTCCTTGAATGGATGCTTATAACCACTCTCTGAACACTTCTGATATTCACTGAACCACTCTGCATTTATAGAACTACTGTTTTATTTCAGGTTTGAGGGTTTAGTTTTGCATCTCCCTTTTCCTTCATCCATTTAACAGTGAACTAGTGAATTTAAATGTCTTTGAAAGAGCAGTACACACAGGCTTACATCTCATCCTATATTTTGTGTTATGCTGACAGCAGTGTTAGCACAAAAGGAAGTTTCTCAAGTTTGAAGTCTTCATTTTCCTAGTGTTTAAGATAGGAGCAGCTATTGTTCTATGCCCTCCCGGATAACAATGACAAACCGATTCCTCTAGAATGAAATGACGTTGAAGAGCCACTGAAACAACTAGAACAGTGACTTCAGTGATCATCACAACTATATTTCAATGATGACAGGGTTGTCAAAGCATCTCATCTTTAAGATTATCAAATTCAATCTTCTGCTTTCAGTTCAATATTCAGTTTCATCTCACTGCCTGTCTGACATTGAGGAACCAAAATAAATGGATTTTCTGCATGATTTCAAGATGACCACTAGTCTTTTCTGTCTAGCTACTTGTGCAACATTTATACTTTAGGTATAGAAGAATTGTTTGATTACAGTGGGTTGACTGACTCACTTCACACTAGTCCCCTTATTCTTGGGCAAGATGAGCCTGAAAATTATTACTTTTATCATTTCTATTTTATTTGTAGTATATAGCACCAAACAGAATCAACTTTGTTGTTATGGAAAAGGTAAACTAGGTGCGAGACTGGCACACTTGCCCTACACAAAGCTTCCCTGTCAGATTTGCTGCCTACTTGCAGATTTGAACAAACGAAGCCTGCTCTGACCATGCACTTCTCCATTCTCTTCCTTCTCATCACTATCCACAGAGAACGGATTACATTAAGCAGCTACACCATTCTTTCATTACCAGAGAGCCGTCTTTCCCTTTTTCCCCAGCAACTTTATGCAGTTACGTAATCTCCCTTAACATCTTCCAAGAAACTTAAAAAGAAATCCAATTTTTCAGCCTTTCTCTTTTACTTAAAAAACCTTAATAGTTTCCTTCCCAGGCTGAAATGACAGCTGCCTTCTATTTTGCAAAGAAAACAATATAAACTACACATTAGGTATGTTCTGCAAAATGATACAGAAGTTAAACAAACGCATCATGAAAAACAAAACCACAAACCCCAGCTAATGACATATGCACTGCACCTGGTTTCACATGTTTTTCTGTGACAGTATTAACCCAGGGGTCCTCAAACCTTTTAACCAGGGGGGCGGCGCACAGATGAAGTGGCAGGCAGCCATCTGCGGCCAACCGCCGGGGGGGGGGGGGGGGGGGGGGGGGGGTCTGTAAATACCGGGGGCCAGATTGAGGACCCGGGGGGGCTGTATCTGGCATGCAGGCCATAGTTTGAGGACCCCTGTATTAACCTTACAGAACTGGCAAGAAACTGGGTAGCTAAGTACACTGGCAACAGTACACTGAGGCTTTGACCTGTAGCATATCAGCTAAAGTTTAGTCCAGCTCCCTCTAGGAAATGAAAACACATGCTTTCCCACAGGCTGTTGATGAAATAAAATGGTAATGGTTATGTGGTTCATACAAAATGGCAGATTACATTGCAGAAGAAGAGTCACCAGCATAAAGAGTATTTCCTCTTACTGTTAAGATTTGAATAAGCTTGAACCAAAAAGCTGGCCAAGGGTGCCTTCACTTGCTAAAATGAAATTAACCTAAGCAATGTTCATTTTAGGCCAGCTAATGGAAAAGCAACATAAAGATGCTAACTCAAACATACTTTCCAGGACCTTTAAGTCTTCAGCTTTCACATGTAACAGCCTGCCACCAACATCTCTGTTTATGCTCTGTGTGAAGACGGTGGAAGCCAGATGTGGGGGTGCTGAAAAGGCATGAGGAAGCAGGGATAGACCACCCATTTACAGCTAGTAAATCTGCACAGAGTGGTTTTTACATCCAGGTGCCCATCATCCTTATCTGCCAGCAGAGGACCATAAACACACACTTTTTTTGATGCATCTATAACCATACCTCCCTGGGCTGTGATCTCAGCAGATTTCACTGCTAAGCAAGGGTCACACCTCCAAGGAAAACTCTCAATAAACTAAGTGGATCACTTATTCAGTAAATGCAACTCTTTCTTCTGAGTCAGTGTTGAAGTAATGCCAACATCCATCATAAGTCATCAGAAGAGATTAATTCATGGATCTGTGCCACCAAAAAACAGGCTTGTACCACTGCAGAATGAGAGGGAACTGCTTCACTTGGTAAAAAATAGCAAGCTCTTACTCTATATGCAGAGGAGCCACTCAGTTAGGATATAACAGTTTGACAGAACATCGGACCAGCAAAATATTAGGAAACAATCTGCTACTTTTAGATGAAACAAACTTACTTGTCATCGCTGAAATACCTCCCCTAAGGGCACAAGTACCACTGCCCGCTCCAAGAGCATGCCTTCATTCTGTTTATTGCATTCCACCTTCCTAGATTCACCCCACGCCTTTATCAGCTACTTTATTTCATTTCTTCTTTGTTTCCCTAACAAAATGCTTCCTAACAGGAATGGGTATGTGTAAACAGAGTTGGACAAAATACTGTTAAACCTTCACTATTCTACCCTAGGCAGAGCTGTTATGTCCTAAAGCATGTTTACACTGTGTGTGGTGCGCAGACTCCTTTGAAATCTACATAAAGCTAATGTGTCATACCAAAATAGTTGTATGTTATCCACTCCAGCCATGGAGGAACTGCTCGTCATCATGTATCAATGAGATCTAGTATACCAAATCCCACATCCTAAATGCTAATACTGTTAGAAGTACCTGTACAAAAACGCTTTAAAGCCTCATTTAACTCTAAAAATACAGATCTATTTACATAAACAAACCATAATTAAGATTGTTGTTGACCTCGTTTCTCCCTGCAAAGGCGACAGAATAATAATCTTACATTTACACACCATCTTTCAGTCTAAAGAATTCCATCCAAGTCTGATCTTAGACATACAGAAGAGCATTATTAACATACACAAATAATCCTAAGTAAACCAATCTACCCAATTTCATTACCAGCAACTACCAAGCTTGATCCACTCAGTCATATGGGTTCTTTTCATCTACCTTACCCACCCATCTATGAACTATCCACCCATAAAAAAAAACCTGTCCATCTAAAATCAGCAATGCATTGGCAACAACTTCAGTCATAATCCTTATGTTATGCCTAAAAGAACCCCAGCTTCCTCCAGCTTCTCAGACCCCCTTCACCAACACTATCAACCAGCCCCCAGAGACAAACACCAGCAAGGCTGAACCTGGTTTAGCGGTCGGAGGATTTGGCTTTAAGTAGTTATCTGGGGTGTATTGGGAGTCTGCTGTTTTTTCACAAACAGACCAACATTTCCTGTTTTATTCTCCACACAGAAGACTTAAACCCAACTTCCACAAGTTCAAAACACCCTTTTCTTGCACCATCAAGTACTTAAACCAAAGGTCAGTCTCACCAGCCAGCTCTGCCCCAGATTAGCTTTCCCTTGTATGTGGTACTCCTGCAAAATCACTGTTTTAATCATTATCACACAAGAAAGGGTTATTCTGAATCACTTGTTTTTACCTTATGGTTACCCAAAATAGGCCTTGTTTAAACAGTTGGCTGTCAGGTATCCAATAAAGTATGGCAGAGGGAAATCCATCTCCTCCCCTGTAATTGGCATGGCTGTTGGAAAACATTCCCTGATGATATCAGTCTGCATGGTTTTTTTCTGAATACTTGCTTCGAGTAAAATGAATTGCAAGAAATCGGTGCAACAACATTATTCCAGGCAAGGCTTCCTCAAGAAAACTGCCATTACACATTGAACCTGCATCTTCCCAGTCTAAAGCAATGCACCCTGGGGAAGATCATCTATATGTCTCTCTTTCTCTCTCAGCCTCTTCCAGAAAACCCGCCACTGATGGCAATATTCATCAGGACTTGCACTGCACACAGACTAGCCAGATCACAGGAGACAGCTGTTAATGAGATCAGGGCATCATGATGGGGGGATAGGAAGGAAGCAGTAGTACCTGCTATCCATCATTGCTACCTGATGGCAGTAAGCTTTTTTAGATGATTAAACAAAATGCTGCAGAAACTGTCAACAAACAAGAAGCTGTCACCTCTGTGCCCTCTACACCACCCCAGGATGCTCATTGTTTTCAAAAGGGAAAATAAATGAATTAATAAACCAGAGCTGTTTACTGAACAGCTACTAAAAACTAATACTGTAGCTGATCTTTTCACATCCACCACCCCAACACTGACACAACCTGAACCCATATGATGACCCTGTTCGAGTCATGCCTTTATAAAAGCATAAACCCTAGCTGTCTTGGCACTGGAAACCACCTGGCCAAAGTACCAACATTACTGTTTGAGAAAAATCAAGTCAAGCCCAGTATCTGACCTAGTTTCTCTTGTAACCTTCATCTGAAACTAAAATGAAACAGACATGGAAAAGGGCTGTTAGATACTGTACTCCATCTCCTTAAAAATACAGAACTGCATCCTCCAGTACATTTGCTAGGGACCTGCCTACCCTTATTTTAAATATCTGAAGGAAGAAGGGCTCTCACTACACCTGGTCTAATATAGGCTCCAATAGATATTTTTGTCATTTTTTCCCAGAATTCATCTTAAACTTTTATTTCCTCAATCTCTCCATTTAGTCCTAGGCAGTCTCTCACATAATGCACCAAAAAAAAACCAGATTCCTTTGACTAAAATACATTTCAAATATCTACATGTAGTTAAACTATCTCCCCATACTCACTGCCAGCCTAGAATTACATGTTTTTGAATACTTACCTTCAAGATAGTTCCTCCAGACCCCCAAGTATTTTGTTGCTGCTCTTTAAGCTTCAGTCAAATTGGCAATACCTTCCTGTTGATATGATATTCAGAGTTTTCAGATGTGTTCATGGCAGATTCTTATAAAAAGGGAATCCCACTTCTTTGTTCACGGACACAGTACCATGCTGTTCTATAATCAAGTCATGAGGCAGACTTATGTATTACTTCCTGCTGGGTCTTAATTTTAGATCCCTTACAGCATTGCTATTACCCATCAGTAAGTTGGACACCCCTTGCCCTGCAAACTTGCCTTTTCCTCAAATCTGTTCCCTTCACTCTGCCATCCTGTAGGAATTCTCCTGAAGTTCTGGCTACACCAAAACAAAGACATCAGTTTCAAAGGTTATAGGTTTTGCTGAAGGCCCCTATTCAACAAAGTGTTGAATTACATGCCTAACTTTAACCACATGCTTAAATCCAGTTGATCGCAGCAAGCAGAGATGAGCTTAAGCATACATTTAGAAAAAAAAAAAAAAAGTTAGGCATGCAAGTCAGTGCTTTGCTGAACCAAATCCTCAGTTTCTGTAATCACTTGGGTGGTTTATTTTCCATATTTGGCAAGAATTGACATCCCAATGCTTTTATGTTATGGGATTTAAAAATGAACCTTCAAAAGAGTCTAAAACTGTCATCATCCTTTTGTTCCTTCCGTAAAATAAGAAAAGGAAATAAATACCTAAGTAAATATGCAACAGTACAGTAAGCATTAAGCCTATAGGATTTAAACACACAGTAAGTAACTCTATATTGTTGTTGCTGCAGTACCCTCTTCAAAAAAAAAAAAAGTCGCTGTGAAAAATTTGGAAAAGCATGTGTATCTCAGTAAGATATCCAGCACGTTCACCAGCAGCTCATTAGCCACAACTGTCATTGCGTAGTTAAACGGAGAGAACAAAGCTGTCCATTGCTTAATTACTACCTACCAAATGCCTTTAAATGCAATGGATTTAACTCACTGTTCCACTAAAGATGGATTTTTAGGGGGTAGAAGGAGCAAGAAGGTATTAGTCTTTGGTTTTGGTCACGGGCTGGCTATTTCCACTAGTCGCCAACCCACATGACAATGGATGTAAGATTTTACATTCACCACCAGCAACAAACACAGTTGGCATAATGGAATTTTGTGGAGCCTATTTAAAATCATTTCCAAATGTCTTCCATTGTTTACACGCAGAATACTTCACGACCTTTCTCTTCGTTTGTACTTTTTGTTTTCTTTGCTTTCTCTCATTCTGACGCCTGGTAAACACAGGGACTGCAATCAGGCAGCCATACCAAGCTTAATCTGTGGACTACCTAATTGTAACATTAAAGGTTTGGGAGGAGCACCATCTGAGAAAGAAACAGAGAAGAAAAATTGGAAAATGATTACTTCCTCTCAATCCATAAAGCCTTCCAAAATTCAATTAACATGTTCTAGACTAAACCATCCACACATGCTATGGCCCTAAAATGCATTATTTCAAATATAGAGAAGAAAGTAGCTGCTCATTTTTATTTTTCAGAATTATAATATTATCTGACCATTCCACTTCCATCTTTTGTTATTGAAGTAGTATCTGTTGTAACACTTTTGTACCTCAGTACTTGAGATGAACCAGAAAAGTATCTATAGGCAATATAAATAAATTGTACATGACTGCATATTGGATTTGTTAAATAATGCTGTGAACTCCAAAGTCACTCAGAGAATGCTGTTCCCACACCTACCACAAATACTGTTTTTAATAATGCATACATGATTGAGTTCGCTGTCCTCCCCACAACAAATTTTTCTTGTGACTATAGTTTCCCAAGTGGAAATAATACCTTCACTTTCACAGATTCACTGATGCAACCAATAGGAGAAGTACAATTGTTGGGGTTTTTTTATAGTGTGACTGCTGTAAATACCACTAGATAGCGAAGACTTGCAGGTAAAACTCTGTGAACAACTTTTTGCCACTCTCTCCTGTAAAGGAAGGAAAGGTGCAAAGAAACAAAAGCGTAGAAACTCCTCTGCTACACTGTACGTACCCATCTATGCCTACTCACCTCCTTTCCCTACTGCAGTTTAGCATCTCCAGCAGCCTTCGAAGCATGAACACTTGCTGGAAAGCTGAAACCCGGCAGGCAGTAAGCACCGATACCGGGTCAGATCCACAGCTTGCACTAATGGATTTTTTCAGATAGATGGCAGTGCACAAAGTGCATCCGAGATTGGTCCAGGGTTGAGATGCCATTTCAATGCTCAGGCACTTTAACGAAGGGAATTACTGCATTATCAAAAGCACTTTTAGAAAGCTCATGACTTAGGACCTGATCCTGTGCACCGTGATAGTTCTAGCTCTTTTGAAGGGGTGAACCGGGTGCCCAGAACGTAAACATGGCAAAGCAGCATTTAGGATTTTACTTCCCATTCCTGCGAGTGGCAAAGGATTTTTCTTTCAATACATTGTAACAAATCAGTTTTAAAACACAAAGCTAAAGGATGAAAAACAAGACAAAGTCCAAAAAGATACTTCATACTGGATACAGGACATGAAAAATCTGATTTTCAAGAGTCTGTAATGGCACAGATTCAGAAATAGTCCAGCAATAAGAACAGGGTATTTCCAATCACCCTTACTGGCAAAAATTCTACAGTTACTACTTAATTTTGTGCCCTTTGCGTTCTAACAGACACTGTTATTAAGCTAAGAGAGCAGAGTGAAATTATAACCATTTAACTGCATCTACCCCAGCAAATCCCTTTCTCACAAAAGGAAAACATTAACAAAGCAGCTGAAACAAATAGGGGTAAATCTCACTGCACAATTACCAGCTCTGTACCTTACTACTTGGGGGTTTTGACATATAGCTATCATGAAGTGGAAGCATCCACCATCGCTTTGTTTTCTGTTTGCAGTAGGGGGTTGCTAGGAAACAAAATACTATTGTCTGATTTCATGATCTATTGCCTGGTTTGCCTGGCAATAGAGTCTTCTAAATCTATTATTGGATTATTTGATATTTTACAGAGAGATTAAGACTAATGTTGAAAAACATGCACACAGAGAAACAGTAAAAAATGCCTCAAAATTCAGGGGAAAGGATGTATATGGTCCAGGTCGAGGAAGACAAACTATCCTGAGAAAAGATGAACTTAAGCAGTCTGGTGATATTTATATACGCACACACACGTGTATCGGCATTCCTCGACTGTGTCTGCAGTTTTGCCGACTTGTCAAAGACTCTCTTGATTCTGAGGATACAAAACGTTCTCTTACTACTCGAGAGCTACTGTACATAGCAAGTTCTGTAAATACCACATGCTGCAGAAAGCCTGGTGCGGGCGAGCACACACGCCAGAGTCGTTTTTGTTCTTGGAATTCAGCTCAGGGTTGTTTCAGTGCCTTGATTTCTTTATGTAATCATTTTTTTGCACATTTGGACAGATAGAAGAGTTGGACACAATTCCCTACTCTCCTCCTCCCTCCCCCCCTCGGTCATAACATATTTAAATAACTAAATAAATAAATAAATAGGTAGATAAATAAATAAAGGCATCAGGAAAAGAGATCTAAAATTGAAAACCACAATAGCAAAATTCACATATTTTTTTACAGTGGCACGTCTTTGTAAAGTGATAGATTAAAAGATTATTAAAACCAGACAAACATGGGTGCCTATCAAGGAATCCCCACAACACAACAGGAGACCTCAACAAAAAACCAATCATACTTAAAAGCTGAGAGACAGATGAAGAGAGTTCGGCACAAAGCCACAGAGAAAAAGGTTTTAAATAAAACCTGCAGAGTAGTTATTGTTCTTTTATGTATATCTACAATTTCACACCATGTACAACATGCACTATTTCAAAGTCCTTTCAACTTATTAATGTCTATGCATTTTATCATTCCATTTTAAATCTGAGGAAAAAAATGAACGAGGTACATTGCAAAAGACATCAAAGCTTTTGACACACTACTGCAGAACTTCCAGTGAATAATAATAAAAAAAAGAAGTATTAATACACAACATAGAAAATACATGATTAATGGGAAGGATCTGAGAGCTTTTCTTTCCTGCCCATGGATAGATTCATTCAGCCCCTAACCTGCCTTTCAGAAACCAGGAATCCTCACCAAAAGCACATTTAGAATTAAAGAAGAGAAGAGTAAAATCTAAGAGAGCTTTTCCCAACCCAGACAACAACAAGGTACTTCAGCGATTAAATCAAAGCAACGACCCACAACCAATCCCACACCTCGCCAGGGCAGGACACGGCTATTCCCTCAGCTGGTAACCCACTACAATAACATTGCTGGGTACCAAACGGTGCCCAGCGGCTCCCGCGTCCCTCACTGATCGCACACCGAGATCCTGTCACCTACAGTTTCGCTGAAACCTGTTTTTAAGCAGTCACTCAAGGAACGGAGAGAAAAGAGGAGGAGAGGGGTGGGATAGTCACCTCTCGAGCTGTCACCAAAAACTGTTCTTGCAAACTGCAGGGGAGCTGCGGGGGACCTCGCAGCGGCAGCTACCTAAGTCTCGGGGGGAGAGCAGCGCTCGCGAATGGGAAGGACCCGGGGGTCCGACCGCGGCTGCCCTGGGTGCGCTGCCCGCCCGCCCACGCCTGTGCCCCGGTAGGCGGCTGCGCGGCGCGGAGGGGCTCTCCTCGGCGGGGGCAGCGCTGGCGCGGGAGCCCCCCATCCTCCCCGCCGCTGCAGCGGCAACTGCAATTAAAAAAAAAAAAAAAAAAAAAAAAAAAAAGGGTGTGGGGGTGGTGTCAAAATTAATAAATAAATACCCCGCTAGCAGAAATGCCAAACCCTGAGCATACAAACCCCCAACAACAACAAAAACCAGGCGCCCAGGAAAGCAAACTTTCTGACTCACCGGGGAGCCAGTGCCCGGGGGGGGCGGCGGGCAGAGGCGGGGGGCGGCGCACGGCCCCGCGGCGCCGGGGGAGCAGAGCCGGAGCCGGGCGAGGCGGGCGCCGCCAGCGGGGCTGGGGCAGCGCGTCTCGCTCTGCTCCCACCGCCCTCCCCTCCCTCCCGGCCCGCCGAGTTCCTCCGCAGCGCCTCTCCGGCCTCCCCCGCCGGGAGCCGCCCGGGGCGGGCTGCCGCCGCGGGACCGCCGTACCTACCGGCTGCCGGTGCGCGGCCGCGGAGCAGCGGGAGCCGCCGCCGCCCCCCTTCGGTGGCTGCCGGGTCCGGCGGTGCTGCAGCAGGCGGAGGACGCCCCGCGGCGGCGGGGAGCGCGGGGCCGGCGGCGCGGGATGCCGGAGAGGCGGCGGCCGCCGATGTACAAGCAGCGCGGTGCCTCCGTCTGTGTGTCTGTGCGTGTGCGTGTGTGTGTGCCGGGGAGGGATGCTGCAAGGGACCGAGGGAAAATTCTCCCCTCCTAGCAAAGCCGCCGACAAATGGCAAGGCAGGTGTGCAGGGAAGGCACAGCTCCCGGAGGACGGGGAGGAGGAGGAGGAAGAGGAGGAAGGGGGAGAGGGGCGGTGAGGAGGGCGGGGAGCGCGCAGCCCGGCGGCGGGAGCTGCCGCGGGGCGTCACGGCGTCCCGGGGGCAGCGGCCCCGCCGAGGAGGTCCCGGCTGCGGCCTCCGGGGCGGGTGCTGCGGCCGCCAGGAGCGGGGTGAAGCGGCCGCCAGGAGCGGGGTGCAGCCCCGCCGCCGCAGCTGCCGGCGGGGAGCGCTCCCTGCTCCGCTTGCGGGTGGCAGTCGGCGGCGGGCAGCGAGGAGGGGGCCCTGCAGAGCGGCCGGGGCGGGAGCGGGGGACGCCCTTGGGGCCGGGAGCGCCCCAGACACCCCCGGCAGCGCTGCCGCAAGCTTTCCCCGAGGCCCCCCCGCAAACACACCCGGGCGCTGTTCACAGCGTTCTGTGCAGCTTTGGGAGCTACACCCGTCCGATGGGACCAGAGCTTTCTCTGGAAAGCCAGCCGTAAGAAGTAGTTGCATGTCTTCTCTACAGAGGCTACCCGTTCACCGTGGCTTGAAACCAGCACACCTCAGGGGAAACCCTTGCTACAGGGTCTGGGGGTTTTTAGCTTATTCATCTCCCTGGCAGGACACAACCCTCAGATGTGGCAAGAGCACCTGACCACACCTTTCATCTGCACAGCCATGGGGCCGGTGTCCAAGGACAGTTCTTCCCAGGACTAGGCGCTGGGCCCAGGGGGGCTGGTGGCAACAAGTGCTTCCCCAAAGCCAAGCGCTGCTCCTAGAGATGCCACTGAACCCCTTGCCTGAGCGAGAGCTAACAAAGGCTTTTGTGGCTGCATCCCGGCTCCCGTGGCAGCAGCTTGCTGAACTCTTCCCACTGTTTGAATGGGAAAAGCCTGTTCCTCTCCTGGCCTGAATTACCATGCAGGGCTGCTGTGAGCGGTCCCTTTCCTCTGTGGAGATGGTTGTGATTTAGTGCTGGAGGAAGCCTTTGTATGCCCATTTATAATACGTTTCGGCACACTTCTAGGTGATGATTAGTTGGCAAGTGAAAAGTGGCTGCGGCTGAAAGGTGGAAACTAACATCAGATATTAAATATTGCACACGGCAGGTATGATTTCTAGTCGTAGGAAGAAAATCTGATAGAAAAATCTCCTGCCCCTCTTTTTTTCACAGTACTTCTTTCACCAAAGCGGTACTGAATTACATCCACAGGTATTGGGCTAATTATATATGCTCACCAGCCCATCGGTTTAGGTTTACCAGCAAGCACACTTATGCAACAGAAGCGATTTCCACACCACTGGGCTCATCTGATTTAAACAATACTGGCTTGTGTTGCCTCTGTGTGTAGGGGTTTTTTCCCTTGGCTGGCAGGGTTGGTGTCACAGCTTCAGTATGAGAAGTGACACAAATTATACTGAGCAACACAGGGACACACGTGGAGGACGTAACACAGAAATTAATGCACTGGTTTAGGTAAGTGTTAACGACCTCCGCTGAGAAGCAGGACCCACTCTTGACCCATCCATGCAGATGTGGATTACTTATTTCCTGACTGGTTCTTGCTGTGCTTTTTAGTGGCCATACAGATAGCAGAATAAAGGAAAACTTGCTGGAGGCATTTCTCTTAAATGTAGCCCTGATGAAAGTAAGACATAATTATAATTTGGGCATCCACATCTTTTCAGTCTTTCAAAGTCCAGGCCCGAAGCACATTCATTCCTAAGAAAGTACCTTTTAAAAAGTATGCAGAAAACTTGTGGTGAGGTTCATGCACAACTCATGCTTCACCTGTAGTGTAAATTAGCTTGTGAAATCAAGGACTAGTTAAAAAAATCCCATAAACTCCAGTGAATGTATTTCTCAAGTTTGTTGCCTTTATCCGTGTTAAATTTGTTGCTTCATCTCTTTAAGCTAACACTGAATACAATTGTACTTAGAAACACACACACACACATGCGTACTACAACACACCACAGTTTAAACACACTGCTCTTGACTGTTGCATAACCATTGGTTGATATAAAACAGAGGTGAAAGAAAGTATCTCTGCCAGCGTGGGGCTCGTTTAATGTAACTGACTGAACTGTGAATACACTTGGTAAGGTTATTTCACTATGGCAATTTAGGGTTGTCCCCTCCTCCCCTGGACAAGTGCATGCATACGAACACGTGCACAAATCTGCAGAAGAAGGTGTTACCTTCGTTGCATGATTTTCACTAACACTTCCAGAATTTATTTGCTATTTGTAGGTCGGTACAGCTCCTGGTTCCAGCCAAGACCTCACTTTGTTATGTTCTGAATAGCTCTTGGGAAGTTGCTGGCTTGACCCTGAAGACTTTACAGTCTAATTTTTTAATAACTGAAGGATTATTTTTTTTAATTTAAAAAAGGACTCATTTTAGCTGTCGCATAAGCATGCATTATATCCCAAGGCTTCAATCGGAGCTGCACAGACATATCTGAGAGCACAATTAGGCCCTCTGGACCCTTTAAAGCTTCAAAAATAGTCAGTGTAATTCCTTATTCTGTGGATTCCTGCAAGCTTTACAGAGTATTTTTGAAAGCTGTAAATTCCTATTTATCCACTAAGAGGCTCACAGGCAATCTTCCCCTAATGGAAATAGAACCATAAAGCCAAAACATTAATATACACAATATGATACATTACACAGGGCTAGACTCGTTGGAGCCAACGAGAGGGCACAGCAGCCCTGCCACTACAGAGCCAGAGCCAAGAAGGTTTGCTCCACTTACTCAGCTTCCTGCACACGGGTTTCACTATCTGATTTATATTAGCACTGTACAGTTCTCTCTCTAAAAAAAAAAAAAAAAAAAAAACCACACAAAAACCATCTGAACCTTTGAATCCCTCATCTGTACTGGCTGGCAGCCGGTGCTGGCGAATCAGAGGGCACAGTTTGGTCTAAATACGAGACAGCTATTCTTCAATACTGTGCTGTTAATATGCAAATCTCAGTCCTCTGTCAACTGTAATCTCCTGCCTCTGATTGGCTTCAGTGATGAAAAAAATTCAGGTTATTCATTAGCAGGCAAAATATGCTCTTCAGGTTCCTCCTTAAGAAGAAGCATTATAAAGCCTGGAGAACATACGTGCTAAAGACAAACAACAACAAAGCAAGCAAAAAAAAAAGCCAAGAAAATGTGATTATAAATGTGATAAAAGGGGAAATTGTGCATTTAAAAATCCTCCTGATACCCTTTCTTCTTCCTGGCTTTCTCCTGGGAGTTTTGCCAGTGACTGCAGATGGGCCATTTTTGTTCATTTCTCTTTCAACCTTTGCCTTCTACATACAATAGTGTGCTCAAGCTCACAGCAGAAAACTTGAGTTTGTACTGAGAATGTCATGTCTGTACTGGAAGACATGCATGGTCTGTCTCCATGGGTCAGCTTTACTGGCCTGCAAACAGAATGCCAGGAAGAAACATATCAATATTTATGGATAAATATCCTGATATCAAAAAGGTGGATGGAGCAATTGAGCAAGAAGCAATCTGTAGTTCAACTCTTTAAAAGCCATTGCAAAAAACCACCACCAATATCAGCATCAATATTGGTGTGCTCTTCACAGAAGGCCAGATTTGGCTAACAACTGAACTTAGCAGGATGTTTTCTGCATGACATGAGCCAATGGGAACGCTCATGCCAACTCAAGTGTTGAGACAAACATTTCATTTTTCATCAGAGTCCAACATGTCATACAAGAGTAAATTGTGTTCTCCATTACATGGTATAAAAATTAAATACTTCTGTCAACTCTGGCAGTGTTAAATTCTGAGGAATCTTCACAGAGCTGGGTTGGGCTTGAGGATCTCCAAAGCAGATGTGCAGCCACACTGTTTTCTCTCTTTGGCTTTATTTTGTAAATTTTCCTTCATTCTTGCAGTTCACCTTTCCTGAAACATAGCACCTGACAAGCTGCATTGTCTTCACTCCTGTACTGATGCAGCCAGCTCTCCTGCTTCCTTCTCTGAAGTGCCAGATGAGATCAAGCTGGTAATTTCTTAGATCTATGTATCCAGGCTGAAATCATGGTTCCAGTGAAATCAGTATTAATTTTATTATTAGTTTTGTCACAACTGTGATTTTGCTTCTTGGGATTGGCAGCAGTGTTTTTGGAGGACTGGACATAGGCTGTAATTTCCAGATAAGATGAAGGCAGCCAAGTACTGTTAGTGTACAGTGAGTGACCCTTCTCTTTCGTCAGCCTTTCTGCTCAGGGGGACCTAGATTAGTTTGGGTGGGTGGACAACCCCTCTAAAAAGAAGTAGAGGTCTCAGAAGTAAGGTAATCTTGCCTGTGTTTCCTACAAAGCATGTAAGGCAGCTCCGTGTACAAATTGCTAAACAAAGGGTGAAGCACCTGTGAGGAACCTGCAGGAAGAGTGTGACAGGGTTACCTGACTGCAAGTCCTTGGACACCTTGGAAGGATGGAGGGCTGAGCTCAGAGGGCACTTCACACAGGGCTTTTGATTAACTTGACACAAAATGAGAAGATGTAAAAAAGATAGCTATGTCTCAGAGCTGTTTTCCTTTTCTGTCTCATGCATTTCAGATACAAAGATAATGGGAACAGCACAAACAGAAATGCAGGCAGATATCTGAAACTAAAGGTTAGAAGGAAAAGATTTTGACAAGAACCACATAGGCTTCCCACAGCAAAAGTCAAACACTGACCTCCACACAAATTAATACCACTTCAGCTACTATAAAGGAACTTTAATATTTCAGTTTCAGCAAAAAGCCTGAAAAACACATTATGCAATCCATTTATTCTGTTGTGTTTTTTACCTCAAGTGAGATGGCCATCTCTTTCAAATATACATAAGGATTATTGTTTAATAAATAATAATAAAGCTAGGTAGCAATTAACTCTTAAATGTCTTCTCCCTGGTCTGCTCTAGAGAAAAAAAGAAAAAATGTCCACATGCTTCAGCAGCCAGAGCGCCAAGTATATCCAACCAGATAATTGACACAACCATTGAGCCAGCACAGTGTTAACTCTGTTTTAAGCTTCTTCAAATCATCTAGCTTTAGAAACCATGTAACTTAATTGGATTGCTACAGACCTGACAGCTCCCTGTGTACTATGTGCTAACGGATTGCATCATTACTGTATGATTGGATACATAAGCTAATGCTGTCACTCTCGAGAACTGTCATCAGCCCTGAAGCTCATCTTTCATCTTCCAATCAACATCAGAAAATGAGACTGCTTTTCCCCCCCTAAATCTGAGAAATAAAATTTGGGAGAATTTAAAACCATCATGTTTCGGAAGTGGAAGACTTGGGCCAGACCTCGCATCTTTGGTCACATAGGTAATTCTCCTTCATGCAGCCAGTTCCACTGAAACTCCGGCTTTTTTTCAGACTCATCAAAATACTCTACTTAGATGAGGAAAAGACTGCTGAACGAGATCTTTATAATCCCAAAGGAGAAAATATAAAGACAGTTTACAAGGCAACACTATGTATGCTCAGTAAACACAGATAGATGGTATGGGTAATACAAGCTAAACACCAGACTGACAAATTCTAAAATGCAGTTGCAGTTTCCACCTTAATGAAGCAAAAGCTAACAATATTTGTAAGCTGGGTATGTCCCCAAGGCACGAGTGACAGGCAGGTGCCAAATCATCATCAAAAGTCTGTGAGAATTATACCTCTCTGCCATATGAGTCAGCACACACCTCCCTGGCTTCAGAGATCTTTTGAAAGAGAGGATTGGTGTTTTGGCCTTTATGTGTCTTTTTGCTGCTGATCCTGAACGCCCACTACACTTTATCACTGTTCTGCTAATGCATAACACAAGTTTCATTTTTATTTAGAAGTCACCCAAAGCTAGCAGAAAACCTTGTTCTTAACTCTTACGTGGGCAATCCAGATATTATTGCCCCATTTTGGCACGGAGGGAGGCACACTGAAAGCACAGTTGCTCAATCTTTCTCATGTTAAAGTCAATAAATGCTGACTTAATCTGATACTGATTGTTTTGTAGAAAAATGTCTGTTTTTCCAGCAACACAACTGGCAACTGGCAATTTTCAAAACAGTTAAAAGTAAAAATCCTGGAAGAACCTATTCCAGTAGGTTAGTTCCAATTTTTTTTCTTTTTTTGGGGGGTGGATGTGTGTCTATTATTTTAAACAAATAATGACAGCTATACAGAAAATGAGGTAAAAAATTACCATTTCAAGCCACTCTTCTCTAAAGGCACTATCACTATTTTTTTCCAGCAACTGCCCCTCTTCTTTTTGCCTTAGGGGATGAGTAGTCCTTGTGCAAACCTATCAGATAGATAGGCTGTTAAAGGATTATTTTTCCCAAGCTGTACCATTCTATAAGTCAAAGACTCAGCCTGACCTACCTTGCTTGTGAAGATCTTCCTGACTAAGACTACAAAATCCTTCCACTGTTCTTTGTCATAACCACATCACTATGTAAAATTTTCACAAACCATTAACTGTCTATACAGTCCATGCATACTTGCCATGCATACTTTCACCAAGTAATCCTTCATTCAACCAACTGTCACCCCCGACATTGCACTTTGATGTTGTAAATAGTCCAGAATTTTACTAGGAGGAAAGATGCTGATTTTGTTTCCTTAGTTCAGCAAAGACTAAAATGCAGCCACATCTGGGGTGGCTCTTCAGCAATACACAGCAGTGCTATATAATATGATGATCAGGAATGGAAAATAAAGACTAATGTATTCAGCTGAAACAGCAACTGAAATTTCCATAGGCAGAATATAATTACCTGAGCTGGCATTCTGCCAGGACACTGGGGTTAACATTATTACTCCTACAATACTCCTATTTATGGGCAATATGGAAAAAAAAGTAACAACAGGATTTTTTAATTGAACCAGTGTGAACCCAACTACAGTAGGTTGCAGTCCAATTAAAATTGACAGCCCAGTGAAGCAGATACACATAACACACAGATAAATATAGAAAATCCAAGTTGTTCTCTTTCTCTTTGTCTTCTCTTGGTGTTGGGTTTTTTTTTTCTGCTGGATAGTTCATTTCATCTTCTAAATCTTTTGATGCCAGGAAAGTATCATTGACTGGAAACACTTACTAGCTTTTTGCAGACAGTTTTCATAACTTAAAATAAAGATGGAAAAATATATCCTGTTAAAATGTTTCAGCATTGCATTTCTTTCCTTTTCTACAGCACACCGTATTAAAATTACATTGGCTGTGCAGCAGGAGATTAGGAAGAGCAACTGCTTTTAACCTTTAGCAGTAAATGATGCTGAAGTCACTAAATCTGTCTTTGAATCACACACAATATGCACTACCAATAGGAAACTAGTAGCTAACCTACAAGCAAGCAGTCTGATCCCCTACCAAAAATGATGCAGAGGCTAAATCCTGAAAGGCAAAACGACTGTCTTTTCTCTCTCTTTTTTTTTTTTTTCTTTTGGGAAAAATGCTTGAAATGGCATAAAATATATTACACTGTTTACTCCTGCTTCTGTAGTCTTCGTTCACATGAGTAGCACATGAGTAAAACACGTAGAACCATGCAAGCACCCACTGAGGTCAACAGGATTTCTGGGGAATTAATATTCCCCATCTGACAGAGGTGTTGCAAGGCACACTTCATTAGTGTTCTGAAGCACTCCGAGAGCCCTAGATAACAGCTGCTATATGTTGTAAGGAAATAGTACTAATCATTATTACAGAAGAGCTAAGCCATGTTTGTAGTTGACCATTGCCTGAATCTTTTCTGAAGTTATTGGGTTTGGAGATATGCCTCAAAGCAAATCTGTTATTTAATAGAATGAAGAAAGTAAAGCAGCAACAGGGTGTGTTTTAAGAGCAAAACAGAAGAAAGCTCCCCTGGGTTGTATCCTACTGACCTCTAGTTCCATTATTGTTTCTAAAATGTTTTTCCATTTCAGGCATTGCCACTGAATCCTTCCCAGGAAGCCCTGGGAAAGGATATAAAGTGAGGTCTCTACTAAGCTTGTAAGTAACATCTCTAAAAATGGAGAGCTGATTTATTTTTTCCTGACACCAGGTTTAAGGGGGAAAAACCCTCCAGGCTTTGGTTATGAATCTTCTATACGATAATAAATGGTGCCATCTACTGGCTTTCTTTTGCTCTTGATCAGTGTCAGGGTTTGATTGTACAGTATAGCTACTGCAAGTAGCATTAGAACACCAAAGAAATCAAGCCAACATGACTGTAGCTAGCATACTTCCTGACAACGGATCTTGGAATGATTTACAGAGGTTTCTGTAAAGCAAACAAGCCTAAAATGAAATATGAGTAATAGGAGAAAGAAAAATAGCAAGATGCAAGCAAGGGAGAAAAGGCAGTGTTCCAGCAGACATGAAACTGGATGAAGGGTCGATGCTGAAGACAGATACAGCTAAGCTGAACCAGATGCAGTCATCCCATAGGACAAATCAGTGACAAGACTCCTTGGAGAGCTTCTCTGATCCCTCCCAGTTAATTCTCTGTTAGAAAAATTATAGCCAATCATGCTGGGTTTTCCCTTCCACCCACTCCAGTTTCTTCTATTAAACAAAGAAGAAAATGTAAACAGCCCTGACTAAAGAAATATACAGATAAACAGAAAATTTATGGGTCAGTTTCTTTCTCAGAGCTCAATATTTTTCCTGATTTACACCAGGAGCAAGATTTGACTCTCTGACTTATGCCTCAGAAAACTACATGAACTGTGCCATGTTCTACTCTTAGGTACACTAAGCAATCTTGGCACCTTTTCTGGGGCCAAACTGGACTCACTCAGTAAAGGAACTGCTACAGAATATTTTGTTGCTGTTGTTTCTTTTAATGTATCTGGATAATTTGCTTGAGGAAGCAAAATCAGCTGTAGAGCTGTTTTAGTCTGATTTCCTAAGAGAAAGGGACAGTGCAATCACAGCATCTAGCAAAGGGAAAGTCTCAAAAATACACAATTTTTTCAACTGCTTCACAAAAAAGCAGAGTAACTGTTAGTGCTCCTTTGGAGGAAAAAAGCACGAAAGGAAGCTCTTATTAGACAACAGACAACCCCATCAGATGGAAATCCATAGGAGGGTGCTCTCCTTCATTTTGGCTTCTCATAAAGTATGTGTTTGCCATGATAGTCTTCACCTGGTAAGAAACAGATAAGCAGGACAGGATGGAAATGCAGGGTATCAGGGCTTTTTTCACTACAGATGGCACCTGCATCTTAGCAAGTCACATCTTCTTGGGCTCCAGCTTCATCTCCTATCAATGAAGGTCATGTTCATCTGTGCCTCATGGAGTGCTTTTAGACTTTAAAAAGCACAAGAGATCATGGAAACAAATGTAGATTTCTCCATGCCTGAATCAGAAGTGCAAAGAGAGTCTGCAGCTCTCATAGCAGAGTCTCATCTCCACGCCTGAACCCCAAGTTAAGATTTTATATAGCCCTCAGGAGTCTGAGTTTTGGCAGCAACCCCACACTGAGGAATTTCAGGCAATAGAACTCCATTTGGAGTTGTGCTGGAAAGGACAGGGAACACTGGAGTTGCTCTGGAAAGCCTTTCATGCAGCCCTTAAAGTGAGAGGCTTCTGGAAAGTAAAATCACACAACACAGGTTGAGAACCCTATTGCCACATGTGTAATCAGGACTTTCCAATGGGAGTAGCTGAGGGCTTATGACAATACAGTGGTATACATTTTGTGACTGGCATGCAGACCCAATCTAACAGACTCTGTTTTCACATCAATGTGTGCAAACATTTTCTTCTCACTTCATGTAGTTTACCCAGAAGTTAATGGCGTGATACCACAAACCTTAAGTCCTACAGATTTGGCATCCTGCTAGATACAGGATCAGATTTGTAGCAGGCTTTCATTAGTCTCCATTTACATTTTCCATCAGCCTCAGATTTTAACCTAATGAAGAAGATATTCAGCACATTGCTTCCTTCCACCAGGCAGGGCAGTTTCTGTTCCAGTAAGGGTGTGAAAAGGTAAGAGCTCTCTTTTTGGCACCAACTCTAACCTTCTGTCTTAAATGAACCCCAACTAGTTTGTAGTGATCTCTTGAACAGCATTAAGTTTTAAGAGTCTAGCTCCTGTAAGAAAGGTGCTGACAGTATTTTCATTCTCCAGCTCCTATAAGAAGTTCTCTAAACACCATGTAGCTTTGGAGAAATTGGCTACTGCTGCTGTGCAGGAAACCCATAGCTTCCAGTTCAATTCTTGGCTCCAGGAACAGGCAGGGAGCAAGCATGAGTCTAGGCAGCAGATGGGGACATTGCTAATTGGTCTGTTTTGATGCTGGGCCATTCGCTGACAGACAGCTCACGCTTCCCTCTTAGCAGTGATTTGCCATGTCAAAGAGCTACAGATATGGGAATGATAACAAAGAAAGTGCAAACAGCAATCACTTCAGTACAGACTCAAATGTGCTAACCAAATTTGCTGCAAAACATTATGAGGCAGCTTGCACTTGGCAGACTCTTTGCAGACCAAAAGATGTGATTTGTCCTTCTGACCGCATCAAGTGGCAATGATGTTATGTGAATGCTGTCATTTCTAATGCATTTTTGCTGTTTTCTTAAAAAGCCTGGTGATCATTATACAAGAAGGAAAGCAGAATGGACTACCATATGTGCAAAAAAATATGCTGGGTGAAAACTAGCATGAGAGCAGTGGTTCATAAACAAGAGATCAGAATTCAGTAAGGGTTGTGAGTGCAACAGAAGTTTTATCACAAAAGCAGGATTCACAGCCAGAAGCAGGAATAAAAACCTGCAGTTGCAACTGGAAGATAATTCAGGAGCATTCTGGAAGCAGTGGAAAAGTTTGGGAGCTGTTCCACCGAATTGTTCCAGTTTAAAGAAAGGCAGCAGATTACAATCTTCATACTGTGTAAAACTTCAACTTTCACATTTTCTTCTCCAGAGATTACCGGCTACAAATCTTAGCGTTTTTGCAGTAACAATTTTGGGTTTGTCTCTGTAATGTCCCTGCCATATTTTACATGCTCTGGGACAGTAAATGACTGTGATTACATTGCTTTGGGGAGGAATGATATCAGAGATTCTGTCTGCCTTTCACTTTTCAGCACAGTTGCTAAGTTCCTTGTGTTTTTTAAGGATTTTTTCTGGTTTTCATTAAAATGAAACAAAATTAAACTACTACACTCATTGCAGATCAGCCATTTACAATGCAGTACAACAAATAAAAAGTTTTTTGAATGGAAGGGATATAAAATGTCTTATCAAACCACCAGTGCCTAAAAAGAAGGAATTTTACTGCCCATGTGGATCTGTTTAACTATGTTGTATTGAAAAATGTCACCATCTAGAGGGCCTAGTTCTTTTCTTTCATTGTTTATAGAGCTGTGTATTTCTAAGTATAGGAAACTGTAATGGGAAATGTTGGCAGAACCATCAGTGGTGTATCTCTACACAAACGGTAATTTGAAATTTAAAAGCAACTATTTTGTCTTGACTTTTCTGAATGTCACCACCTCTCTACCAGTCAAATACAGGAAGAAAGACAGTTTGCTGCAGTATTTTCAACAGTAAATGACCAGAAGTTACCTAAAATAAGTGGCAAAGATAGGCTAAGTGAAATCGTGTCCTCATTTAAACCAGACACCTAGATTTTATGTGGCTAAAAGTAAGCAAGCTACATCTATGCTGTACTTTAGCTGAAAGATCCTGAAGTCCCGCTGAAGCTAATTGTGTTGATTCCTTCTGTAGCACATGGAAAAAGAGAGTCCTGTCCACAGTGATTCATGCTACCTATAACAGGCATCAATTTTAGCATGCGCACTGGATGTGCTTCTCAGTCCAAGAAGCCCACATGTATAGTGTATATTAGCTAATGCTTAAATGGCCAAATATTAGACAAGACAAATTCCAACACAGCCAAATGGAACATCTCAAGTGAAGGATATCACTGCAGGGCAATTCTGCTTTCCTAGAGCAATTAATTTCACCAAAACACTTACTTGAGGAGACGATGAATCACCTTCTTAAGGTACATACCTCTCTTCCACATAGGAAATCTAGCGTATGCATTTACATGCCTGGTATGACTAAAGTTAGGCAAGAATAACCACACACAGATTCAACAAACTTTGCTTCAAGTGGTCTTCTGCCTTGCTTGTCCATTCCACTATTAAAAGTCTCTTTGCCGTGCTGGAGAGGGGGCTGATCAGTTAACATAACATGTGTGTGCAGGCTGTTGAGGGAAGTGTTTTGCAGATAAATTACTTGGAATTCCAGCACTGAAGAACTGCACTAGTGTATCTACTAAGGAACATCATTCCTGGTTGGAGTTTATTAGGTACATCTGCAAAAGTAAGAGAATTAATGGCTGTGAGACAGACCATTCACTTTCATGACTGCTAAATCCCCACTGAAAAGGTACTTTCACTTGGCTATTGATTCAAACTAACTGCCTTGTTAAACAAACATGTCCTGCACTCTGCCCTAAAGCCGATTGTCATATATGAATGAGGAAAACCTAAAGTGGACATGTATTTCACACTGGTAATTTGGACTCAATAGCCTAAATTTCCCTTTTGTTATCTCAAACAAGTATGCCTCATTTTCCATTCAGAGGAGAAAAAAATCTCAATGAATGCATTTCCAATCAAACATTTCATCAGAATTCTCTGCTTTTGTATTGCACATTTCTAAACTTCTAATTTTAGTAGCATGTGTTCTATTAACAGATCTTCTCTTTCTCATTTATATTTGACCTTTTATACATCATTAATTAATGTTGTTAGCATCACAACACGTCAGCTCTTCTTGTGTTCCATTGCTTCTAAAACCAATGTTGCATTGCTGTTTTTCTTTTCAGCTGCTCTTTTCTGCTTTTATGACAGCTTTTGCATTGTTTCCCAATGTACATTATTTTCCACATTTATGTATAAAAAGCAAACATAATTATATGAAATTGTATCAGAAAATTAAAGCATTTGGGAAATACACTAATGAAAGTTCAACACTCCCTTTGTATGAGAAAATTAGCACTCTTGAAGGTCTAATAAGCATGGTTAAGAATGCCTCTGTTGCCAATAACCTAAAAAGCAGTCAAAATCCCCTGTGCGATCAGCTAGTAATATAATGTAACACTGAGGGGGAAAAAAAGGTATGTACTGAGAAAAAAAGCCCAAACATCGCAAAGCCATTCAAATGGAAGGAAAGCCACCTGCAGCTGCCTGGGCAATATGAAGGCAAAATTAGTTAGATTAAGTTTTAAAAGTGACAACTAAACTACCTATAGGTGTAACTGCCAATGTATGGTTCCTTTTTCAACTCCAGGCTTATTGAAGTGAGTGGTGTTAGACTAGACAAAAGCAGCAGTAAACCAGCCACTGATCTATTGGATCCTACTTTTCAATACAGAACCAAAAAGGCTTTGAAATTCATAAGTACTACATTTCTGAAAATGGAATAAGCATGCTCTGTAGCTTCTTTTCAGGTATAAAAGCAGTCAAAACAACCAAAACATTGTGACTGCTACTGTAAAAACTGAAGTGGTGATATCGTAATGAGTTACTTTTGATTTCATACTTTGATCCCTCTTTGAGTAGTGAGGTGTTTCTTTGTGTTTTGTGAGTGATAATTGCTGCAGTGCTATGTTAAATCATTGATATACTGGTTTTCTTGAGCAGCAGGATGAATATTTGAATAATTGCAAGGAAGTTCATTAAAATGAGTATAGCTATAGAAATGAGATTTTCCAGTAATTCGGTGAGGGGTTGTGTACAGTTCTGCAAACAATCTGTTGAGAAACATTCTTTTCCTATCTAGAGGATCAAATCTTTCACAGATTCTCTCAGAAAGACCAGGAAATGACAACTGAAAGGGGCTCTTTCTTCTCCACATGCTACCATGAGAATCCTTAATGCTGGTATTCAGGATTCCAGTTCAGCCATAGAATGGGTAACTCACCAAAACTCAAATTCTGTGTGTAAAAACTGATCTCAAGTGTGTTAGAGGTGTTGGAACTACCATACACCACTGAAGACCCTGCAGAGTAACACAGAAAAAGTCAATGTCAATGAGAAAACTCTCTTCCACTTTGGACTTTCAAGCCATTTCTTTTCTAGCACAGAAGACAGCAAAATGCTGGGTCCCATGATGGTTAGATACACTTGAGCCATTAGGTCACACAGTGAAGGTGTAGCTGCAGTGTTGAACTGCAACAGGATCCAGGTGCTACCTCTCCAGCTACCATACTTACGGCCTTAAAAAATGTAAGCAGCTACTGCATCCTGTGAGAAAGCACTGGAGGTGCCATGAGGAAGAGACATTCCATGGAAAACTGAGCATCAAACAAATCTCATAGTTTAGTTCAAAGAACGAGTTTAAAAAACAGTAACCTTCGGAGATCCTTCTGATACTCCAGAGTCAACATTAGGATCAGTACTTTAGAACTTTTGCACAGGTCTCTGTCACAGGAGTTAATGGGCACTGACAGTAACATAGACTGTGACTCCCCAGTGGCTGGAGGAAGATGAGGTTATGTGCTGACTGTGGAGGATTTTTCAGACTTAAGAACCTTGTGTTCCACTATGGACTCTGCAGTATAAAATTAACACAGGCTTATGTACCACTCTTCTTCCTTCCTGAGTTTCTTTTACTTCCACTCATTGCAGCCTGTGTCTGTCTCCCATTCGTATTCCCCTGCTATCCTTCTCTAAGTTTATTACCTACATTTCCAACTTCATCCTAATTTTCAGTGGATGGCTCAGCATTTTTCTGGTCATTAGGTACTAATTTTAAAAGTCTAGGTTACAAAAAAGAGCCTGGAAATTCTCACTGATGCAAATATTATTGTCAACTGGTGACATAGTTCACATGACTGGAACGCTAAAGATCTTTATAGATAAAATTTGTTTAGGGGAAGAGGTGAAAGTAGTGAATGATGATGTAGTGACAGTACTACAAAGACACTGCTAGCTGGTCTGTATATCCCAATAATTCAGAAACTAATTGTCAGTGTGCTAAAACACAAAGACAAGAAGAGGATACAGAAAGTGGGAAGGAGGAGGAGTCTTTATAGACCATGAAACCGTACCAGAATTACTTCTTACAACTTGTCTGCAGTGAGAGGCAGACTACAGGGGAGCAATTGTCTTGCCATGGGAGAATTCAATTTCAGAAATGTAGCATGGAGGTCACACAACTTATTAGAGTTTCTAAAATTATTCCTTGTGATCCTTTAACACAGAAAGTATTACTGCTCTCAGCACAGGGTAACTCAATTATGGTCTCACTGCAATGGATAGAGCTGTATTAATTCCTGGCCTGGAGTTGGTGAGGGATAACTGGAGATGATAGATGGGACTTATGTCATGTAATTTTAATCATCTACCACGAGTTTAGATTGCCTGCCCTGGACTCCTGCAGGCAACAGAGGGAAATAGGCATTGCTAGAAGGCAATTCATTCCATCTATTTTAAAGCCCCAGGACGTTTCATTTCACATCATGTTAGCTATCTAAAAGGTAGATCCCATCCAGATCCCCTCCACAATCAATGCAAAGTGATGGCACCACCAGAATGTGAATTACTAAATTCCAAACAGGTACCCAAGCCAGGCACGGTGAACCCCCTGCATAGTAGTTGATGCTACGAAATGGCTAATTTCTCATGGATGATGAAAACTGTGAGTGAAGTTGGCTGGGAAGAAGCAGATAGAAAAAAGCAAACGAAAAATGGGAGTTCCATGACAGAAGCTAAAAAGATGTTTAAAAAGCAAAGCGTACCCCACCAAGGAAGAGGAAATCTTCAGCGAAAAGCCTACTCTGGTTCACTGGCAGGTGAAAATACCTGTTAGAACCAGCCTCCCACTGCTCCCCAGTGTAACATATGGAAAACATGACACAATGCAATATATAAATGAGAAACTTACAGCCCACGAAATCAATAGGGAAGGCTAGAGAAATACAAAGGAAAATATGTGGCCAGCAATAAAACAATAATGGGGGGAAAAAATAATCAGGCATTTCCTAATAACGCTGTTGTGGCTGTGATGGCTTAAGGATATAGGGCTTGGATACGTCTTACCTAACATTAGACATCAGCATAGTTATTTACATCTGAGCTAGTGTTCCTTCACTCCTTTTACAGTCAATTGAGCAAAACAAGACTTTTTAGGGCACAATTTCTGTCATCTTAACGCAACTATATAAAACAGTTCAGATGAAACATCTCCTAGAAGTGGGGTTTTTTTCCTCCATGTCTGTAAAGGAAGAACCAATAGATCTAACTGGGGAAAAACTTGAGATACACCCAAGCTCTCCACTGCCAAAATGCTTGCTTGTTTTTCCAGATGCAGCAGTTAGCCTAACACAAATGCATTAGTAATTAAAGAAGTCTTAGCAACAGTATGAACTCATAATTTGAGAGATGGCAATAATTTTAGTAGAGATGCATGAAGGGTAGATAGCGTATTTGTACTGCAGTTGTTTGCAGTTGCAAGAGTTAGAATACTCAGCATCTCCTTTTCATCCTGCCTCTTTAGAAATAAACTAGCATTTAGTATTCACCATGTTCTGTAGAAATATTAACTAGTCTTATGATAAGTATTGATCTTCATATCGAAACAAGTATGAAAGGTGCCTTTACCATGTAAAAAGGTATTTCACCACTAGAGGGAACTATTAGACTTTATTGTCAGTGGGGGAAAAAAACTGCATTTCAAACTGTCGGTGTTGGTTCCACCGCAGGAGTCTTCATTACTTTGTTGAAAACACTGCAAGTGATATATTAGGTTAACGAACATAATGTGCAGATGATAGAAAAACATTGAAGCTTATGTGGCATTTAGTCAATGAGTATTGAATATATGGTATACAACATTCAGAATGAAATGAGAGACTAAGAAGCTTGCTACTCTTGGAAAGATTTAGAGAGAATTTTACTGAATTATGTAAAATTAGACTATGTTAAATTAAAAAGCTGCTGCAAAATGTAGAAACACTCATGTAATTTTCTGACAGGAGAAATCTCCATTCAATACAGAGCACTGTCCTCTGCTCATTATTGTAGCAACTATTTTCAGGCAGATTTATATTTAGTGACATGATAAAGCTGTCTCCTCTGTCTGCTTTCATCCAAATAGGGAATGTGCAGTACAATTATCTTTATATTTGGGAGTAGGGAGGGTAGAGATTTTGTTTGTTTATCTTGCTTTGTCCTTTGTAGTTTGTGGTTTATTTTTTTCTTTGTTTTGTTAGGTCACTACATGTTGCTTCCTCTAAATGCTTTTAAAAGCCAAATGAAAGAATTGAGTGTGGTACTTTAAGCAGGCTGTGAATTTTTTTGCTTCATCCATGTTTCTGAGGTAGTTCATTGCAACGTCCTAACCTTGCCCCTGAAGAAGTGTTTGCCTCTTGCAAAGTACACTGCTAAAAGAAAAATATTTCAGTACTGCTTGGAATTCCTAAAGAAGTCACTGCATCGACATGACTCAGAGATACATGCTGCAGCTGCATTTTAACAAAGGATCTAATAATCACTTTGATAATGTTATAGTCATGCATTTCAGAAAACTAGGTTAGAGTTCTGAAAGTCTGGGGGGGCGGTTCACCCTCAGAAGCATGACATACCATCGATGCAGTGTGGCCACAATTTCTTCTTTCTCTGAAGCTTCATGTAGGAACCATAGTAGAATGGGATGCATTGCTTACTGTCACACATACACACAATTCTCTGCAAGAGACTCTCCTGAGAGCCAAAGCAAACTGCAACAGTGGCAAAGCAGCTCAACACTGATGTTTGTTCCCAATCCACCTTCCCTCTTCTGTTGTGTACCACTTGAATCCCCAACGAGAACAAAGATCTTAGCAGGTAAGGTTGTATTGTCTGACACATTTCCTCTGCTTCAGCATCTGAGGTTATTGGATCACATGAAAGGGTTTCATGTGGGGTGTCAGCTTAAAGGACGGGGAGATCCTTCCCTTTACCACACATCAGTACCTTTGCTGCATCGCATGATGTGATCCAATGGCTGCATCATCCCCCCGTGGAGTGTGGAGTTCACCCAACAGGAAAAATACATTTACACTATATTGTTGGAACAAATCCAGTTTCCTGTGCTTCAAACTTTTTCTAAGCAGTGCATAGAACTCATTAGTTGGTTAGTTTGTTTGTTTCTCTTGCTTTGCCCTTTGTAGTTTGTGGTTGTTGCTAAGTTTTTCCACACTTATTTATTTATATGTCCATGGCTGCTTTTAGCTTTGAGAGTGGGTAGTCACTTATCTTCCTGTTGCCTGCAGAGCGCCAAAGCCAGAAGTTCTTCCTTCCCTTAGTCCCACACCCATCCTCAGAAATGACTGATAGGGGTTTGGCAGCACGCTTCTCCACCGGAAGCTGGGAAAGCCTCGTGTATTAAGAATGCAGAGAGCATTCACTGAGTTATTCCCCAGAATTCATAAATCATTCTGCTACTGTCTGTGCCTGCTTGCTAAGAGAAAAAAAAAACAACCCTGAGATCAACCTACTACTGTTCAACATATTACCAAGAAAAAAACAGCCTCAGTAAGTTGCCAGGATTTGTTCGAAGTAGGCAATTTTATGAAAAGCTACATAAATTTGTTTTTCCATATGTTGTACAGGATGCTGATAGTTTAGAGAAGGCAGTAATGTATATTTCCTTGTTTCAGTTGAGTTTTTGCCCAGATGAGGTTTTCTCCCGATTAACTGAAATTCACTAGTAAAATACTAATTTTTATTTTCTTTTAATTATTATCTGTTAAATACTGAATGTTAAATTTGAAATTATGCACCTGGGAAAATATGTAAGTACTGTATGATACAAAGTTCTGTTCATCAGAAGTGTGCAAAATATATTTGATCCTGTAAAATGTGGTGTTTAGCACATGAAACAACTGACTACAGATTTCAGGTGTACCCACTCACTCAGTACCTAAACTTCCATAAGTTCTGTGGGGACTGAAGACAACCAAAGCTTCAAAGATTAGCTTTGATCTAATCCAATCAACTCAAGTGTCAAGGCAGTTGAGTTAAACACATAAATAGTATATTTATGTGGCATGAGACATTATAATTGTGGCATTTAGCTAGGACAGTGATGCCAGATGACAATAACACTCAGAGTCTGGATCTTAAAACAAACCATTTCAGAGAAGGAACAGACTTTTTGCAGCATGGTGGACTTCATACTAAACAACATTTGTATTAGAGTTCATACTCTATATAGTCAGTAAAGCATAAGTTAAATAGATTAAGGACTAGCTAACACATTTCCACAGATAATTTTTAAAGAAACTCCAACATATGAAGGGGGTATTCATAGTAAAATTCCACAGGTGTCGGTATTATGACCAACACTAGTATTTTTCTTTTTTATGGAATTTAAGATAAATTTAGTTCTAGCATAATTTCTTAATTAAATGAGAGCACAACAGTTATACATAGCACAGGCATATACTAAATACTTGAATCTGAATTATAGCTACATTTTGTGGCAGGAAAGCTGAGAAACTCAGGTGTACTTTGATTTCCAAAGCTCCCACTATTCATATGGGGATACAGCTAAACCATGCAACAGTTGCTTTCTGGCCTGCACAGCTGAATTTATTCTTGTGAAAACCAGGATGTGAATTGGAGAGAACCACAACCGGTCAGGGCTCTTTTTGATATGGAGTTCAGCTATTACCACATGTAGGGGAATGTAGTTACCAGAGGACTTGAGACACAATTGAGATAAGCTTAGTCCATTTAAATATGTATATTGAAAAAGCAAGTTTTACACTGAGGAAAAAAGAGAAATACAACTTTGATAGCTGAGATGCCTTGAAGGGGTCAAGGGCCCCAGCGGGCAAGAACATAAGCTCTCTTGCAAAGTACAGGGCAAAAAGGAGTATTAGACAACTTAGGCCTTGGATGATAGGAAGGCCTCTGTGTAGCAAAAGGGAACATCTCCTCTGCATGTTATATAGCACTAACAGGAGTATTACGTACAGCTCCTGTATTCATCCTCATTAAAATATATTAAACCATTTCAAAACATGTACAAAGGACCATAAAAGTAATATGAGATACTACAGTTTACTGAGATTTATGAAAAGGAACAATGAAAATACAGGCCCAAGGTATTTACTCGGTATGAGTGATTCATGCTGTACATGCATTAATACATAGAAACTGCCCCAATATCCAGAGAAGTAATAATGAACATCTTCATTGGTCAAAAAGAAAACTAAAAGTGTGATATTTTTGTTACATGAGAAGGTTTGGATTGTATGCTAGAGCTGTTTTCAACTGGTAATAAAGTGCAAGGTTTAACTGTGATCCTATTACTTTGACACTTACTACTATATTTAATTTGCTTGAAGTGCTTTTTGTACCTGATACCGTATCTTGATGCAATGGTTGTTCTGGTTCAGAAATAATTAAAAACTAAATGTGAAAACAACACAATATCAGTGGTTAAAGGCACATTTAAGGACATGCAGTCTTAATACCCTGCAAATTTTGGATATTGTACCAATTTTTGGGGGATACATTAAGCTAAAGCTCTTGGTCAGATCTGGAAGTCAGTAACTTTGGAAGGCTGAATCTATTTAATTCAGAAAGAAGACAGAGCATACATATTTTTATGGAAAGAAACTACCTGATATAAAGTACACTTATTTCACCATATGACTGAATAAACTGAAATTAGATATTATGCAAAGCAGAAGAACAGGTAATCACTAAAACTACTAGTAACACAGTAAACTCCAAGTCTGGAACCCTTTCTAGAGACAATACACATACAACAAATGTAAGATGTTTTGCTGTGTGTAGGGTTAAACAGTTGTAATGTTACAGTAATGTACTACACACTCGATAAGACTCAATGTTACTGCTTTCTGGACTCATGTCCAGCAATGAATGTGTGAGTCACATCAGAACAAAGCAGTTAAGATTAGGCATTAGATTTAAGATGTCCTTCTTTGCCTTCTTTTAGAATAAATTAGGTTAATAAAGTTTTAACCCAGCAATTTGTATTAATATATTATATATATATTATATATATGTATATAATATATTATTGTATTAATATATGTAATAAACCCGGCAAAAAAAATTATTTGTATCACATTACTTTTCCTATAGCATAGGATACTGAGGTTGTACTTTCTACATTATTGCTTTAATGCAAGTAGTCTGGTTGACAACATTGCAAGGGAAAAAGACAAAGCCAAACAAACTTGAATCTAACAACATTGAGAGAGCCTTCATGAGTCAGCATATTTCTTAAAATAACTTTATATTAAGTGAAATAACATATTAAGGGAAAAGTAAATATACATGAATATATGAATGTTCTAACACAAGTAATAATAGTATTGCATTTTAAACTTTTGCTTTCCTAAGCTAACAATATGTAGGCAGTTTAACATTTTCCACAATAAATACTCATTTTGTTTAAATCTTCAATTTATATTCAGGAGTAAAGATAAATATAAATTATTCAAGACAGCACCTTACATAAAAAGCTACTACCATAGAACAGATAAATGTTATAGGTTATGTCCAGTCAGAATTATTACCTTAAGTGTAAGATTAGAGAAAGTACTGTAAATTCCTCAAATGCCAAGCACATAATAAAAAGAAGGCAAAGAAAAATGTCTACTCTTCACTACTATTTTAACAAGAATTTTTAATAGGCCATCATTTATATTAAGAATCATCTTACTGAGCATTAAGCACATAGATGTTAGATGGCCAGTACCAGCTAGTTAAGATCCTCTACACAGTAAGTTCCTCTAAAACCAATCATCTGTAATGCATTTGTATTTCTGGAGAGTGAGTTGTTCCATTTTAAAAGCTGTCCAGATGTAGTACTCGCTTTACCTACTCATTCCTCTTTGCTAAGATATATTAGACCAGCTGAAGTCAGATTATTTGAAGCCCAGTTCTGAGTGAACTAGTTCCTAAGCATTTTATAGCTGGACTGCCTATGTCTTCCTTGTCCCCCATGCTAGGACATACTGGTGGATATATAGGCAAACAGGCTGCAACATCATCTATATGAACTTCCCACACATCAAAATACAGGCTATCAGAGCTTTCAGAGTTCCTTAGTGGGTTGCAATAATAACAGATGTGGATAAAAGATCTGGAGTTTTGGTATCTCAAGCATGCAAACATACACTGATACTAATTTCTCTGTAGGAAAAACAATGTAGATCTCAATCTTCAGAGATCTAATCAAATAAAAAGGAACTCCTTAAACCGTATTTGGTTGACTTCAAATGACTTTTTAGATAAAATCTGGCACATACTTTGAAAACACCTGGGACTGTTAATACGTTTCTTCCCAAACAGCCTCTGGCCACAGTTTAAAAAAGCAAAAGTTATTCCAAAGCATTACAGATCAAGCACAGCCTAGTTCAGGCCACAGAATGAGAGGGAGAAAAACTTTAAAAAGAAAAGAAATCACTGAGCCCTGGCCCAGCTATTGGGCTATTTACTAAAAGAGTTCCTCTGTCTGCAAAAGATTACCTACATTGTAGCTTTGTTAGGTTAGTTTTACATGCTACTTTGTAACTCCAGTACTCCAAGACACTTCCTTAGCTCTGCTGCCTTCTTCTCCAACTGCTGAATGTTCCAGTGCCATTGTCTTTTATTTGAACGGAGTTTGTTTAGTTGGCAATGCAAACGTTTTAGAATAGCATCATATCTTTTATTCTGTACCTATTAAATCAGAATAAAATTCACTTCAAAATTTCTTTCAAGTAATTTACAGAGGTGTGTTCAGCTCACCTAACTCTAAGTGTAGATTCTGACATTTAACCAAGTCATTCCACATTTACTTTATAGCTACTAAAGAGTCACAGACAACTCGGAAGCCATTCATCTGACTTATGTCAGATATCTGCTTTAGGACGATAAGAATTATGCCACTTTCTCACCAAGGGAAGAAAAGCTCCATCCCACTAAGAGCTTAAGTGAGGAGTTCGGTGTGGGTATCTGCTCTGTAGATGTCTACCATTTAACAAAGTAAAGCCCAACCAAAAAGTCAGCATCTCACAGCTGTGACAACACTTTGCACATGGAAGATTTCAGGCCCCAGAGTGAGAGGTTAGAACGGAAGGAATTTTCATTCTTTGACAAGTGTGTTTGGATATATGTTAGAGTATAAATGAGGTAACATAGATGGCTGGAGTAGCATCTTCACTGTTGCACTGTATTTACAAAGGTATTATTTTCTTTAAAAGGCCATTTATGGCAATGTGGTACTGTACCAATTTTCCCCTCATCACTGCCTTATGTGGAGACAAATGGCTGCTGCACACAACCCTCTGAAGATTTGCATTCTGAAGTGCAAAAGCATGAAACATTCATTATAATAAAAATGGAAATAACAGGTATTCACTTAATGAAAATTTGGGCTTACTTACCCTAGTTTGAATGGCACATGAGTGGTAGTGTGTAATTATTCTTTTGTCTGCTTATTGAAATATTATTACACTGTATTTAACATACACATGATGGTATGTATACAGGTGCATCAGAACTACAGCATTGCCAGTGACTTCCTACAAGTCTCACTGTCTAAATTTAATGTATAACTAAGTAACTTCATCACAAATGTTTTATAAATTACACTGCCTTCTTTTACTAATGGTAGGTTGTCTTTCTTCATGTTGCCTGTCTCTCCATTGTAATCCTTCACAACTTTTTAACAGATGCTGTCAGATTCACTCATGAGAATTGAGTGCTTGCGGGACCCAAACACCACTAGGACTGTGTTGTATGACAGTGAAACATCTATGATCAATATTATCTGGGGTTTTTTTAGAAATGTGTCTCTAGCATCACTATTGGGAACTGTCTGGCACATCTGTTGAGGCAGGGAGCACTAATATGTTTACTGGACCGAGGGGAGAGAGAATATTGCTCTTTTTACTGAGCCTTGTGTACATAAAAGTTAACCATTAGAAAAAATTGTCTGGGCACTCGTGGAATCTCCACTGCTGGGCTCCCTCAAGGACATGATAGACAAGCATCTGCCAAGAATAATATAGCTGCATGTTGATATAGGGGAGAGAGTGCAGCAAGGGAATAGACAGTCTTTTGAGCTTTCTTTTTCTTATTATTTTTACATATCAACATATTTTCCATTATTTGTGGATGTCTTTGGTTAGTCTTTATGACGGAAGCCTTGTCCCTGCACAGGTAACCACCCTGATTTATTGTTGCCATCCCTGTCCAAGGCTGTGAACAGGCTCTGCTCTTCAAGAGACAGGGGGTAGGGCTGGTGCTCAGGAAACAGAATGTAAAAGGTCCACAAGTTGCCTTAAAAGTCCATCAGTACCCTGACCGATGAGAAGCATCCTAGTTAGGAATTAATTATAGTTTATTAATTATCAATGTCAGATTGCTGACTTCCCTTGGAAAAAAAAGAAAGCTTAGGCACAAATTCCCTTGCAGAAAGAAATTTCATCAATAATTTTTAACTTTCCAAAATTCAGCTGCTTTAGAAAGGCATCCCAAATTACATTCCTGCACAATATGCCTAGTTGGGGAAACCTTTGTGGGAAACCAGAAATAATACTGAGGTGAAAAGGGAGCACCAGGGCTGTAAGAGTCAGTCCATTCTGTTTGAGTGCCCACTTAGCCATTAACAAGCCTTTAACAGGAATTCTGTAGGCATTTAAGTATAGGGCTGTATAGGGGCCGACTTATGACATATGCTTAAAATCATTGCTGAATCAAGGCTCCAAAAGTCCTATGCAACAGCACTCTCATTAATCAGACATGAGGACTCACTTGTATCTGGAGGCTCAGAAACATGGGAACTCACATACTCTTTGCAAATTTATGAATCATAGATTCACAGAACAGTTTGGGTTGGAAAGGACCTTCAAAAATCATCTAGCCCAACCCCCTGCCATAGGCAGGGACATCTTTCACTTGATCAGGCTGCTCAGAGCCTCATCCAGCCTGACCCTGACCATTTCCAACGATGACAACTTCTCTGGGCAAACTGTTTAATTCTTTCACCACCCTCCTTGTAAAAAAAAAAAAAAAAAAAATCTCCCTTATGTCCAACCTAGATCTACCCTCTTTCAACTGTTTAAAACGTTGCCCCTTATCCTGTCACTACAGGCCCTGGTAAAAAGTCTTTATCTTTCTTACAAGCCCCCTTTATATAGTCAGATGTTACAATAAGGTCTCTCTGGTGCCTTATCTCCTCCAGGCTGAACAACCTCAACTTTCTCAGCCTGTCTTCACAGGAGAGGTGCTCCACGCCTCTGACCATTTTCGTGGCCTTCCTCTGGACCTGCTCTAACAGCTCCATGTCTGTCTTGTACTGCGGACCCCAGTACTCCAGGCAGAGTCTCATGAGAGCAGTGTAGAAGGGGAGAACCACCTCCATCAACCTGCTGGTCACACTGCTTTTTATGCAGCCCAAGATACGGTTAGCCTTCTGGCCTGCAAGCACGTGTTGCTGGCTCATGTCCAATCTTTCATCTACTAATACCCTCAAGTCCTTCTAGGCAGGGCGGCTCTCAATCAATTCATCACCCAGCCTGTACTGATATCGGGGATTGCCCCAACCCAGATGCAGGACCTTCCACTTGACTTTGTTGAATTTCATGAGATTATGAGGAGGCCAGTTACTTTTGGCTCATGCAGTGCTAGAAGCTGAGAATCCAGGCAATATGTAAAAGTCGTATCACAAGTGCTGAAATCTTGAGGTGGGGACAGTCTGCAGGTTGAGACACCTAGCTTTAGTGGTGCACGTGTGATCTAAATGTCTACATTCTTGGTTTGATCAATAGAAATCTAGCCAATGCATACTACAAAGTCTAGAAAGACCAGATTATGCAGCTCACCCTACTGTAAACACCTACATATGACCGACTGAGCTGATCTCTAGAGTACTTCAACTGCACTAACCACACCTCCAGTGATTATAATGAGAACTCGTCTGACTCATGTGTAGTCACCCATATTTAAACAACCACACGTAGATGTCGGCAGTCTGTAGCTGAATCCCACCACTGCAGTTCAATGAGCTTCACCCATGTGCTTGGCTTGAATATTCTTTCCTGAGTTGTGCTGAGGACTGCTGGATATTAGTGTCTGCCTGTCCATTGCCAGTTTTTATACTAAAAATTGGACTGTTTTCCAGAGAGCTCTTAATAGAAAATAACCTGAAAGATTCCATTTGTAAACCTGCTTCCTTCTGAGACAAAAAGATCATATAATCCAAACAAATGAAGAACAGATTAACCTTCACTATTTAATTAAACTTATTTTGATAACAGAACTTAACAGTATTTTTAGGCTGCCTAATTTCACTTTGCATTTAGAGAACTTTCTTAGGAGAATGTTGCCTTGATAAAAAAATATTTTCTCAGACACTGAATAGCACAGACCTAGTCTAAAGTGGCTGTGTTTTACTTTTCAGTTTAAAAATACTCTGCTGTTCCCTATTACATGAAAAATTATTTTTTCAACCTATATTTTACAATGGGCAATAGAGCTAACATTAGATCAGTTAATCTTTATATTTCAGGCTTTGCTCATTAAATTTTGTGGCATTTGTTTGAACTAACAAGATAAATGATTTGAAACTTCCAAACTAAAAACTATCTAGACATATAATTTCAGTAAGGAACAAAATATAAAATATAATTCAATTATTTAAAAAGAGAAGGTTTTAACTATTTATCAGAATTTTATCTTGGCAGCTAATTAGGAGCCACTGTGTTATCCCTAATTTAATACCAGCTCAAATTAGGGAGATTCATGGGAAATCCATTTTCTTGGTGCAATTGATTCTCCCATTGATAAGTTATCAGGAACCACGAGACAAGTCATGAATAATCAATTCAGCAGTGAAATTTAAAGTATTCCCAAGGTACTACAGAAATAAAAACCCATGCATTTGGCTTTACAACCATTCAGTGACCTCCTTCTATTCAGGGCATCATTCCAAAAGTTCACAGCAGAAATCCTTCTTAAAACATTTAAATGTCCTTAACTTCAATTTTTCTCATGATAGCAGTTAAGTTCTGAATTTTAGAAAGACTACCAGTATCAAGAATTTCAGATAGCATGGTTACTGTACATACTTGAATAATGTATGGCCAGCAACAGTGTATAAAGTACTTCAAAACTCATTTGCACTATCTACATTCTGTCAGAAGAACTGTAATTCTATTTTATTCAAATGACTCACCTCAATTTCTTTTCTAAGCTTAGCATGCGTTTTTTTCTCTTCTTCCAGAAAGTCCATTTTTTTATTAATGAATTCTTTCAGTGTTGTGATTTCCCTTTTTAAAAGGGTAATTTCTTCCTGCAGATGTAAGTCAAGATACAATCTCCTTAAAAAGTTGCTCAGTACCTCTATTAAACTCATTAAAAATATTGTATTTTAACAGTCTCACTTCATTAATAGAGATGACATAAAGATCTATAATAAACATCTTCATGTTAAAATAATTAATAATAACTACATTAACAAAAATTTTAAAATAGTACTTAATATAAGTAACTAAAATAACATCACATGGCTTTAGATACTTAAGAAGATAATACTTTCAATCTGAAATAAGTAAACAACTACAATAATACAGAAATTTGAGCCCATTTTGGCGGTCTTAATTTTAAATTTTAAAATTTTAAAATGTAATGTATTGCAAAACCAAAGAATAATTAATGTATTTTTGGAGACAGATTATTCTTTCTCATAAGGAAATACAATGTTAATGAGTCTTTATTAATCAGTATTTAAAGACTTACTTGTACAACCAAATTTTCATCAATTTCCATGACTAGAGTAACACCAGATTTTCAATTTTTAATAACACAAGTTGCATCACAGTTGAAATCTGTGACCCCATTTCAAATTCATACTTGTGTTTGCTTGTATATTAGTAGCATTTTGTGGTAAAAAATCCCTACATAGTTGTTTTTGAGAAGTATGGCAAGGAGGGTCAAGAGAAAACATAAGTGTTAGATTAGAATACCAAAATAAATATATTTTACCCCTCTCCTCCTTTATATCACCATCTCATCAAATCTACCTCCCGTTGGCAAACAGCTCAACTGTATTTGTTACCTGACAGCAAAGTTAAAAAATAATACCATGCTCTTACATGAAAAATGTAACATGTCTCTGTTCCACAGAATTCTGAAAAGTGTCCATGTAAGTTTATTCAACAACCCAAAGAAGCCCAGTTTGCCAATTATATAAATTAATTTACAGCTCTGAAATTTTTTTCATAGCCGAGTTAAACTGATCACATAGAATGAACCTGACTTTTACAATAATATACAGATAACAATGGCTGATGATTTTTTTACCACATACTGAAGCCAAAATTTCTTCAATTAATGTAGCATTATAGATGATCTATATTCCCCACAGTCAGTCCCGCATGAACCGTAAACATATTAGACAAACCAATCAACTATGGCAGAATTATTTGACATAAAAGGAAAATAATCAGAAGAAATATAATACCTGTACTTGTTTTATAACAGATCCTTCTGGATTCTGGAGATCTAGTATTAACTCCTCTTTCTTTGTCTTTAATTCTTGAACAACAGCTTTCTTTTTAGCAAGCTCAATCATAATTGGCATTTTACTTTCCATCTCCCAAAAGAGATGTTTATGAGCCTTTATTTTTTCCCGATACACATTATTTCTTGCAGATGTCACCTCAAACTCTTCTTGTACTGTTTCTGCATCGCACTTGAGCTTAACATTTTCAGAATATAGGGCTCTGACTTCAGCCTCCAGATTTTCACAGTGATATTTAGTCACTTCTATGGCATCATCTTGCAGATATATTTCCCTTTCTGTTGTCTTTGTTTCTGACAGAATGGAATCCATTTCTTTCTCTAGTTCCTGAAACTTTGCCTGTAAAATATTTCAGTGTTCACTTAATAACATTTTTGAGAGGATACTAGGTATCTAGTTAAACAATGTAATTTACATTTATTCAACAGTCTTCTTTGTCACTTGTTTAATGTGGCTTGAATGGAAGGTAGAGTTCTATTTTCTAAAATCACCACTTTAGAGGCACAATGCAAGAATCTTAGACTTTTCCTTTTTGACTGAATCTAAAATATGAAGTAAGTATCATTGAAATTACTTTTAAATCATTGCATTTGCAAGACACACAGGATGCAAGAACCCCAGTCCTAATGTTTGTTTAGAGCTGAAATCTGGTTAAGTCCTAATCAGACTAAAAATAACTAATGATACCACAAATCACTTAAAAACCCACATAAACACATAGATGGGTGTCTGGGGTGGAGATTCTCCTGAAATTTTTAATTCCCCGCTTTGTCACAGTAGTATTTGAGAGCTGGATTAATCCCAGCTGTTTTTAACCCCCTAAGAAATATACATCTAGTTCTAAAAAGGCCTCTACATACTCTCACTGATGAGAAGTTAACAATACTTCGACCCATCAAGAAATCACAGCAACATATATTCATTTATGTTGGAAAAGATCTTTAAGATCATAGAGTCCAACTGTAAACCTAACACTGCCAAGTCCATCACCAAACCATGTCCCTAAGTGCTATGTCTACACATATATCTAAGCCAGGAGGGCTGAACTGCTGCCTCAGAAATGTTTGCTCTCTGATGACTACCAAGGGAGCCTAGATAACTAATACAGGGTTAACATCTGACTTGTAGGTGATGTAAGCTAGCTATAATGAATCCCACCCAAAGTAAGAGCCAACAGTAATGCACTGAAAGAATTAGCATCATGATTTATGTCACCTATTATCTTTTCTCTAATGGAAGCACTATGAGTTCTGTGAAATCTCTTATTCAATGTCTTGAACAGATTAGGACATTATTAACTGTTAAGAACAAGAAGTTTCTGCATAACTTTTAATTTGGAAATCTTGGGCTACGGTTTTAGTAGGGTAAGTATCACTGCCAGCCACCATTTACTGAGAACAGGAAAGCAAAAGATCTTAATGGCAAAGATCCTCCCAATTTGGAAAGGAAATTATTGTTTTCCATGTCTTCTGTGACATGCACACATGGAAATAGACATAAAGATGAAAAAACAGTTCTGCATTCTGAATTTATGTTCCTAATTATTTAACATTGCTGTTCTGCTAACACTAATGTTTGTATGGAATTTCCTAGAGTTTGGGCTTTTTGGAAAGAAAAAGGAAAAGGTATGGAAGGGGAAGAAAATAAATGAGCTAACTTAATTACCTAGGCCTCTAAAGTTCTTCAGGTTTTTTTGAAAACAGACACCCTTGTTTAAATTCTTTGATCACAAATAAATTGTTGCAGCTACGTCATACTATATTATGGGATGGTATATTATTAGGAGAAAGCTTCTTGCAAAGTGTGGCTAGTCAATTGACAGTCCTAAGCAATAAAAGTTTTCATTGCTCCTTCAGAGAAGTTATTTTTGTGCAAAATTTCAAACCAATTATTTTAGCTGTAGAGCTATTCACAGATGTTATAAATGGAACTCTACTACTTCCATCAACATTCTTCCATGCTCAAAAATGCCTGAATGCTATTGTGTCTTTCCTCAGACTAAAATATGTCTCTCAATAGAAATCTGATCTCAAAGGTTAAAAAATAATTGTAAGCTTAATAAATCCTGTGAGAGATTAGCACAGAAATTATAACAGTATTCACAAAAATCACATGTATCCAGTGTTCTATGAAAAATTACTAAATAAAACCAGTATTTAATGACTATTTAGGATACCCACCTCAAACACATAGAAAAAAGTATTTTGTATCAAAAAGATATTAAGAAAAAATTATAAAGTCTGGTAAAAATCTGCCAAAAATGGATGCTTTTAAAATCATTTTTTCCATTCTTTTCTTAGGAAATCACCATTAAAAAAAATCAAAAAGCTCTAACTTTGTATTGTGGTTTTGTTTTGTGGGTTTTGCTCAATTTTTTCTGGGGTTTGTTTTGGTTTTCCAAACAAAAAATAAAACATCTGCTGAAACCTGCTCTAAGGAAGTCTTAGTTGTGTTGCAACCTTGCTAATAACAATACACACACAGAGTTTTGGCTAAGCCTAAATGGCACCCACAGGAACAGAATTATCTGCTTTACACTTAAATGCAAACACCCAGAAAAAATGAAGCACCATCAGCTTCTCTTGCTCATAGGAATACTTCCTCATCTAATGAAAAAATTAAATTAATTAAACTATACTAAACAGGGTTTATTACCTGCAGTTGGAAAAGAACTGTTTTGCTATTTTCTATCTCTGATGCTTGTGAATGCTGCTTCTCTACAAGTTGTTTTACAACTTCAATTAGTGATGGAGAATTTGGCTTAGACATTTTAGGTAAAAGGGCAGAACTGTAAGGACATAAAAAAGAAGTTAATTGTTTTATCTTCATTCTATTTATCTCCTAACTATTAATGAAAGAGAACAATATTAAGGGCTTTCCTTTGGGATTCCTAATCAATACATCACTTCATTTGGTTCATTTTTTAGTAACAATGACTGGTTACTAACGGGTGGACGCTCAAAACTAATGACTGAGAATTAGAACCCTTTATTGCAGAATTTTATAAACTAAAGTATTTGAACGTTCTAGCTTCTCTGCAGGGCACATCCTCAGTTTGTGAATACAGTCATAGCTCTTAAAAGCACTTTAAGAACATCTGAAATGCATGAGAGCTAAATATAGCCTGAATACTTAAATTATTCCAGTTACCATACTGCAACTGCCTAGTATATTAACTATTCAACTCTCCTTAATGTAAGATAAACTACAGACTGAGAAAACTGCCACATGTAAGTCACAAACTAGTATCATTATAAAGACATACCCCTGCCTGAGATCAGAAAACATTTCGTACTATTTTTGTACCACTTTGGATAATTAATAAAATCTGTATTGTTATATAAAAGCTCTGTATCTGAAGTGACACAGAACTCTCAAGTAAACACGACTCTGGCACAAGTGCATCTGCAGGCCCGGTATATTAAACGGCACTCAGAGGACCCACAAACCGTGCCTCAAGTTTCGTAGTCCTGACTAGGAAACCACATCTATAATTTTATTTTTGGGGCTGTTTCAACGGTTGTACTGGCACCCGGCATTTCTCCCCTCTATGCCGCTCAAGCACTCCACGCACCCCCACACACCAAGCAACCCTGTCCCTGCGGCACTGAAACGCATTCAGAGCAGAACCAGGCGCCCTGGGACGCGGCGACCACCTCTCGCCCCGACGCCGGCGACGAGCGGCGCCGACCCTCCTCACGCAGCCGACCCCCCTCAGGGGGGCTGCAACGGCCGCCCCGTCCCCGCCCCTTCCCGCCTAAACCGTGGCGCGCGCGGCGCCCGCCACCCGTCAGGGAGCGTCGGCCAAGGGCCGGCTCCGCGGCGCGGTGTACGGGCCTTAGGGAGCGTCGGAGAACTTCAGCCGAGGCAATGGAGCGGCGGAGGCGGCGGGAGGGGAGCGTGGCCGTTAGCGGCGGGCAGGGGGCACAGGGAGCCGGGAGAGGGCCGGCAGGCCTGTCCCTGGCAGGAGGCGGAGGAAAACCGGAGGGAACAGCGACGTAGGTGGGTGCTTCGTGGTGGGGCCCGTTGTGGTAGCGCAGCCTGGCTCGCCCAGGGGCTAAGGCAATTTTCTGAGCCTTTTTTCGCTTCTGAATTCCCCGAGTTATCTAATTCATTGGATTAAACTGCATTTCCTGTCATAATTCGTGAAGTGTTTGATGTACACTGCAGAGAATGTAAGTTTTGCTGGGCACCATTGGGTTACGAGGAAGAAGAAATGTCGCCTGGTTTCTACTGGACACAGTGCCCTGCCCATTCCAGTTCCACGGCTGTGGCCCTGTCTCCTGCCCCTCCTGCCCAGTCCTGTTCCTCTGAAGTCTAGGTTAGGGAATTTTAATTCTAAATCCCCACAATTTTTTATAATTCAGTGGCCCATATCGGTTTATTTCATCCTTTTTTTGAAATGGCTGAAGCTGAATGTAATACTACAGCCAGAGACATCAATTTGTTGTTTGTCAGTGTTTTGTATCCTGGATATTTTCAGACCCTTTCCTTAGCCTTTCTCAGCACTCTGTACCAAAAATAACCCCAGTAATTCCTTTTTTCTCTCTCTGGTTGAACGAAAGGAAATGGTTGTGTTGGTCTCTCTCCATCGAGTCTGTCCCCCGTCCCTGTCCCCCGTCGTCCGTCCGTCCCCCCCCCCGGTTAATTTTTAATGATCTAGTTCAGCACGTTTGCCAGGGAGTGGAAAGGCCCAGAGATAACTGATTTCTGCAGACTTCATAAAAACAGGTGTCTGGGCAGGGAAGGACGCAATAGCCGCATCAGTTCCCTCTGGGAAGGAGAGCCAGGAGGACTGCGCTCTCATCCCTCTGCCCAGCGTGTGCTGGAAGGACGAGCAGAAGGGGGACTCCCGAGGTGTGTTCTGGAGCTGGCAGAAATGTAGGTTACTGCAGTTGCAGGGAAGGTAGGAACAGAAGGCAAAGGACAGCAATTTGCAAGAAATCAGATGTTATTAATTCCTCTGTACATGAAAAAAATATTTATTTTCATTATTTTAATATTTAAAACTTTCGTTCTTGTCCTTTTTTTCAGTTGTCATATACTGATCGGTCATGACTATTTTTAGCACAGCTGAGAAAACGTATTTATTATTATTTGTTTCTTGGACAAAGCCTAAAATAAATCCTTCATTCCCCCATTTGCCTTTTGACCTTTGCATTGTCCTGGCAAAACATTCAAACTTTTTTACAGAGCTCTGTGAAATTTCTGACTGCTCTGAGGAGAAATTACCATCTTGATTTTGGGCTTGTGGCCCTGAAGAGTGGCCGCTCATAACCTCTCTATCTGGGGGCCTTCTGAATATACTTTTGCTTGACTGACTGCCAAATTCTTGACTGGGACTTGCAGTTCCAGCTCAGAAAAAGAAACTTACTCAGTCTGCACAAGTTTTTCTTTAAGGTCTTTGTGTTCTTGTTCCGTTTTGCCATGCTGTACGTTTCTGAATCTGAGATTGTGCAAAGCTGATGCATTAGAACATGATTATAGCTGCAAGGTTACAAGGCAGAGTTAATGCTGCTTCCGGGTTTAACGCTAACCAGGCACTTAATCATGTTGGTGCCTTTCAATACAGTTTGTTATTTCCTGTGTATGCTGACAGCAACAAAGGAGGGTCTTATCATTAAGAAGAAATACAGGTTCCCACTATAATCTTACCTAGAATAGGAATTTCCATCATGTACATACAAATCAGCTGCAAGACTGACAGTGAGAAGTGAGATATATAAAGCTGGTAATGTGTGCTTATATCAGATGGTATCTTTCAAGAGTTTTAGAAGGATTGTCTACCTGTGTAAGTAAATTCCTGTGTTTTAAACTTTGAGTTTGTTTATAAAAACTGCATGTACTTCAGTATTTTCATTGTAAGTGCTGATTTCTGTTTCTTCAACCTTGCCTAAATACTCCTGAGTTAAGAGAGGCAGAGCGTTTTATTTTAATGCAGTTTAAGAGGTGTTTATATTTTTTTCCCCCATTATTTTGTCTTTGCTGTTGGAATTTTATTACAAATTGGCTCTTGTTCCTGTTCATACGGGCTGCTTTAGTGACCTGTTTTCTTTCTCTGTGCATGTGTCTCTGGCAGATGTTAAATATTTCTTGCCTTTTTAATTTTCCCAAAATGATGTCTGTTCTCTGAGTTTCTGTAAGAAGATAAGGTGACCATTGGGATTCAAAGGTGCCGGAAATTGCCAGTGATCTTGCCTTGACCAAGAATGAGCTTTCAGAATTAGATTTCTGGGGGTTTTGAAAGTTGCTTTTTGGATCTTTTTTCTACCCTGAGCTGCCTCTTCTCTGCAGCCCAGTTTACTTTCCTTCATTGTTTCTTTTCTGTATTCACTATGCTTTTCTCCTTTTTGCTTTTGTTACCTCCTCACCTCTCCTCCCTTCTCATTATCTACCATTTTCTTTTATTTTCTTTCTCATTATATCAATGCAAGAGAATCTTTTTACCCTCCAAATGTTTGTACTGACAAAGTTTCAGAGGGTGAATGAAACAGCTAATGGGTGGCCTTGGCTTCAAGTTTGTGCAAGTATGTGTCTTGCAGTGTGTACTGAAATGAGCAACTCCTTAATAAATGCAGTTAATCTCTTCTGATCTAGTTATGTGCAGTGACACTTCCCATGAAATGCTGGGACTGTAGAGCATATTACTTAAAACCTGAATAACCATGAATGCGTTTCTCATAAGCTAGAACATTGCTGTGCTTGGTGAGGCTGTATTTTGAGAAGGGTTTTGTTAGGAGACTTGGAAAGCAGTCAAACAATTTTATTATGACTGTAAGCAAATTTAATTGTGACACTACTGGCCTCAGTAGGACTCTGTGATGCAAAACTGGAAGGATATGAGAGTCAATCAGCCCCATTACTTCTTTATGTACATCCCAATAATTGCCCCTGTGGGCTTTTTGCAATACACACACAACTTAGTATCAATGAAGGCAATTACCTCTCTCTCTGCACTTTGCTTCCACCTTTTCTTTGGTGGTATTTTTCTGGGGAAATACAAGGAGTTAAATGAACTCTACTTACCTTCCACTATTGGCATATCTGAAGTGGAGCAGTAATCTGTTTTTCCACTACACCCCTTTGTTGTACTCTTTGCTGGGGCTCTTAGCTATACCTAGACTGGGATCGTGTCGTATTCTTAGAGGCTTCCCACGGAGAGAGTCAGGGTAGGGAAGGAAATACCCTGATTTCCCATGTCATGGTCTTTGACATGACGCTGTTTTGACACTGTTTTCTTAGCAAGCTGTTTTGTCTAAAATCTATTATCAGCTGTGTGTAAATAATACTCTGAGCAAAATCAAGAGTCATAAATTCCATGGCAGATGTTTTATCTGCTGTTACATTTTGATACTTTCAATTCACCTGTTTTGATAGTCACTAATTAATCTTCGTAAGCATTCAACTTGCAGAAAGGTAAACATCATTTTCAGTCAGGATTATTTTTCTTCCAGTCTGGGGGAAAGAACAATGAAAAAAACATAGAATGTTTTCTGTAAAACCTCCTCTGAATATACAATCCATTAAAACCAGAAGGGTCTTTGACTTCTTGTTTGAGTGTGGAAACTCAGGGAATCCATTGTCAACCACAAAATGCCAAGGACACCAAGTCCACCATAGTGGTAGGCTTCAAGTACACACACAAGCAGTATTTTTGCAGGATAATGAAGTGCTGTGAAGCCAGAGCATGCATGTAGTTACAGGAGAATGAGGACTTGGAGCAGGAAAATAGTGCCAGGCATTACCTGGTACCGTTAGCTCTAGTAGCAGAGCATTCATTTCAAAGACTTAGAAGATTCTCAAGTCCCTTGTTCCTGCAAAGTTATTAAATTTCCTGTAAATGAATTAATATAGATGCACAATTTGTTACTGTGCAAAAAAATGGTGGTATTAAAGAATACTCTAAATAATTACGGGTGTTACAACTGGTCATAAAGCTGCATGCATGCTTCCTGAATCAAGCACGGTGCTTAGTTGTGAAATCTAAATAGCCGTCTGTTCAAGGTTCCCAAAGCAGAGGCATGTAGTCTTTTGTTCCAGACCTCTGGAGGCTTGCACTGGAAACGAAAAAATTATCAGAGACAGAGAAAAGAAAATAAGAAACTTCTAAGAGGATATGTAAAATAGGCTCTCATAGGAACAGAGAGGAAGAGATGGATAGACAAGTTTCTACAAGTAGGCCTAGCTGGGTTTGGATCAAGAAAGTTCAGAAAAGGAAGAAAAAACCCCACCAAAACTGGACGTATACCATGGATCTACAAGACAAGCTGTGAACTATAGAATGATTTTTGATAACTTAACATGTCTTGATTTCAGAGCATAGTGAAAAAGCTGAGGCAAGAAGTTGTGCACAGCATTATATTATTTTTTTCATTTAGTTCTGTGTAGATCTCGTGTTACTAGGTGAAGTTCCAGTAGCCTGTGCTGAGTTCCTATGCATGTTGAAAAGAAGAACTATACGGATCATGTGCCTTTCCACACAGAAGTTAGAAATTTGCAAGTAAATAGTTTTGGTAATGCAAAACAGAGAAGTGAAAAAAAGTTGTGTGGAAGCCTGTGGGAGTGATGTCATTGCGCTCACAGCCCAGCACCCCTGCTGCCAGGAGAGGTAGCAGACATGAGCTCCACCTCAGTGATAAGTGTAAAATCCCTCTGAAAAAAAGAAACTCCTCAAGTTCCAGGAAACTGAGGGACCTCTGTATTTGGTTCCCCTCATGGGAGCTGGAGGAGGGCCCAACAGTCAGAGGTCAAGAAGATCCATTAGGCTAATGTAGGTTAATTGATTCAGTAAATCTAATATTATGTACTAACCTTTTATCATCCCTGACCTGGGAAAAACCTGAGGTAGGCAGGGTGGTAGGGAAATACCCAAGTACTTAAATACATAATAATTCTCATTTCCGCTACTTCTCTTTTGATGCAGTAAAAAGATCCTAAGACCATAACTACTGCTATGCCACCTTCTCTACACAGTATCACTGAGTGCGTTGCCTTAATTACATAATACTGTGGTTGGACTAATGATGCTGTCTTGCCTTTTTGTTTGTTTTTCAGGTTTTGTTACTGAATACTTGGTGGTTGTAGGAATCTCTAAATATCCTTGAGTATGGTGGAAGCAGTATTGATAGATCTGTTCAGCCTACCAGCCAACTTGCAGAACATCCAAGGATTACTGCGTAACATGCTGGAAACTATTGATAAGTGCTCTTCCATCCCAGCTCCATTTGTTTACGTCATGTGTTACCAGAATCAGGGGAGTGACAAGGACAGTGAACAAGAGTCCTTGCTTCCACCTCTGAGAGATTTTCAGAATCTGAAGAAAAAACTAGAGGTGGTATGTGCTCTGACTGCAGCTGGTGCTTTATACACCATCAAACAAAGACTGGATGAAAAAGACCTAAGTGTCATTAAAGTTATTCTCCCTCCCTTAAGAAAAGACTTAATGAAAGTATATATAGACCATCTCTTTACAGCAGTCTACCAGTTTGAATTTGAGGATTTACAGGTGGCATCTGATTGTGAAAACCTACAGATATCTGAACCTCAGAGTGAAGGGCAAAGGCTTCCTACGCAGGATGTGGCACTTATCCAAAGAGAGATTCAGATGTACTTAGAAAGCCTGCCGAGCCTGAAAGGGGAGCTCACCATCCTCAGATCTTTCCTGATCCCAGGTAAAGAGAATCCCAGCTAATAGATTTTACAGAGACTGTTCCCAAGCATACCTGTTCAAGGGAATTGCAAAAAAGGTAAGGTTTGGAAATGTCTTCAGGCAGCAGATAATTCTCTATGATGTTGTAATAGTGTGTCATGTCTGTAAGATGGGGAAGCGACAATAGAGAGACAGCAAAAGACTGGCAAGTGTGTACCAGGTCTAGGGCATGACCAGAGGAAAGAGAGGCCCAGGGTTAGTGAGAGCATTAGTGCAGACAGTAAAATCCCTTCCCCTCTGTGTGGGAATTGCACACTTGGAGAGTTACCATCATCTTCTCAAAGAAAGGCAGGACAGGAGTTTCTTTTGGTCTGCAGCCTTGGACGTGCCTGGTTAATCAGATTGATGTCTCACTGTCCCTGCCATGGCATGACCCAGTTTACTGCAGCATGTTTCTGAAGTGGTGTGATTATGAGGTCACATGACTCAGAGGATTCAGGGGAAAGCTGAGAGGTTTGCTACTGCAAAAATTTGGAACTGTCTTTCCCTAAAAATATGTCTGTAATGATCCAGAACGTGAAAGGACCGTAACTTACTTAAAGCAATTTTTGTCTCCATTGTCTTCGAGATTTTGACTGTGACTTTGAAAGGTTCACATTACATAGAAGAGATTTTGAATCTCCACTCTGATTATGTCACAAAGCTTGTCAGCTGTTAAGACAGCAAAAATATCAGTTGTGGGACTGTCTGTATTTAACTGTGCCACGCAGACCCCTCCACCCTGTCTCCCCCAAAACAGTGACTGCATTTGATGCATGAGGCCATGATAAATGATCCACAAAGTAAAAAAAAGATTTTTCAACAATGCTCAAAATTCTCAGTGCTTTCAGTGTACTTCAGAAGGATGTTTGAGATTCTTTGAAGTGTTGAGAACTAGTACTCATTTGGCAAAAAACCTTGGGAGGTTAGAACATTTTTTAAAAAATCTGCTCTTAATTTTTCTCAGTGAGTTACCTCTTCTCTAGGGTTTGCGCTACAACTCTGCAAAAAGTCAGGCTAAATCTTGCAGGACTCCTTGCTCCAAGGTCTGCCTTGCCCTCAGGGCATTATGATTATGAGCAAGAAGGAAATTTAGAATCCTTAAATTTAAATGACACAGCAAAATATGGGTAAAGCAATACTTAACTTGATGGGCTAATTCCAGCCCTCTTCAGTATAAAGCCATGTAATATCTGGACTTGTGTTGAAAACAATTGTTGTTGTCTTTTTTTGCCTTGCCAGATGAAATTTTCCTACATGGGTTCACCACAAGGACAGGTGGGATCTCCTACATACCAACTCTAAGCTCCTGCAATCTCTTCAGTAGTTCCAAGCGAAGGGACCCACAAGTTGTTGTTAAAGAAAATCTCCGCCGGCTAGCTAGTGTTGCAGGATTTAACCCAGAGGCTTTTCACAGAGTCAAGGTATCTTAGCAAGCAATGGATTTATATAAACAGATCAGATCTTCATGTATCACTGGGTAAAACTGTAGGCATTATTCTTGCCTTTCTCAGCAAGAACTTGTAAGACCCAGGACAATTAAAATATTTATGCTGGCACTTTATCTGTGGGAATAGCCATCCAAACTATCAGCCGTTTGGCTATGGTGGCTTTCTACTGATACATCTGTATGGCATTTGAACAAAGGAGTGCCTGATTTCCATGATTCAGAAGGTGCAGAGCGTTTTCCACACCAAAGAAAAATCCTTGCATTAGTCAGAACTGGGTTTTTTTGCTTGCCGTATCACCATCTGTGTTCTGGTTTTGCTTTGACAGATTGATCACGCTAATGCTGTGTGTATTATGGGAAAGACAGAGCCTGACAGCTATGATGGAATTGTTACAGATCAGAAAGGTGTTACGATAGCAGCTCCTGGTGCTGATTGCATACCCGTGCTGTTTGCTGATCCTGTCAGAAAAGTCTGCGGTGCTGCTCATTCTGGTAGGAATTTTAAATCATGGAGATCAAAATGACTAGGAGACCACTGGAAAGGGAGTTTTGGACTAAGGATTACAAATCAGTAAAGAAAGGAGCACTGAATGAGGATGAATAAATCCAAGGTCACATAACTATATAGACCCTGACCTGTTCAGTTTGTATCCTGCCAATAAAAAATTAGTCTTGAGAATAGTTTGTTTCCCAAGCTATGTATTTTTTTTATTTTATAACTTTAATAATTATTATTTATGTAGTTATACATTTATTTTGCTGATCTGGTAGCCAAAACCAAATAATTCTTTTAGCGCCCTAACTTCATATGTAAAAAACCAGCTATAAAGCCAATGCCCCCAACAATCATTTTGGATCAGAAGAAATATTTGTCTGACCCAAACCAAGTGAGAATAAAACTGAAGTAGGGATGTTTTAGCACAACCTGGGGTTATGTCTGACTTCAGAAGATGTCCTAGCTGTCAGGCTAGAACACATATCCTGTGGTGAGATTTTCCTGCTGGGGCTGTTTCACTTTATAAAAAAGTCTGTTATTTATGAGGTCAAGGAGAATGCACAGCTGTGAGTTTCTTCTCAGCTTTGATGCTAATACACCCCTCTAATATGGTAGGAAGCTTCACCTCTGCCTAGAACCTGTGAGTACCACCTAATTCATATAATTCTTCATGCATTCAGTAAATTAGCCAAAATAAACTTCAATTTCTGAGTCATAAGATGATTAAAACGTTGACTTTCCTTCAGTAAAGTGGGGTGGGGCGTGTCCATGCATGTCCCACCCTGTGCTTAACGAGCTTAGGTTAGAGAAAGTCCTAGCAATCTTAGGTTACAGAAGGTGAAAGCAGTAAGAATTGTGGTATGTCTGTCTGGGAGGAGAAGGGAATGTGATTTTTAATGGGGAGAAGAGATGGAGACAATTTTATCTACTCTTGAAAGTTTTACATTGTAAGTTTTCAAACCTAATTATTGCAAAATATTTAAATCTGTAGTTGCTCCTTTCTCTGCTGTCTCCTCATTTACCTAGTCCCTGACGCATCACACTGTTCCCCCAGCCCACACCGCTGCCTTTTCCAAGCATACCTCCTGGCTCTAGCCTGAACTCCTACCTTCCATCTCCCAAGTTTTGGCTTTTGTTCCCACATCACAATCCTTGCCAGGCTTCCAGTTATCTTTTCCTAAGTCATAGAATCATAGAATGGTTTGGCTCGGAGAGGACCTTAAAGATCATCTACTTCCACCCCACTGCCACGGGCAGGGACGCCTTCCACTAGACCAGGTAGCTCAAAGACTCATCCAGCCTGGCCTTGAACACTTCCAGGGATGGAGCACCTGCAACTTCTCTGGGCAACCTGTTCCAGTGTCTTATGACTCTCACAGTAAAGAGTTTTTTTTCCTAATATCTAATGTAAATCTATCCTCTTTTAGTTTAAAACCATTACTCCTTGCCCTATCACTACAGGCCCAGTCTTTCTTATAAGCCCCCTTTAAGTATTGAAAGGCTGCAGTGAGGTCTTCCTGGAGCCTTCTCTTCTCCAGGCTGAGTCGTCCTTTCCTTCCTGCACAACCCCATCTCAGTTCATGTTTAACTTGAAAACATGTTGCTGTGTATACAAATAAAGACAACTAGGTATAAGGTCATCTCAGTCTTTTGATGTAGGAAAGCAGAGGAAAAAGTATTAGCATATCCTGTCCTTTGTTAAGACTTCCTGGGACTCAAACTGAGATAAGAGAACTCAAAGCTGGGCTTTTTTCTAGCTATTCTAAACAATGCTGAAGTGCAAAGTTTGGCTTTCTTCTGTCTATTCCAAACAATGTCTCTAGCTTGAGCCTTTTTTTTTTTTTCCTAAAATAACATCAGAATAATTTTCACCATATTATAAAAATACACTTCTGACTGTAACATATTTCTGCTGTCATATTCCCATTTAAATGTTTCAAGCACAGAGCCTGTAAGGTATGCTCTAGTTGCCCAAACCAGGACACTGAGAAAAAGGAATTCTGGAATCCTAATCTAAACTCTTCTCTCTAGTTTCCATCTCTACAAAATTGTATCAGCTAACAGAAAGTTGCTAATGTGTTGGGGGTTTTAAACAATAATTATTTATTATTAGATGTAATTATTTTTAGATGTAACTGTTGTAGTTTAATAATAGCTTATATTTTAGCTAATATCAAATTAAAGAGACAATTTATACAGTTCATTTTTCAACCTCTCATTCCTCACAGGATGGAAAGGCACATTGTTAGGAGTTTCTATGGCCACAGTAAATGCTATGGTATCTGAATACGGCTGTAATGTGAAAGATATCCTTGTGGTGCTGGGCCCATCTGTAGGACCTTGCTGCTACAAACTTCCTCACGAATCGGCAAAAGAATTTTACAGAATTGATCCGAAATGTGTGAGACTAATTGACTCTGCATGTCCTTACATTGATATTAGAAAAGCAACACGGTAAGCCTACTGAGTGAAAAAAAGACTTAATTGCACATTAGTTATCAACGATTATTTTGGTGTTGTATTATCCAGCACTGTTATGGTGAGGGTCCTCACAATCCAATTAGAAGTACTCTCTAGTACTTCGCAAATCATCAAATTATACCTTTGAATGAATGGTATCTGCTCACTTTTGCTGGGTTTCAACTATTATTTTACTGTTACACTGTTAGTTTATGGATTATAGGCAAATGTTCAAGTTAAATTTGGGTTTACTGGTTGCAGAAAAGCAATTATTGTAGTATAATACTGGAAGAAAGATAAAAGCAGACTGAAGTCCCAATCACAAATTGGCATGGTTTGTTCAGTTGGTACTTGAGGTGCTGTCTGAATGGTAGTGTCTTAAGGAATGTGAGTATGTATGAAAAATATTTTCTGTTTCTCTTTGTTTAAGGATTCTTCTTGAGAGTGGTGGGATCCTTCCTGAGAACATCCAAGATGATTCTGTCATAGACCAAAGCCAAAATATCACTTTCTGTACTGCATGCCACCCTGATAAATTCTACTCTCACTTCCGTGATGGCACTAACTTTGGGACACAGATGGGTTTCATATCAATCAAAGACTGAGATTGTATCTCTTGCTTTTAAATAGTATTTAGACAATAAGTCTTGTGCATTTCCTGGCATCCTGCTCTCCTCATAGAAGTTCTTCCCCCTTCCTTGCACAGACTTGTAACAGAGAATTCACAGATCTTGAGATTCTCCCACTTTTTCCCTTCCCTGCCATTCTGAGTCAAGAGTAAATGTCTAGGGTGTGGGGCCAATAATTCTTGTGTGAGACAGGCTGCAAAGGAAACAAGGACAACCCACACCAGTGACAAAGCCCTTCTGCAAGACTAGATGGAAGCTCCAATTTTTTCAAGCCTTGACCAAGTATTTCCCAGAAACCTCAGTTTTAAGGTGGTGAAAGTACCCCAGTCTTCATTAGCTTCTAAGTGAGACTTCTGAATGAAGTATGACATTACTGATACAGGAAGGAAAGCCTGTATTGCACATCAACTATTTGAGAACACCCAACTTTTGTAGTTTCAGCTGAAGATTAGCCTTACAGAATTACGTGCCTGGGATTGTTTTTCTTCTTTGGAGTTGTTTAAAGAGCTCCAAAACACTTACAGAACTTTTCCTATGGAAAATAACTTGAAAGTGAGAAGCACACAAGCTCCTTTGAGGCAGACCTTGAAAATATATGAACTCTTGCCATTCTCTATTTTTTGATTGTAGAAAAAGTAGGACTGTGAATCTTAATATGGTATGACATGACATGTTCATGTTTCCTTACAATTTTCTTTAAACTTTTGGTGATCTGCTGATGTCCATTGAGACAGTCCCAACAGTGGCAAGGCACTTAATAAACATCTGAAAAGGGGAGCGAATTTAGCCTCAGTTAATTTTACTGACCAATAGTTGCCTTACCTGTCTTGCTCAGCACGTTCGAAGTATGCACTGTTTTGTTTTGGCTGTAAAAATTTTGCCTCTAGACATTAAAATAGACGTGATAGTTCCTGACACATAGACAGTGAGAGATTCCTAATAGAAAACTATGCTGACTGTAGCTTGCAGAGCTGCCAAGCACAAGCCTTGGGACAACTGTCCGCATGACGTAATTGCTATTTTGAATTCAACGGTCTTTACCGATTCTAGACTTTTATGTCCGCTAGAGGTCAGTGCTCGCTCACGCTGCACGCCAGTCCCTGGCTGCACCGCATCCTTTCCAAACCATGCATTTTGCAAAGCACTGTACAGCATAGCGGATACTGTTGCTTATGTAATCGTCTGCCAAGTTATTCTAGTATCTGTGCTTGAAGAGTAAACTGTTTTTCATTTTGTTGGGTTGTGATTCAGAGCTGGCCAATTTAGAACTTTCCTTGTCCCCTGGGAGAACAGACCTTCTGAAAAATTTTCTTTTACCTGTGAATAGTATTTCTCAGAGAAGAGCCTGGTTCTGAGTATGTTACCCTCTGACTGTAACCATCTACCAAAACCAATGCTTCTTCCAGCTCTCCTACTTCCTTAGAAATACTATTCCTCTTCTGGTTTAGCACTGCAGTACTTGACAATAAAAATTCTTACATTTTCAGTTACCTTTTAAAAACCTTACCATTGCTTTCATCGTTCTTGGTTTCTTTTGTAACTTCACTGTGGTGATGGTATGGCTTCAAACTGGAGGTTCAGGCTCCAACAGGGGCAGCACATACTCCTCGGTGCTGCCAAGCATGTTACTGCACAGTAACTGATGGTGTGTGTGGTATGTATCTGTATTGTGTGTGACATTCCAAATATAGGATAATATAATTATATGGACACTGCCAGGCTTATTTTGCTGCACTAGGTAAAAAAAAAATGCAAATAAATAGCTACCTACCTTCACCTTTTAGTTCTGTCCCCTTACCTTGGTATGTAAGTGTGAACCACTTAGAGACACTGACATAGCAGTGAAATGAGTAAGGTGTCTTTCCTTCTGCTGTTTCTGCTGTGGGGGCAGTAGCACCACTTAGTCCTCAGTCCCTGCACCTGAAGCTCAGCCAAAGCTTGTCTGTCAGTGCCCTTCACTTAACCCTCTTCCCTTGTGGATTAAGTGCATGCTGTTAAAAGCAACTGAGTTACTTGCTTGTGCAAGGTGCTGCTTGACAGCTGAAACATCATAGGTGTCCATGTGCTTGCTGTTAGTCCGTCTCACCTCAAAGATCGTTTTAAACTAGTGCACTTGACTTTGCAGGAAGTAGAAAGACCTTGCAGCCATGCTACTTACCACAGTTCAAATGCTCATATATATAATGCTCAATATATTAAGTCATAGTAACATGATACTGATAGTAAGCCCTGGCTTGTTCATACCTGCTCAAGAATGACAGCAGAGACTTTCTGTTTAGACAAATGCCATTTACAGGTAGGATTGTGCAAGCTGGTGAGCATGTCAGAATAAGAAGAAACACCAAAGGCTTTACCTTTCAGAAGACAAATTGTTACCACAGTCATTGTTAATTATTTATTTTACACAGAATTGCCTAGATTGTAAACCTGTCAAGACAGGAGGCAGTCTTTTGTACATGGATTACTGAGAACTCCATGACCAATAAGAAGATAATAATATTCAGTCTCCAAACAGACTAGGCTCTGTATCATACAGAGTTTCTTTCAAAAGTCTTGCTACAGAGGCACTTTAATTCTGTTATTAAAAAAAAAAAAAACTTTAGAGGAAGGGCATGATAAAAATGAGAGAAGGCTGTTTCGCACCTCTATTTACTTTTCAGTCCTTTGCTCACTGAAGGAGCCATGCAGATCAGCCCTGATTCACCACCTCTAGGGAAGCTCTTAAAGTGCTTCATAAATTGTTCAGCTGAACCTACCTAATGATCAGATTCCATTTCTTAAGCTTGCCCATGAATTTGTAAACTGCATTTGCCCTATTATTGTTATTAAATAACACTATTAATTATGATTGTGGTATGCCCTGAGGAGAGCACAAGGCATGAACACATTGAATATTGTTTTTGATAGCTATTATTGTGCAGTTAACATTTGTTATTATTGTAGATTCTGAATATGGGCCTCTTCATTTACATTTATATGTTTGAATGGAGTGTACCAAAACATGTCTCAGAAAGGCTTTCTTCACTATTCCAGTAAAAGAGGACAGCTCCAACACTGGTTCTGGTTCCAGTGTCTGGGGAAGCAGTGTGCAACTTCAGAGGCATAGATGAAAGCCTGAGATAATTAGTGAAATGTTTATCCAAACTGAGGCATTTATTGCCACAGGTATGGCGAAGAATATTAAGGAAGTTAGATAAAAAATGCTTTTAATAAACTTGTAGAGGTTGGTTCTGTTGGTGACTGCTAGTCTCTTTCTACTGACAATCCAAGGAGACAGGATGGGGGCTAGACAGTTGCTTGGTCTTAGTTCTGCATTTGATGGCTGTATTTGTGAGCAGCTGCAGACTTGGAAGGCTTGGGCCTGGATCTTCAGCAAAACATTTGGGCACATCTTGACTCACAGAAAGTATATTATTCCTCCCAAATTACAAGCATTCAATGACAGGAAGGTGTCTCCTTTCTCCAGCAGTAACATAGTTTGCAAAGTGGTTGTCTTTGCCTCTCATCTTACTTCCCTCATGCTTATCTCTTATGCATTGCTGAATTTATGTCCACCGCTGCTCACAGTTGCCCTACAAGGTTCATGAATCCAGTGGCAGGGTGTTGGAGGAAACAGATGCCATTCCGTGCAGAGCAGCACCGGTGTTGCTTTCTTTTGTGTGCATATGCTTTTTTTTATTTTAGCAGCAGTATGACATTTTTTGTCCTCAGCACAGGATCTTTATCAGTTTCCTCCAACCCATCCCCACTTTAGGTTTCTACAAGAGCTCCTAATTTCCAGCCTACATGGTGAAGAAGTCAATTTTCCTAGATTCCCTCATTGCTGTCCTCATTTCCACTCCATGCTCAATTTGCTGCTGGGTGATGCAAAGACGGAGATGAGCTGCACTCGTTTGTCCAGAGGCTCAGAGGGGGTGTACGTGTGCACTCGCCTTGATGTCATGTGTGCGAGGCTTTTGTTCTCTGAGTACCAAAGTGGAACAATATAACTGGACAGTGCACTGACAGGAGCTGTAAATCCTCTATGTGACAGAGGAAATAATGTATTGACCTGCTGAGGGGTTTAACGTACCTCCGAAGACTGACAGCAAGCTCTGCCTGTAAGGCTGACTTGTTCTACTTTCCATTTCCAGCAGATGCTCTCCAGTGTTTCCAGATGAATGATTCAGATAGAAAAGTATGTGGATTTAAGAACTGTCCTAATTGGGTATAGCTTATATCCAGGATGTTACGAATTATTATCCAGTGTCACACCTTTTTATAAGACTAAGAGATTTTGTTGCTCTCCTTGCTTTAAGTATACAGTGCCTGTGGCTGTGGTGATAAAAAGCATGATTATGTATTTCCCAAAGGCACGTAGAGAAATAGGAAGCTAATTTTTTAAAGTGATCCCTCTGGTCTTTCGTTAGTAAGCATTTGACTTGCAGTAGCATCTCACATTACAAATACTGCTTGCTCCCTATATCTGTAAGCTCTTGAGGGGTGGGGGATGGGGGGGTGATGTGGGGCGGCGGGCTGTCAAATGAGGCCCACAAAAGAATTTCAGCAGTGCAGTCCCCCGAGGGCAGGGACTGAGGTCTCAGTCTTCCCACTCTGCAACTGTGGCATCATGTCCCCAGGGCAACCTGAATTCTGACAGTCATGGGAGCAAGGACACCACATGGATTTCCATTTGATTCCTGCAACAGAAAACAGATCTGAGACAAAAATCAGTATGTGACTAAACGATGGGAGTTCATTTTCACATTTGATTTTATCTAAGTGTTCATTTCCTCTCTTCTTGTGCAAATGTAATTCACAACTACTATCTACTCTCTTTGTTTTTCTGGTGGTGTCTCTTCTACATGTACCAAAGGCCTGAACATCTGAAATAAATAGGTTGCAACAAAAAAATTGGGGGAGTACCCACCATAAAACTGAGTAAGTGTTTTATAAGGGAGGTTGAAAGCAATGTTTGTATTTAAAGAGGTATAATTTCACTTTTTCTCATGTGATGCAATATCTTCAGGCAGCAATTCTTAGTTCAGGTCAGATGTTTCAGTTCAAAGTGATTTTATCAATGACAGCTATAGAAAGCCCTGCATATCTGAAGTGAATGTCTTAGCATTTCTCTTTGAGGCACTGAGCTCTATCCTAAAGGAATATTCAAGCATACACTGTTGCCAAAGGAAAGCATTGCTGTTCTACTTGGTTTTCTTTGTTTGAAAGCTGTGAGCTTGATTTTGCTGCACAAGAATGAATCACAAAAACCGCAGTTGTAGAAACCAAATTGTGACAGGTCTCCAACCCTTTTGGTTGGTTTTAATAGGTGCTTTTAGTAAGTACTTCATAAAATTAGTGTTAAATAAAACAGGGTTATGCAGACAATTTTGTTCTGACTCTTTGCTTCTTTATATCATCCCCATAAAAAGCTTTCAGAACATGAAAAGTGAGGAGAGCAAGAAGCTCGTTAGAAAGGCTCCTATAGGCTTGTTGCTATATTTGATGCTTAGATCTTCCTCAGTTCCCTCAATTACCCTACAACTTTAATCGTCAAGTTTCTCAAGCACTAAAACATCCCAGCTCGCATAACTCTGTGCTAGCAATGTCAGAAACACAGATGTAGACTTGATAGTGATGTTTACATTGTACCATTTCTTCAGCCTATCTGGTGCTGGCATAAATGACAGTGTGATAAAAACGTTATGCTGCAATGGTGAGATATTTTGAGAAAAACCTCCTAAGCAGCCCTGCATTTACTTGAGATTTTAGGGGCTGTAAATCAGTAGCAGTTTTTTGCTATTCACAAGGTTGGGAAAGTTAAAGATAACTTCACACACTCTCCTTATCTAGTACATGTCTTTATCAGAGCAACATGGTTTGGGTTTTAGAGTCTTGTCTGGTGTAGAATTATATTTCTGTAATTTCCTTTAAGAGTGGCTTCTTAAGAGACCGACTGCATATACATTGGCCAGGAAGCAAAAAATTCAGCTGACTTCTCTTCATTAGTTTATATTACAATTTAACACAAAAGTCTGCCAGAAAACGCAGGTGCCGCAAAATGGGGGAATCAGACTGCTCGAGCTAAAATGTCCTTGTAGGAGAAAGGGTAAAGATTCAGACAAAGCTAATGGTTAGTTTCAACATCTTCAGGATGACACATTTCAATCCATCTTTCAGAACAACTCCTCATTTCCTGTTTTAAATATTAAGAGCAATCTGAAATAAACCATTTAAAACTTAAGAAGTGCCATGGCAAATTAAAACAAATATTGAAATCTCAGTTCATGCTGCAAAGAGAGAGCCTGTCTTCCACAGAGCTCATCACACTATTTATGTATATCTATCTGCATGAGCCAATCCTCTTATTTCTTCAGTAAATATTTCCTTCATAGATTGTAGATTGTTATGTTCCCTTTGGTAAATGTTTAGCTAAGTTTTACATGTGATATTTAGCTCCATTAGTCTTTCCTAAGATGATCTTTAAAGCTCTTAACTCTGCCCTATTAATGTCAATTAGGTGATAATCAGTTTTCCATTTTTCACTTACATGCTCTTTTAGGAGAGTGACATTTGAACTTTGTAGAGAGACTTTTTTTTTCTGGTAGGCTTGCAAAGTTGTCCTTCTCAGCACAAAAAACACTTGAAGCAGCCTTAATTGAATAACCTTGGTCTCCCTATATTCCTTTTTTTTTTCCAAGAGTCATAGTCTATTGCACTTCAATTAGGATTTATTTTAGGCTTCCTAGCAGGAACTCATAATCCATCACATCGTTCCAGAAGCAATCTTCATGAAGGAGGCTTAACCGAGAAAGTGAAAAATAGTTGGTATTTTTGAGGCTGACGAAGGATTTATGGTAGGAGAAATTTTTTAACTTAAGCAAAAACTTTTTAAAAATCTGATGTTGGAAAGCTGACACAAGAAAACTAAAATATGGAAATAATTTCACAGTTTTTGCAGAGGGGGGAGGGGAGTTTAACAATGTGTGAAACCGAATATTCATCCCTTGAATTATATATGCATCAGGACTGGATGTCTTTGTGTGTACTGATTTATCCCCAGTAAACTGGGCTGCAGCTGGAAGAATAGAGTGAGGCTATTTCCTCACTGTAATAAAAGGTATCAGAAAAGAGGGATACAGCAGCATTCCTTTTAGCAAGTGAGTTAAAGAGTGCTCAGGCTAATGATGAACCACTTTCTACCGAGCCAATATCTGAGGCTGAAAAAACAGCCAGTCATTCCTTGGCTCTGCAGCAGTCTTGGAGGCTGTTATAAACAAACAGAAGCAGGGAACAAAAATCTCCTTTGGGATGCAACTAGCCTGAAACAGATATCCATGGTGAGACACTGTTGGATTGAAGAGGCAGAAAAAGACAGCACCGTGACGATGAAGACATTTCTACACCTGCTCATTAAAGATTTAGTGCAAGAAGAGTTTATCCATGTGGAAACATGGCCCCCTATACCACATTGTCCAAGCAGAGACAATGCTGCCAAGTGCTGCCAAGCATCTTCCTATCTGTAGTTATTTGCTGCAGTTGCTAAAGCTGTCAAGGCTTCTTAGTGCGGTCAGGAATTTTCCCCGAACCTGGAAAGGTTGGAGTATTGAATGCTTACAGACATGTCCTAGTTCTCCTCTCTCTTCATCCCTAATTTAAACCCTTCTATAGGCATACCGTGCACTCACAAGCTTCCAATCCATGCAAGCAGGTGGAGGACCACAGTTAATTGTGGGAGGCAGATAATGACCACTGTATATATTTCCTACACGCAGGACTCTGGGACCTCACTGGGTCCAGAATAATTGCAGTGATGGACACATCTGCCCTCACCCACTGCAGCTGTATTTCTGGACTGAAAATATGGAAGAGAAGCTGCTTTTTGAAATTTCACTCAGCTTGGCTAACAGCCCAATTCTGCAGACTTGGAAGATTTTCTATCATAATATTTCTCTGAAGCTAGCTGTGAGAATAAATGGCATGTATGTTTGGCTCAAGAGCTGAGAATTTAAAATTTTTGAAGAATCTTTTCTTGTTTGTTATGGAGCAAATCCCAAATTTCTTGCTTAGAAGTCCAGGCTCCCTGCTGCTATGGGGCCCCACCTGACCATCTTGACTAAAAGGGAGAAGTGCCCTCCTGTGTGAATACTTACCATAGATGTTTCTACTTTCAGCCATACTAATTACTATAGCAGAAGTATTTTCCCAGTGGACAAGACAGATTTACCTCCTGGTAAATCCTAGGAGGGCAGAGAGGACAAGGTTGCTAACTATGGTGAAACTTCTCCTTGCTATATGGCTGCCACCTAAGACCTTCAGGCAGGCTGCAATGCTGAGAAGAGGTAGATCATGAAGTGGAATGAACCAGTTACCTTGGGTTCTGCTAGAAACACATGGAATAGGTCAAAGTAGATTTTTTTGCACAGTATCTACTGTATATTTTGCTCTAGTCTGCCCAATGGGAAGTTGCCAAGCATCTTGAGCACTGCTTCTTTTGGAGCAATAGAAATTTCTGGTATCCTTGATCCTACCTAGCTCTTGGGTGGAGGATCAGACATCCTGGTACTAGCAGATCCTTCAAGATTTGGAGTGGTCAGCTGAATATCCTGTTATTACCACGCTTCTCATAAGGAAGTATTAAGGAAAAACTTCTAATCTGTGAATTTACAGTTGTTTAATTCTTCTTTGTGGGTGCCGCCACTAGTAAAGACAGTAAGATCTGAAAGGATCCTCTTCTAGATATATAAGATCTACAGACCAGGAGGCCTGTAGGGCTGTGCCAAACTTCCAGGCCCTGAAAGCACCATCCTAAAATTTCAGAGCTGTAAAACAAATACCAGATGTTCTCAAAGCTGAGGAAGGAGAGGGCGAGATTTCAAAGAGATACCCAAATAATGGCAATCCCACGGCTTTGCCTAAGGTGTGTTTGGGTGGCATCTGCAGCTGAGTTTGGGTCTGTCATAGGGCATCCCGAGAGCACAGCACCTGCAATGAAATAACCCTTTTCATGAGTCGTGGGACACAGAACTGGTTTGGGGCTGTGTTGCAAGAGCTTGTGAGCCTCATGCCTCTCCAAAGTCATAGCTGTATACATTTGGATACTGTAAATGCTCTTACACGGTTTTAGACTGGCTCTGGCTGCTGTTAGAAGACCCACCATGTGAAGTGCACACTTTTTTAATGAATAGGAATGTCGGGATACATTTTTGTTCTAGCAAGAAGCAGGCTATAAAAAATTTCTTCTATAAGCAGTCACAATTTCCAGCCATAGGTAAGGCCTTTTGTTTCAGTAAAAATCAGTGTTGCAATAATGTAGTAATTGCATTCTGAGTTACTGTTTTCACAAATAATCTGAACAAAGTAAACCTAGCTTTGACCATTTTGTTCTCAGATTCTGTCTCAGTATGCAGTTTCTACAGACCATCTCAGGAAATTTTGGACTGTTTCCTACTTCCTGTCTTATCCGTTGTGGGAAGCAGCATTTTTATTCTTATTTATTTACGAAGTGAGCAGAGGGAACAATTTAAAATTACTGTAGCATTTTCTCTTCTGTTTGTAGATTTCAGTTTACGTAGGTGTGTTTTTAGTTGGCGAGTATTTAAACTACTCAGCAAATGTTTTGTGGAGGTCATTGTTTGTGTTTTAAATTCACTGATCAGCTGTGATTAATCACATTAGTCCTTTGACTGGAGGAGTGTGAATTACCTTTCCCTGTGTATAGCTGCTTGGGAACTGGAAGTGTGGTTATGGACATGAGTTCAAAATGCTCTTGATGGGAGAATTAAGTGCCAACAAAAAATGAATAAAAGCTTGTGGAAACAAGAATATAAAGACTAAAAACATTACCAAAGAGAGTATGTTTAAATATTGAAGTGAATAATCCCAGATAATTTGGAGTGTAAAATTCACTTTGTTTATAGAGAGCACAACACCTCCCATAAAAACAGGAGGAGGATGGAGTCTTGTTGGCCAAAAGCCTAATGGTGGCCTGAGGACAGGAGAAGGACAGCGCTGTGCATTGTTCCCTTATGGGTTTACAAAGACTGCAGGATGCAAAGGGCCGTTTCCTTTCTCCCTCCATGCAGAGCCTCATCTTAATGCAAGAAATGGAAGAGAGCAGTAGTAGTACACTTGATCCAAAAAGGGTTGGCAGTAAAATGTATTCTGGTCAAACTTGGAGGGCAGCATACACTCTTACAGTACCCAGGCTTGCCCAGTGCTGCCTCCTTCTATAGGAAACACAGAGACTCGGTGTGACCCCTTGGGTAGGGGGTGCAAATATGGCATGCGTTGTACTAAATGGGGAAAACCGGAACTATATTGGATCAAAGGCTAGTAGTTCATCTTGACTGCAAAGCTTTATGATTAAGTCAGCCAGGGTCTGGTCTTTAACCTGCCATACAGGCTGTATACTCTGAAGTTCTTTGGCGCATTGGTTGAAGATGGGAGTTCAGCATGTCCCGTGGGAGACCTAATTAGACTGATGGCCATGAGGACTTGCAAAAGGTGAGGAGAGGGAAAGCTGAAAAATGAAGTGTGGCTTAAAAGATTAATGCCACTTCTGAATACTATCTTCCTGAGTTTGGCTAGTAACCTATGGGAGAAAAAGAAAACTGGGACGCTTGCAAACTAAGATCCTTTTTAAACACTTTTCTGTCCTCAAAGGTTATCCAGGAGGATTCACAGACTGAGATGACTATTAGAGATGAGATTCTGATGAAAGCTTACCCTGGTTTATCAGTTATACTGTGGGACCGCAGTGCTGGAACTACATGGGAAATTGCTCCATTTAATATTGCTTCAGTTAATTTAATGAAAGTAGCTTTCTTCAGTTCCTATCACCTGCATGTCTAGGTCAATATTTAGCTTCTAATTCAATGTACTTCTTTGTCTGAGAGTAAAGTACTGTGATTGTTCCATTTTCATTTTACAGTGTCCTCAGTATTCCTATCTGTTAAGACAAATTAGACCAATTAGTCCTTCAGTGTCCCTGTACATGCCTGTTTTCACATTTTGGCCTGCAGAACTGACAGTAACAATTATTCACAGTTGAGCATTGCCAACGTTTCTGATCTTTTCTTACCAGAAACTCTAGCACATCACTCTGTTACATTTCCTTAATATTTTCAAAGTGCTTATTTTTTTTCCAGGAAGCGATAACACAGAAATCTCCCATAGCTTCTCTCTTTTTGTTTCTGTCTTTAATGATGTGCGTCACAGCCTTCATACTCCATAATCTAGGATCAATTTCTATTTTTTTTTTCAGCATATCCAGTATAAACTGAGATGGTACTGGTTTTTACTGGTGATGCTGATGGTACAATTCAAGCCACTACACTGGGAACTAGACCTAGACACTAGACCTGGACTTTGAAGGGTGCTCCATGAGCTGGACCTGGAAAAACTGTAATTTTATCAGTCTGTAGGGGGACATCTGCAAGAGGCCAAGCTCTCTCTGTACTGATTACTGTAGTTTCTTAATACAAGAAATTAATCCTGAATAAAAACAAGAATAGTGTTGTGGAAGAATATGGTGGTAAGATCAGTATATGAAAGTCTCTCGTGAGAAATATCTTGATAGAGTGCACAGAATTATTGCCAGAAAATGTGAAACATAGCAATGAAGTTGAAGGTCTCCAGTATCTCATAAGAGTTTGTTTTGTGCTTGAGAATATGCAGACAAGTCCAGGAATAAAGATTCTTGGAGTTTAAAGGAAATCATGGAACATAAGATTTCTCTGTTCTTTGAATAGAGTTGCCAACTCATTTGAATGCATATGCTTCCATCCATATTTTTATCACTTATTTACATGCATAGGCACACACTTTCAGCTATGCATCTGTGTTTAAAAATGCACACAAGAGCCATGTACAACTCCAAGCTTGTTTTTGTTAATATATATATATATATATATCAGGCCAGCCAGACAAATAGCAATAATATTTCTCCCACTTGCTCCTTCTTGGATGTCTCATTTACATATTTATGCAGCTTCAATTTTCTTTTCAAAATAAACCCCTATGAAATTATATGCCTAGGCTTACACAACACAAATCACAGAGCTCCTGAGTTTTTTATTAATTCTGTCCTCTTCCTTTTTGAAATTCTGGACTTCCCTGAATGTGAGGCTATGTCATCATTCATTTGCCTTCAGCAAAGGCACAATGGCTCCAGAATGAACTCTTAATTGTGGTCAGCATTTGTGTCACCACTGTTCATAACAAAACAAAAATTGATTGAATATCAGCTTTTTTATATTTATCTTGTAGAGCTGACTTACTGTACTATCATACTAAGTTATGTAACACTAACAAGAATAAAATAGGATGAGTTTTGCCTTGTTTTTAATTCTTTATTAATTTTCTTTAAAACAACAAGCAGATCACAAAACTGCTAGAAGAAGAAAAGAAATGGAGGTAATCAAAACAGGCTGTAACTTAAAACCTTAGTACATTCACAAGATTCATTACACAGTCACACAGCCGTGCAGTTGTGACCTACATGCTCTTTCTATCTGCTTTGTACTCAGTTATGCTGAGCTTTATATAGATTGAAAGACCTACAAGGAAAAAGTTATTTCCTGAATCGTCGCACAGCCTTTGTGCTGTGCCTCCAACATCAAATCACATGCTTGTACCAACATCAGATTATACCAAGAGGTGTAAATCCAGCTCAGCTATCAAAGGAAGGATGAACCCAAACCAGAAAATAAATTAGTGGCCTAGTGTAAATCTTCCCACTAGTGCTACATATAAAATTTCTGATGGAGAAAAAAGCTCTTCTGGGAAATCTCAGCATTTGAGCATGCAGTATTTAACTTGAAACATGTTGGGTTTTGCTGAGTTTTCACAGAATACACAAATGATCATTGCCCCATGACCAGGGAACCAAGAACAGGATTTGCTCTCGCCTCTAGAGCCCTCCTCAATGGAAGATTATAAAGAAAGGCAGAGCCAGGCTAACCCCAAGTGAAAGAATCTCATGCTGCACAGTGAAGGGACAAGGGGCAGCAGTTAGCAGTTATATCAAGGGAAATTCTGATTGCCTGGAAGTATTTTTTTTTTTTTTTTTCTTCTCAGTGAGGGAGTTGCCCAGCGAGGCAATGATATCTCCAGCCATGGATATTTCAAAGCTCAACTGGGCAAGGACCACAGCAGTTAGCCATGTACTGAGTAGGGCTCAGACTAGCCTAAATCATTCTGTGACCCCTTGACTTCAGAGAGATGAAATACTGATATTTCCAATTTATTTCATCAACCAATACCTCCTTCATAGTCAGTAGAGAGAAATTGGGTGCTACTCATTTTGATGCTAAGCTATTTAGGTTTGACAAGTTGTACCTAGAACAGCCTGTTTCTTTCCATTGGCTACAAAAGGCATCTTAGCCACCTGGTTCAGGTGTGGGCATCTACATGGCAGACAAGTGCATTTAGATAAGAAGAACAGCACCTATTTCACCTCCCAATAAGATGTTTCAGCATTGGGCATCCAGAACTGACGGGCTGCTTGGCCTCAGAGGAACTTTAGTGGGTTGTGGGAACCACTGAAGCCTTCAGCAGATGCTCAGCGAAACTGATATTCTCACATATTCTGAATATTCATTTTTTTATATCTATATCATGATAGGCCATGAAGGGCTCTGCAAAGGTCCTTTTATTGAGTGAATTAATCTAAAACTGATGTTTTAACAATTTGAGTGAGCTTGTGCATCCTCTGAGGAGTTTCCAGTTTGGTTTCAGTCTCATTCAAACAAGAATTTTAGAAGAGAGTTCTCATGCAATTCTATTTTTTGGGAAACTTGCAGTGCCCAAATGAGGGTCAAATGCTGAAAACAGGTTCATGAAGCTGTTATGTTTGTATTCAAATGAGATGATCACTATGTTAGTCCTGCCACCAGGTCTGCAAGAAAGCGAAACTGAGCATAATAAATATTTCCATTGCAATTAATTCGTGAGCCTGACATAATAGCTAATGTAGAAAGATCACCCTGATTTGTATGTGGTTGAAAAAAAATCATTATATTTTGAGAGATGGCTCCAGCGTAGTGAGAAGGAGGGCAGAGTGTAAGCACCTAACAGACACCGTGCTGAACGTGCGACCTACATCTGTTACCTCTGAAATACCATGTAAAGGGCTTTCTTATCAAGCTGGTTGTAAGGGAAAGGTTATTTTCTGCAGCCAAGGGACACTCTGCCAAGAGGGGGCAGACTTCTTTTATTGCCTTTCCTCTGAAGGCCATTGTAACTCAGAGAAACAGAGACTTGGCATTCACCAAGACAATGACAGTAACAGGCATTTCTTGTCAGCACCTGGGAGTAAAGCCATTAAGATTCTTTTTTTCTAGGAGGTACTGGTATGTCTCCCACAACTGTACACACAGTTTTAATTAAGATGTGATGTTTACTACCATCTTCCTGAGCCAGAACAGATGTTGCACTCCAGTGAAAGGCTCTTGCAAGACGGCTGAAGAATTCAGTGACATATGGAAATTAACGGGATTTTTGTGGTCAAATTTATCTTAGCGTTGCTTGCCATGAGGTAGTCTTGATTTGTGAGTGTAGCCTTTGGGGCTCTTCTACCACATCAGTCCAATCGTATTACTGAAAGTAATGATAAAACCACGTCTGTTAAGGTGCTTAGAAACATTAGTGACTATAACTAACACCTCTGAGTGGTGAAAAAGCACCTTTACACCAATAAGTGAACTCCCTTTCTCCCAGGCAAAGAGAAGTTAACTTGCTTGAAGTGCTGGAACAAGGTGGTAGGAGCAGTGGGAATAATCTTGACCAGTATTTCAGCGTAGGTGGATGCCAAACCGTGTGCTTCCCACTGGTGGATGGGCTGAGACCTCCATGAGAGGCCAAAGCACCATGTTGTCTTGGGCTCCCTACATGGTTAGCCTGCACCAAAAAGCGTATGCCTTAGCTCAGCCTGGCAGCCTCTCCGTTGGTAGGATCAGTGCCAGCTGTGATCTAAAAGCCAGGGACGGCGGCTGCCTGACACTGGGCCCCAGCTCCCCCATCCCACCTACCAGCAGGACTCCTCAGGGTGCGTCTGCCCTGGATACATGGGTCGGGGTCTCCCAGAGCACAGGTAGCAGCAACACGCATGCACAACATACCGTGCACCCATATCTTGGGAAACCTGCCAAAATCAGGGAGAATTTGGCCTCCTCTGTGTGGACTCCTGCTGAGGCAGAAAGCATTTTATGGTATTAATAAGAATAGAGTTTGGCCCGTTGATTCTGAAGCAGACAAATGTCAAATGTGTAAAACTAAAGGAGCACTTGTTTTGAAGACAGTTCAGCTGCAAAAATGAATTGGCTTTGCTTTCCAGATCCTCCTACGAGTCCCCAGAATAGTTGGTGTGGTTTGCAGTTACACCACCCTATTTCTGAGCATGTTTTCTTCTCTTTTGTGTTGGCAGAAAGAAGTCCTTCTCTGCAACAAGAGAAACAAGAGGCTCCCTACATTTCATGTGGGTAAAATCAAAACAGGAGTATTTGCAGGTACAACTGCTTTCACAGCTACGTGCATCTCCATCACAGGATAAAGAGGGGTTTTGTAAATAGCCTGGTGTTCCTGTATTGACATTTCCTCCGCGGGCAGCGCTTCGGCTTTGTGCGGGTGCCTGGCACTTGCACACAGTTCTGCTCTGTTATGGAAAGCCAGGCATGCGTGAGCTGATTGCTGGAGACAAGCAAGGAAAGGGGGACCTCGGTGAAGACGAGTCAGTTGGGGACAGGGAACACTGTGTCTTTTGTGGAGTGGTGTTAAAAGGAAGAGGGAGGCGAGAGCGATGCTTGCACGGCATCCCCAGGGCCTTCTCTCGCTCCCCAAACGGGCGTCAGCAAAAGGCAGACCTGCCGGAGCATGGCAAAACAGTGCAGCAGGAAAATGAAAGCCTTGGGGTGAAATATAACTCCTGTGCAATTGTGGAATACGAGTCCGGGGCGTGGGGGGCTGGGGTTGGAAATCACACCGTTGCTGCTATGGAAACAAAATCCTCCCCATCACAGGGACGAGATGTGCCACAGTCTTGGGCAAGCTAACTGCTCCTCACATCACAAGCCAGACCACCCCACTCCCCACCTCTCCACTCTCTCCTTAGACCTTAACAGTTTCAAGGCCTTTTGTACAGAAATGAAGGGTTACGAAGCTGCAACAGTGTTCAACCAACCTTTCTAGCAAAATATATTCAGGTCTTTCTGCAAGAAATGCCAGAGGCTTTCTAGTTATTACCTGCCATTACAGGAATGTGCAGACTTTTTTGCTGCCCTCTGAATTAGATTGAGAGGAAAAATGGGGTTTAGAGAGATCACCTGTGCTTCATGTCTCCCTCCGGGGCTTTTTCCACTGCTGAGTTTGGATGAGAGATACTGGCTGGAGAATTCATTTTGGAGCGAGGCTTCTGGGTGCGAGTGATCTAGCGGAGGAAAACATGCTTCCTATCTGTGTTATTTCTGCTGCATCTGTGCCTGAGGAAATGAGAGCGGGGTTTTACTGGCAGAGGCAGGGGGGAGCAAGGACTGAGGAAGAGAAAGGAAAAGAAAAAGGGTGATAAGGGCTGAGCAGGCCTCTCATTAACTTGTCTTCGTGTATGCCTGTGCCGGGCTGTGGGGTATGAAAAGCAATTGCTTTCCGAGCCCTGGATATAAATATCTAGCTTTTTTTTTTTTTTTTTCCTTTTCAGACAGCAGCTGTGTTCATTACAATGTGTGTGTTCACGACAGTTTTCTTACACCAGAGCCAGAGGCATATTGCTCAGTGGGTTACTGCAGATAGGCAAAGCTGCTAGCCATATATTTACTGCATCATCCATATAAAACCCCTGTATTTCAGAGAAACCTCTTAAACAGGCTAATCTGCAAGTATAAGTGAAGTAAAGCCCATGGCAGAAAACGGTCATAGCTGAGCTTAAGACCCCTGCTCAGAGGGAGTCCTGGTACCTGCTGGAATGAGGACAGGTGTATCTGCTGAATTCCTCAGGAGGTAAAAAGATATTCCCTATATTGGCAGCCAAAAAGCCAGGTACTGTGCCTGGGATGGGATGTTACTGGAAACCTGGAAAACACATCAGGGAGGTATGTCTACCCTATTCTTTTATAATTCCCTTTGTATCCATAATTAGCCGCTGTTGGAAAGCCTGAGTAAAGCTGTTCTGCTAGTCTGACACACTTCCTTCTGCGAGGAATAGTCCCACTGAACTAAATAGCACCAGTCATGGGTATATTATTATGAATTACCAACAAGTATTTACAGGATTTTTACTCCATTGAGGTTTACCTGGCTTCTGCATTGGTCTAGCCCTTTGGATATTAGTGGAGACAACCCATTACATCGCTGTGAATGCCAGTATCAACCCTGCTTGCTGCATCCAAAAGTTTCTGGGGGCACACTGGTGGGCCTGAAGCACATGCTACAAGGCTGCAGCATATTTTAACCATTGCTAAAAAGAAAAAAAAAAAAAAAAAGCATCTGGAGACAGAGAGACCTGGCCGAGTCCCAAGAGAGGGGCTGGAGCTGGGAGAAAATTCGCTGCTCTAGTGATCAGCATCTTCTGCAAAGACAGGAGCAGGAAGAATGTGAAGCATTTGTCCTGTCTGCAATGTTCTGTGACAAGAGATTCACCCTCTGTTATGAGCCCATTTCAGTTACAGTAAAACTCCTGCATGCCTCACTTCAGTGATTTTCAGTGAAAGGTCAGGAGGGGGTGGGCACTGGAGCAGCTAATTCAGCAATTGCACAGTACCCTCTCTTAGATTCTTGGGGTTTTATTCTGTATTAAAAATAAGAAGCTGTTGTTTACTCCAGGATTACTGAATGACTTCTGTTCCCATGATACCTAGAGGAGGCTGACAATTATTGTCCCTGGGTTCTCCCCGGAGCTATTTTCTTTGCTGGTGGGGAGGAAATTGTTCATGTTTCATTTGCCCTACCATTGTTCCAGCTGCCAGAGCGGGACCGTTGGTCCGCCAGCCTGCATCGGTGGCAGCAGCTCCCCTTCAGACCTGCCATCTGTTAGCGTTATTCCTATTATCATCTGCGCGATGGCACTGCCTAGATGGATGTCCCCCTGTGCTAGATGCCCCTCTGGCATGTCAGGAGCAGCAAGGGGGGCACAGTGGAGACAGATAAGGGACACAAGGGGCTGGAGAGGGGGACTTGCCTGCCCCAGTCCTCTAGGCAAGCTGGGAACAGGGCCTTGCACTGCATCCTACTGTCTCTGGCCCCTCTTGGTCTCTTACTGAAATACTTCTTTAAATAGCCACTGTAAATACCAGCTGCAGCACAACATAATGGGCCGCTAGTCCCCTGGTTTACAAAACAAGGCTCCTTATAAACATCCTCATTCCCAATCCTTGTATTATCCGGCACGATAAAAAAAAAGGAGAGGAATTTTCATTTAGTTTCACCGGGTTCTTAGCCCAGTGAGATCCTCTGTAACGTGGGGTCCTCACTGCTCTGGAGGGGGTTTGTTGGTCGACTCACAGGGTACCACAATGTCCCCTCCCAGGCCTGGATTTCGGGTGCTGCAGTCTCAGCTTGGGCCCCAGCGAGCCGAGCCCCCCTTGTAGACACGACCCTCCGCCCCTCCCCCAGCCCTGACCACCCCTTGGCACCTTGTGGGAATACGCAGATACACCCTCTGCGTCCGACCGTGCCGAAACTCCCCGTGCGGAGCTACCGCCCGTCACTTCACCCCCCGCCTTTCCCGTTCCCTTTGTCCGGCGCCGGGGAGGCGGCCAGCCCCGGCCCCCCCGCGGGGCCCGCCGGGCCTGCAGTGCCCGCGCTGCGCCACCGGGCGGCGCCCTCCGCACGGCCACCTGGGCGCGCCCGCGGGCCGCGCAGCGCCGCGCCGGGCAGGTGGTCCCGCACCCCGGCTGGGGAGGGGGCGCGGCACGGGAAGGGCATTTCCCCCTCAGCTCGGCCCCAGCAGTCGGGGGGCTCCGCGCACACGTCTGGGAAACGCGAGTGTTTCCACCGCCGGTGTTTTGTGAAGGGCGGGGTGGTAAAACACGGCTGGCCTTTCCGGGGTAGCATCCACACAGCGCCGATCGCCAACGAGTTTTTCATCATTTACAGCATTTAGGCTTAGTAAGAAGTGTTTTCTTACTTGGCTTTCCCCCCCCCCCCCCCCCTTCCATCTAGCTTGGTTTTGATTTTGAAATGGCATTGGTGCCTCCAGATGTTCGAATGATTCAATAATAAATGCTCTCAGCACAATATTGTTCTTTTTTTTTTTTTTTTTTGACATGAAACTTAGCAGCAAAAATTTTCAACTTTAAAATAATTCCGTGTTTTCTGTTTGCCATGCTATGAGCAATAGTTCTAGCAAGTGGGTATATACTGGTCAATATCTAAATCATGTCTAGTTTCACTTTCTGAAAATTATGACTATTTTTTTAACCTGGAAATGTGGGTATCTGATGATTAACAGTTATGGTTTTAAGCTAATTTAATAAGTCTTAGGAAGGATATAAAAATAAAACCGGTAAAAAAAGAAACATTTCAAATCCTGTCAAACAGAAATGGATCTGCAATTTCCATTAGTTCAGTTCCTTCATTTTTTGACCCACGCATCATCCCAATAGTCCTCCCAGTCCTGATCTGAGCACTACTGTGGTGTGGGGCTACTTGGGGCTGTGTCAGAAGAGATACCAGTGTCCTGGCCCCCACATCATGCAGACTAGGGACCCACCTGCAGGATGCCACATCTCCTTTCCAGAGGAGACTGAGGTGACGGGAGTGACTGCAGGAGTGCCCCTCCATCTCACCCTGGTCACAACGTGCGAGTCCAGCTTCGGGAACTGGGAGTCTCCCATATTTACCAGTTTCTGTGTGGCCACTCTGTCTGCTTTGCCTGGCAGAGCCACTTCCCTCCTCCACCTTTCCCAGCCCAGAACTGCAATTTCTGTCTTCATTTCTGTGTGTTTTGGAGAAGTCAGTTAGGCATGACATTTTGCCATTTTGGAGAGCAGGCTTGCTCCTGCAGTCTAGCTCATCACTGGTGCATTTTTAAACAAAGGACTGTAAATGCTTCAAGCAAGAAGGAGGAGGGTTTGCCTGTTCTTTGGTAACAAAATGGTTTTAGTTTACATGCGTTTGAAGAAGATAGTTTTGCTTGACAGCTAGAGCTAGAAGAAGCCTGAGGAACATGTAGTTTTTGTTGCTAGATGACTTGATATACCACACCCCCACCGCCCAGTAATCGATAAGCTTTAAGTCAGACACAGTGCTTGGAAGAGGGACTCTGAGCTACAGCATCTGGGGAGATCCTCAAGCCCAGCTTCCCAAAGTTATATAGGGTATCTAAATCCCACTGAAGTCAGTAGCCCTACATAATCTGTGGGGACCTTGCATGAAGGTCAACTGCAATGTTTTAATTGTTTTTACTCTCTGTTTCAGCAAGTTAAAGGTGGACTGGTCCAGGCTGACCCCAACAATCATAAGCTGGATGGACACCCCATGGGCATGTATGGGCCTCCATGGCTGCACATCCCTGCTGTACAAAATTGTACATTGTTTTCTGTCCTATGTGTCTTAAGAAAAACCCCCAACAAACAGGCTGTGGCCAGCTTTCTTCCTCTTGTCTAGACTAGAGTCAAATTTTTGTAGCTCTGCCCTTCTTCCCTCAAAGGCCCTTGCCCCAAGACTGGTGGCACAACAGACAAGGCTTTTCTAAAGAAATGCAGGCAACAGAGAGTCCTTTTGCCAGCCCCATCCTTTCATTAGCTTTGAATCCAGAGGGCTGCTCCCTGGCAGTGGTGCTGCCAAGGAGAAATAAGCTGTGTCAGCTTGGGTTTGGATGCTTTCCCTCTTGGTCCCGGGCATTTTCTTCTGCAGTCATTGTAGGGCACAGGCAAACCAGGCAGCTGCCGAGGGGAGTTGATGGCCAGACCTAGAAAATGACCCATCACTGCTTTGCCGAGGCTGCAGAGCCAAGTGGCCAGTTGCAACCAAGGCCACGGCTGTGGTGATGAGAGCTGCATTCGCACCTGGAAGGGGAGGCAGCCTCTCCCTGCAAGGCCCCTCATGCCCCATGGAGCTCCCAGGAGCGACCACTGCTAACCCTCCCCTTTCTGTGGCAGAAGCAGACCCACTAGCTGCACTCCTTGTTTCTCACTGTTAGAAAAGCCAAATAAAAGGCAAATGAACTAACTTCTGAACAGCCTTGAGCTTGGCGTCCCAGTGGGGACATCCTCCCTGTGATACATCACGCTGCAACAGCACTGTGCCTATTGACACCCCTCTCACGCCCTGGCCTCCTGGGTGGAGGATGAAGGCAAAAGAAGAAAGGTCAGAAAGATCAGATGAACAACACAGATGCAGCCCCACAACACTTCATTCAGGAAAACAGCTGCCTTTTTCCTCTGGGGTGTGAGCAATACGAAAGCAAGGACCAAAGCACCTGCATGCCATGATGCTGGTATGGAAACAGTAGCTGGCTGCAAAAGCTTTACTTGCACAGAGATCCCGGTGCAAGAGTTGGGGAGCAACAGCCAGCTGTGTTCACCTCAAGACTCCTTGCCTTCCTCATGTTCCAGCTTTCCACAGGGAAGGTGTGGACACCACTCCCACACCCGCGCACCTTGCTGGTAATGACCTATTTGCCCCTTCTGCTGTTGTATCCTGCATCTCAAGGTCTTCCTCCCAGCTGAAAAGAGAGGGCAAGGGCATGACCTAGCTGTCTGTCTGAAATTACTTGGGAGAGGGAAGGCCCTTCATGTGTACTGTGGGTTTTTAGGATTTCTTTGCATTTGTGTTTCTACCACAACTGGAGGGCTTATTTGAGGCTGGAATAGGGGCTGTGCCAGCACTTTGCAAAATGTTGGACATGTCCTGAGGATCCTCCCAGGAGGTAATGACAAGTGATACAAATTGACATGAGCATAGGCTGCATGTCTAGTAAAGCACACTAAAATGAACATCTGCTCTTTGGTGGGGGTTTTATGTAAATAAAGTAAAAATTGGTTATCTCTGCTTTCTGTCCAGTCATTGTGTCTTTGAAAGGGAAGGAAGAGCTCACTTCTAATGCTGTCACTGAAACCCAGCAGTAATAGTAGAAATGGATTTTCTGTCATCTTAAATTTTCAGGTTAGGACTTGCTATCTTCTCAAAAGCCCAATGCAAGTCATTAGGCTCACCTGGAATTGCACAATCACGGGATGATTTAGGTTGAAAGTGACCTTACCAGGTCATCTAGTCCAACCTGCTGCTCAAAGCAGAACCAGCTACATCAGGTTTCTCAGAGCTGTGTCCAGTCAAGTCCTGAGTATCTCCAAAGATGGAGAGACCACAGCTTCTGTGGGACACCTATGCCAATATTTTACTATCCTCAGAATATTTTTTTTTCTCCTGACACATAGTCAGAATGCAACATGTTGCAGCACATCTTTTTGCTGGTTTTGTGCAGCTCTGAGAAGAAAGTCTTCTCTATACCTTCCCCTTAGGTAGTTGTATTCAACCATAATAACAGTAATTTCCTCTCAACAAATCTCAGCCTTTTCTCATACGCCACATGCTGCAGCCCCGTGACCGTCTTGGTTGCCCTCTTCTGGGCTTACTCACATGTCCAAAACTGGAGACAATACTCTAGATGTGGTCTCACCAGGTTCCGAACAGAGGGTAACAGTGATCATTGACCTTCTGGCTACACTTTCGTTTACATAGCCCAGTATGTGTCCGGCCCTCTGCAGAAAGGGCACACTGTTGGCTCATACTCATCCTGCTCTCCAACAAATCATCCAAAGCCGCCTCTGCAAAGTTGCTTTCAATCCAGTTGACCCCCAGCCTATACTGGTGCTTGGAATGACTCTGTCAAAGATGCAGCACTGCATTTGCCTTTGTTGAAGTCTGTGATTCTTGTCAGCTCATTTCTCCAGCCTGCTGTTCTCCTTGCAAACAGAAACTCTGCCCTCCAGCTTATCAACTGCTCTCCCTAATTTGGTATCATTCATGAATGTGCTGAGAGTGCACTCCGTCCTGTCATTCAGGTCGTTGATAAAGACATTAAACAATGCTGTCTAGCCCAGAGGGACACCATTGTTCCACAACCTGGATACCAGCTGGACTTTGTACTGGTCTTCTTATGCCTTTGAACCCAAAAGTCCAGCCAAATTTTACCCCACCTTATTGTCCATTTATACAGTCAATATCCAACCAGTTTGGCTGTAAGGATACTATGGGAGACTGTGTCAAAAAGTCTTCCTAAAGTCAACATCTGCTGTTCTCCTGTTGGCCCCTGAACCAATCACATCATAGATAAAAACAGGGTGGCTGAGGCATGATCTGCTCTTGGTAAATCCATGCTGACCCTTCCAAATTATCCTCTTGTCCTTCGTGTGCCTGGAAATGTTCTCTGTAGCCTTTCTGGCTCGTAACTTGCTGGATCCTTCTTCTTGACTTTCTTCAAGAACACATTTGTGAATTTGCCTTTTTCCGATCATCAGGAACCTCCCCTGATTGCCATGACCTCTCAAAGGTGATAAGAAATGGACTTGCAATGACATTGGTCTGCCTCTCTCAGCCCCATCCTATGAATCACATTTTGTCCTATGGACCTGTGCATGTCTGGTTGACTTAGGTACTCCTCTTTGCCAAAGGTCCTGCTGCTACAACTTTGCCACGTTTGTTAACTCCATAGACTAAACCCAGCAATGGCTGCCAACCCACAGTCATATTACCAGGCTATTAAAATCAATGGGATTCCCTCCTCTGCTTTCACATTGTTTGAACAAAACTTTGTGGGTTACAAGTTTTTTGATGTTTAATCAGGAGCAAAAGTTCAATTATAGACAGCAGTAGGGAGTGTTTGAATTTTTGCTTCCCAAAACTACTCTATGCCTGAGACTTAATTTTTTGTTAAATGATGTCCCAAGTTTTGGGGTTTTTTTTTCCCCAGCAAAACCCAGAAAACCATGGGATGCAAAATACATTCAACTCCTGACTTAAGTAAGGAGCCTGTTTGTCAGCACCAGGCCTTCTATCTTGTCATTCAGAGGCTCTGTGGAAGGGTCCACAACCTTCATTGTCATCTCAGCCTGAAGATCAAATAATTCTGATGCAAATATGCTGGTTTTGAATGAACGTGTGTTGATGACCGGAGAGCAGGAACAAATGGCTGCTAAAAGCAGAGGTATAACTGGGAAAAGAATTCAGTTGTGAGTTTTTAGCAAACACACACATGAGATCACTTTGAATATTCAAAAGAATGCATGTTACTTTCCATATAGTCTTGATTAAAATTATTTTATATTGCAACAAAAGCAGACCATGGACCAGTTATCTGAGTGCTGTTGAGGGACTGAGAAACCTGAATTTGATTTCTTGACCCACTGTAGTGTGAGTCACTTTGTCAAGATACTTTATCTGTGTACTTTAATAGCTTTGAGAATGTGGAATTTCATTTCTTCATTGGTAAGATTATGATGCTGTTAATAACACCACTGTGTTTTGAACTACTTGGATACTCTGCTACTGGTAATCCTATCAATATCATAATATAAATTAAATAGAAATGAAACTGCTTCACTGCAGACTGCTTTATCCAGTCTAAATGCAGCCCTTAAGATCAATAGCTATTTTTGCTCATTTTTAATGGACAATTCCCTATTCTTTTGTTGTTTTTTTTTTTCCTTCTGCCAGTAAATACTGCCGGAAGGGTCACACCTTAGAATCAGTCTGTCCGAACAGGATTTACCCTGCCACTCCCCTGACTTTTTCCACTTTAAGAACTACTCTGACTATATCTGTGTAGAATAATACAGCTTTTTAATATATGTCAATGGAATATTATATTCATTTATATCACGGCTCAGTGTCCTGTCTGTATTTTACTATCAGGAGTATAATTCTTTGGTCTGAAAATGAATTTCCAAAATTATAGTCATGGTACTGTTGGCCACGGCTGGCTATTATGACCATTGCTTGGCTTTTGAACAGGATGGGAACTGTGCCAGAGAAGTAATTATTCCAAGTAAAGAACTCGACCCTTTAGAAGAACAATTCCTATTGTAAAACTGCATCTATGATTTCTATGCTGCTATAATCATGCAATGCAATAGCAATGGCATGGGATAGATGGAATACAGGACCAGTGGTCAGAACATCTGGCTTCTGTTCCTGGGTGTGGTGTCCCTTTCTTCAGCTCTAGCATGGGCAATCGCTGTCAGCTTGTCTCCTTGGAGGGATTTTCTTTTATTAGCTGTGAGTGATATTCTTGATGATGTGTGAAATCTGTGCTGAGGTACCTGATTAAAAAACAGCCATTTTTTTCTCTTCCTGAGGCCTGTTTGTTTCAATCTTTGCAAAACAAAATTTCTATCTTGAAGCATGGTTTGTGACCAAACAAAGTTCAAACATTGCTTGATTAGACAAAGTTGGAGAGTGATTCCTGTTACTAGAAGGGGGTTCAGAAGCCACTCCCAAACCTAAATCGCCTCCTAATATGGGGCTCCGTGCTTCAGAGCGAAGCACAATATTAATAAGGTATTATAAAGTCTATTTTTTCCCCTCAGTCATTACTTCAGCATAAACAGATTGCAGTGCTTTGCATGGGGAGGAGTGTGAACTTCAGGAGCTGGTGAGCCGTCAGAGATGATAATAAGAGTTTCTGGCTGTGGGTAGAGACACACACACAAATCCCCACTGCAAACAGAGTACAGCCTGAGCTGCAAATATGAATGTCATTGCTCCGTGCTTATTTTCATTTCTAGCCAGTAAAATAATTCACTATGTCAATAGTACATGGGAGGCATGGATGCTAATTTACATTCCTTTGTAAAGGGTTTCAGATGATTATACTTCCCTCACAGCCAATCCTATGCTAATGAGAACTCTCTGATTCCAAAACACTGCCAGGATTAATGTTCGTGGACTCTGCACCAGGGTAAATGACCTGTGGCATAGCTTTAATTAAGGAAGACAGCCACATAATTAGAATAACAACAGCTTACTATCAATTTCTGCAGCAAGTCTCAGCCCCCGGGTGATACGTCATTTGTGTGCACCGCCTGCATGTGGGTGGACTACTACATGAAAGGCCCAGAAAAGAAAGCTTTGTCATTTCTAAATGGATATTACATAAACTGCACTCTTTGTGGAATCCCTGAAGCAGCAGTTGCAGCTTATTATTGCAAGAAGAAGAACAGAAACCAGTGTTGCACAACACAGACCTGAGGAGAGATTCATATGGACTGATCCCTGCTCTTTCGGCCTGCCTTTTTGAGCAGATGTAGTAAAAGATTTGGTGATGTTTCAGCCTAGGAGCTGACAGCTCTCTGGAGAGCAGACTACACATCAAAATATCTGGGTGCCTGGCCCCTCTCCTCTCCTTCATACTTTGTATGGCATGTTTTGCAGGGATGAAGCCTGCCCTGGGTATTTTAGGCTGTGTTTTCACTTGTCAACTATAAAAATTCCTGTGTGATCAGGGAGCTGGTTAGAAAAATAAGTCACCATTATCCATTAACCATTGTGCTTTCCAAATAAAGCTCTGTATGAGGGTGATTGAGTCTCAGCAGCCTGGCACTGAAGAAGGTGGGTATGGACCCATCTCTGGCAGTGACTAGCTTCCCTTTGAGTGTTTGCATGGCACCACAGTCAGATAAAGTCCTGCTTTTCAAACATAGCCACAAGGCACAGTCCATAGCCATGGACTCAAACTCTTTTACAACATAGATTCTCTAAAACTGCATTTTGGACCCTCCCCAAGCCCCAAATCTGGTTACATACAACTCCACTGTTCCTCTGACCCTCCACCCATCACCTCAGAATATGTCCATTTCACTGCCTTGACAGCCTGCCCAGCTATCCCATACAGCCGCAAAGCAGAAGGAACCTTCAGGGGTCATTTAATGTTATCGCATGGCAGCATTCACAATGACGGCAGATGTCTAACTTGCTCGGAGAAAATGTTACCTGCGGTCTTCCTAGGAAGTCTATTGCAGTGTTTCACTGTCCTTGCAGTTAGAAAGTTTTTTCCTTATGTTTCAATGAAATCATCATTGCTGTAGGTTAAATCTTGTCCTATGTAACACGAATACTGGAAGGATTAATTCCTTTGTTATTTGCAGCAACCTTTCATGTGCTTGAAAACAGTCACTGTGTCCCTTCTTAGATGTTTGGTCATTCTCTTTGTTCTCCTTGATGTCTCTACAATAGATTCATATCTTTTCTAAAGTGGACTTTACTTGCTTTGGTTGCTTTTGACTTCAGCTTTAAGTTTCCCTGAATTTTAGATATTACTTTTTTTTTTGGCTCTGTCTGGGCACACAGGAGATTGTAGACCCTACAGAAATAAAAATAAAATGTTGTTATAATTATAGCATATAACAGTAACAAGGACAAAAATAATTATAGCAACATCTTAGCTGTTTAATGGCACGTCAGTGAATAAGGTGATACAGGGATAAATGAAAGCAGTCAGGCTTTTCATACGATATCCAGATGAGTTGCCTCATTGTCAGGCCTTTGAACCTTAAAAAATAACATTTCAGAGATCTGGTTGCAACATGACACATGACTGACTGATGTTCTAATTATTCCAGTGGACAACAGACTTGTTCCTACAGAACAAGTAGGTAATTATTTTTACTTATAATAAACTCTTCAGATTTCACTATTAACATCTGAACTTCAGCATTTGCACAAGCACAACACACAGACAGTGAATAATTATGTTAACACACCAGTGTTACCAGAAGCAGGGTTTTATTCTAAAGTAATACTTCATTAGTCAACGTTGTAATAAAGAACAGAGTTAAGTGCAGTAGACTCGATTATGAGTTGTGTAACTGTGATTGCTTCATACAGAAAATCAGGGAGCCTGTACTTGGTTTTCCTGACCGTCTGTGATTGGGATAGTGTTTCTGTGTGAGTAGGACGGGTCTTCACTACAGAACCAGCCCAAACTCTCAATCTCTTCTTGGTTTGTCTGTCTCATTAGTCTGTAGAAAATAAAACTTTGCTATGATATAGCAATATAGGCTGACAAAACAGTTTTTCCTAAATGATATATTATTGTGTATGAGCTGCCTACTACACTGTGTCAGGCAGTTACAGACAGACAACTTCTCCCATGCTTGCCTGGAGAGGACTCTTAGAGGGGTGGCTTCCAAACGTTTGGACCAGCAGATCGGTAGCCTTCAAGCTTTTCATTGGTCTGTGGTCCATCCAATAGGAAAATCAATAATATATACTATTTAACATCAGCAGATCAGTTATGTTCCTTATGGGCCATGTGCCATCTGCTCAGTTTGTGAGCCAGCACCCCTAACCTCTCAGGGCAAAAATCTGTGGGATGTGCCCCAGACACACATGCACAAGTACAAAAGCATTGAGGATAACAGAGAGAAAGCTGCTGGCCACAGCCATGCTCACCGCTGCATCAGGCTGTATCAGATGCTGTATCAGACCAGCCGCTCCCCTGGTTAGGCGAGAGGTAAAAATATGTGTGCACTGTTAATATGAGGGAAAAGGTAAATATGGCATTCACAAATGTTCAGTTGTTTGTGTACTTCTTACACCAGAGCAAGCTGCCCTTCCCAAAGTGAAGTTTGGGGTTTTCTTTATTGGGGTGTGTTTACCTGCACCTCTCCTCTCTTTGGGATTTCCCGTCTTTCATATCTGCTTCTTCCTTGCTTTAGGCCATATGCATGACTAACCTGTCCTTCCAGCTCAGATGTGTTAAACACAACTCCTCCCTGAAACCTTCTGCTCCAGTCCTCAGACCTGCCAGGTCGTGTCTGTTTTAGCATGAAGCTCCCACCTGGCTCCCTTCCTATTCACCTTTGCTTAATGCATTTAAAATGCAGAGCGGTGGGGTCCCTCCTGCCCCACAATATGCCATGCGGGTATAGCTGGTCAGGGAATCCTCTGATCTGCTGACAGCTGGGGTAGGTAAGGCAGGTCGCCCAGGCACTGTGCTGTTGTCCTGATTGCATCTTCTTCAAAGGAGCCCTTTTAGGGTGCACGTGATCCACCGGGAGCATCTGGAGCTCCTCACCATCCTGTGACCCACTGTGGCAGCAGGAGGAGATGGGCTGCTGTGCCATCTCAGCTTTCTGAAATTCGGATATGTGACAAGGCAGACTTTGGGGTGGGAGAGGGTGGCGGGTTGATGGACAAGTACATTCAGCCACTTAGGTAGGCAGAGGTCACTGCCCATGCAGTGCTTCTGGGCAGTGATAGTAATATGGATGGGGATTTGGGCAGAACATCCGAGTGTGGATCCCATTTATAGACACATGACCTCACCAGCAGGTTTCTTTAGTGCTAATTTGTGGTGCAGGTTAGGTGATGTTCAAGGGATTATCTAGAAATTGTTGCTTAGTGAAAGCAGCTGCCTAATAAAGTAAAAGTTATCTTTACTGGGATAGTTTCTAGGAGACTGCATTTATTGGAGAGTCATTATGGGTTTATGAACAGTTTTACCTTGTGAAGATTAGAGAACAATCACTGCAGGTGAAAGACACTAAAAGTTCAATTTGTCTCAGCCTGCGGAAATCTTTTACAACAGATCAGGTGAATGGTGGCTTGGAAATGGTCTTTCTTTCCATCGACTATAACGGGGGCTTAGTCTGACTGGCTCGCATGTGTATGCCATAAGTTAAATAAGCCAAATTCCACACTGAAAGTACAACAACCAGACCTAAATCTGGGATATGGATTCCTATGTCTCCCACTGCTGAATGAAGTGATACGATCCTTCTGTTATGGGGTATGCCCATAAATACAGATCCATTTTCCAGTACTGTCTTTTTAATATGCTCTGAATTAGAGACCCATACCCTCTTATCCCTCTACCTTCGTATTCCCCTGGGTTGTCATGGAGCGCTGTACCAGGGACATGTTCTTCCTACTCTCCCACCACATGTGAAAGCAGAAGATCCCTGCACATGACAGACACTTTCCCCAAGCAGGTGACTTGTTCAGCCCCAAGCCAACCAGCCAGAGGACCATTGTTTTGCTCAGTTACTCAGAAACTTGCTGCGGACAGGCAAAAGCAAAGGGAAGTGCCATCGGGCTATTCCTTCCATACCACAGGCAGGGAAGGCACCAAGGAAAACAAGTTTATGGCACCCATTTTGGAGATACCCAATCTAAATGAAAAATCCCAAATGTCAAAAAAGTCTTCCTCATTTGTACATCTTAGAGCCAGGACAACGTCTATCTGAAGATATTTGTAGTGTGTTCACTGTTGGCTTCTGTTCTCAGGTCCCCATGGAGTCCAGCTGCTCATGCCAGCGCAGGTTGATATTAAGCGTCACTGGCTCATGGTGGGAGCATTTCTCCCCGCCTTTGCCCTGGGGTGGACAAATGCCACCCCAGGCATTTCGAAGGGGAGGAGAGGACCCCTTGGGCTTTTGCACTGCTCCCATGGTCGACTCTGCTCTCTGCAAGGGGAACAAAACATTGGGCGCTGACTGACCTCCACCACAGTGAGACATCTCCATGTTTCCCAAGGCTTGACAGGACATTGTTTACTCCGAATCAGGGAAGATTTTGGTCTAAAGTAATTGCTTTATGGGAAACAGGAAAAGCAGATAAGGAATACACATTACTGAAGGAGGAGGATAAACTATGCTCGTACAGATTGTCTTTGCCCTGATTTCATTGATTCACAGAAAGATGAATTACCTATCACGTCAGGAAGAAAATCACTCTCCCTTTCAAGAAGTTAATCTGATACCATGCTATGTGTGTATCAGGACCTGTGCTGATATTGCACTGGAAGGGAATGTTGGACTTTGTGGTTTGTGAATCAGCATTTGATGCCTGGTGCCCTGTTTAAAATGGGCACTTTTTAGGAAACATATATATGTCTATATTTTCTTCTACCCACAAATAAAAAAAAAAATGAGGGGGGAAAAAAAGGATATGACAACATCAATCCTTAGGAACACCAAAAAACTAAGTATAAGCAGCTGAAATTGATCCTTGTACCTATTCCCTAACAGTGGCTATTCTGCCATTGCACAGACACCATTTCAACCATCCAGTCCAGAGAAAAGTGGTGCAAAGAATTTCAGGTTTTTTTCTCCACAAGATAGGTGATCTGGACTCACTTGGGCAGGAGTTTTCAGGAGCAAAAGCCCCTGTAAAGTGGCAACCAGTGTAAACCGCTTTGAGGATGTGTACTCTTGCCCTAAGATGGAGCTGGGCAAAACCCCTTCTTCCTCAGCGGCTCCCTTGCTCTCAGCTGAACTGGCAGTGATATGAATAACAAGGCAGGACCAAATTTGAGATAAACTGAATGGACCTTTTTTTACATTTCTGTCATTGCCAAGATATGTGAACATCTTTTGCCTTGAACTTTATCATGCAGAACAGCACAAAGGACTCTGAAAACAGGTAGGAACTCTGTCAAACCAGAATGATGGTTTTGCTCTCTCATCCTCTCTGAAATAAATCGGTTCACACAGAAACAGGGCAACAAAGACGCAGTCCCACTTTCTAAAAACATTGTTTTCTCTTCTTTATCTTCCATTACTGCATTGAATAAGAAACAATTGTGCTGCCTTTCAGGATGGTAAGAGTGCTGGTGAGATTAGCCTTCTGTCTAGCACCCTCCTGGTTTTTCTCTTTCCTTGGGATGGGATATAGTGCCAAAGTCATCTCTGTTTGAAGAGCAAAGGACAGAATGATAAGCAATTTATGTTATGAGTACTTTTGCAATGCTTTCTCATCCTAATTCCCGACAACCCCACATGACTCATTCTGCCTTCCTGCTGTTAGTGCTACTGGTCCTACATGTGAAATTAAATTCTGGAAAGCGTTTCACAGCAAGAGGGGTTTGCTCTTTGACTTCAAGCTCTTCTTTTTTTTTTTTTTTTTTTTTTTTTTTGAGGCATGCGTTTAGTTTGTGTTTAAAGGCTAACTGGTTTCACTTGCTAAACCTGCTCTTATTTATAGGCAAAGCTGCTCTTGCAGAATATGAATCATCAAAGCTCAGAGACTGAAAGGGTAGATGAGGTTACACACTCCACTCCTTTGCCAGGGCAAGCTCATACACAGCTGTCAATTCTGTGTCCGTTGTAGTAAACATTTGAAGCAATAGGATATCCAACACTTCTTTGGGAGACTTTTGGCTGAAGAAGCAAATGATGACTTTTGTTGCATCTCTCCTAGTTTTACCTTTTCAGATCCTGTAGCATCTGTACACACAAAACTTGTTATCGAACTAGCATAAATATGAAGCTCACAAGGAAGGGAAAACAAATGGCTCAACAAGCCGCAGGCACTGTGTTAGATGTAATGAAATGGCTGAAAAGGCTGGTTTTTTCTGGAATCTACACTAACCTCTTATCCACTTAGACCTCTGTCATTCTTCCATCTGCAGCATTCACTGTAACTTGTTAAAATTAAATCAGGCTTTTTGTTCCTGTGGTCTGTCCATGAGGTTTTTTCCTTCTCGTCTTAAATCCAATCTAACAGAGAACTCACTTTACTTGTACTCAGATCAAGTTCTCCTTTAGAAAAGACTGTCCATTTTTCAGTACCACTATTGTGGGCTTCAATTTACTTTTGTTGTGCTCCACTTTGGATGCATTGGATTCCTTCTCTTTCAATACAGCTGATTTAATCTCCCTCTTTTCCCTGCATCAGGTATCTGGGAGCAATTGGAATGAATTTATACTCCTTTTTGGTTTCACACTTCTGCCTCATTTTCTGATGTTGGCTACAGGGATGGAGAGTTCTGTGTTTTCTTTTCTGGAGATCTTAGCACAATGACAGCTTCAATTTTCGTGTGTGCTGTTGGTGTGATTTAGGAGTTTTGCATTTTTCCCCCATTAGCTGTCAGTGTCAATCTTTTTGCTGTGCCAGAAATGTTCCCTTCCTCCGATGACATTAACTGTAATATATGTCACAGTTTGCATATTGTTCAGAACTGTGTTACAGCTTCATTCTGACTTGCTATGAAAACTCAGTTATCGCATTTTGCTTTACAACTTCATTGAGCCAGGCTCTTATGTGTAGATATAGATTTAAATACATGGTTACATTTGGATAAAACAAATGGTCTTAAACATACCTTTAATTTACAGGTAAAGAAGCTTTGCAGAATTGAGACTATACACTGTAGTGAAAATAAATGGTTTAAAACACAAGACCATGAGACTCGTCTCTATTTTTGCTCATCCCAACGCCCTTTTACAAAGCAGGGTCACTGCAAATTAGAATTTGCAATTCTTTATTTTAGCTTGAGCATAATCAAAAGACTCAGAACAATAAAATGAACCTCAGACATCCTGAGCAATAGAGATGTACAAAGTGGCGCTGGTGAAGCAACACCAGGTGGAGTTTATTAAACTGTGAGCTCTGGAGCAATTAGGTGCTCTCGGCAGATTGGCAGGGCTGGAGGGATTTTTTTAGCTGATTTTTTTTTTTCCTGTGCTGTTTATTAAATCATAAATCCACTGGCTGGGATCATAGAAACATGTACAGCTTTCACTACATTCATTACATCTTGGTTTGCAAGGGAAGGTCACCAATGGCTCTCACACAGAGAATTGCATTGTACAGGAACATGGTTATTAAATGTACTCTCAGAGCATTTTAAAGTCATTTGCGTTAAGAAAAAACATGGCTACAGTAACTTCACTACAGAAACATATACGTGCAGTAAAGACATGCAAACATATACACAAGTCTCATAATGCCTTGTGAGAGCTAGTCTGTATCCTTCTGTTCTGTTGATGTATGAGAAATGTAACTCATATTTAAAAAAGGCTGCTGTGTCCATTTTTGGCCATGCTGGATTCCATAGCATCCTGCAGACATAGATGGATTAGTGTTTGATCTCATTCTCTTTTCTAGGTGGCACTGGCAATCTGTGCTATAAAATCATGTGGTGCTTGAAGGGTCTTTTTAATTTTATTCATTTGAGTTCCCCACTAGCAGTTCTGGTTCGAGCTACAAACCTGCAAAGCAAACCAATTTGTAACCTAGACAAACTGCAGAACTGACATCTCAGAAAAGGAGCCCAGGAGGTGGTGAACATATTCTGAAGTTCTGAAATCAAAAGAAGAGCAAAGAAAGAAAACAAGCTTAAAAAAAAAACAACAACAAAAAACCAAAACAACCAAAAAACAACCAAAGCACAACCCCCCCCAAAATGTATAAATGTTTTATTTCCTTTAGTGCTATCTTAAAATGGAGCCATCCCATAGCTAAAACAAAACTGTTAGAAACAATTAGTTCCACAATGGGGTATACTCTTTATCTGCAACTGCTTAAGGTTCAAAAGACTGCCTCTGTCTTGTAACAGGTCAGGACAGAACCATGATACTCATTGGGAGATTGTGTATGTATGTACATACATACATATGTGCATGTATAAGTACATGCATGAATACACATATGTATGTGTATGAGTGAAAATGGATCTGTGTGCATGCATGAGTTTATAAGTGTACATGATTCAGGTATGTCCTGGCATGTATGCTTATATATCTAAGTCAAGTAAAATATATGTGTGTGTATGAAATCCAAATATATAATTGCATATTTCCTCTTACTCTCCCTGTGGACAGTTGTGTGCTTATTTTCCAAGATACATCTTTAGTTAAAATGCTAAGGGTTGGCTCCTTTTCTTTTGGAAGTAGGACCAATGACTTGACGCTGGCTCTGACACCCTGTGACAAACGTGGTGGTGTATCTATGTAGGAACCACTCTGAAGGCTGGCGTGTACAGTCAAGAACAAAGATACTACTGTCCCTGGTCATGCACTTACATACCACAACTGTGTCCATTTTTGTAAAACAAAAAGTCCAGCAAATACCATCCAATCAATCCATCCAATACACCACCAGTTGATGGCAGCTCAGAACAGACATAGCTCTCTGTCCATCCTCCACCGTGCCTGTACATCTGGGTAAGCAGAACAAAAGCTACGCAACATAAATGCTGCTCCCTTCAGTGCTGTCACCCTGGGTACTTGCCCCGACCATCTTAGTCCTTCCTGGAGGACTTTCCACCCTTCCAAAGGCATGAGTGCTTATCAAAATTGCCCTTCTCTGTGTTGTGTTCCCATTCACAGAGTGAGGAGACCCAGAAAGAGGACACTCCTAGTCCCATCGTCATGCTCATTAGTCAAGATGTGTTTGCAAGGCTTACTCAGTCGTACAGGAGGGACATGGCTCAGAAGCTGGTCACATAATTACCAGGGAGTTTCAGAATATCTTTTCAAGCAAAGGTTTACATCTGAGTTTGCAGGGCTTCAGGAACTGGCGGAATTGTTCTCTGTAACACCAACTAGCTTTTTTGTCACGACACTTAGCTGTAAATACAGCAACAGCATAGATGCAACCAGGAACAACTAAAAGATTAGCAATAGCTTTACACACAGCCTCAAATTCCCTGTGCAAGTACAAGGCCTGGATACAGGAGATAACACTAGCAATATTTTTCATTTTAAACTGGCCTTGGTGGCGTGACAGAAGTTCTACTGGTAGATAGTGCTGGTGTGTGATGTACTTTCTGACATGACTAGTGGGAACTGGATGCGCAACAGGGCCACACATTTTGAAGCAGTGCCATTAATCTCCCAACTGTAAGCGCCCATCTAGTATTTAATCTTTCAGCTGGAGTTGCTCTGTAAGGGTGAACTCACTCCTGGAATCATTCAGCTTGGCTCAGCTCCATTCAGATTCTGGACAAGCATCAGCATATTGCAAGGAGTGTCTGGTTGATATAATAATTCAACAAAAGAGGATTTTCTCCTGTGATAAACTGGGCTGCAGGATAAACTAAATAGTGTATATAAAAACTAGAGCCAGAGGAAAGCAAGGCTGCCAGGTGAAAGTCTCAAACTCTTGAGCATAAGTCAAGTCTCAGAAAGCAAGAAGAAATAGTGGCAGAGCTCGAATCAGTAAGGAATGGTCATTATAGTAATTGTGTGGGTAAGAGATGGATGGATAGCTGCCTACTGGAACTATCTCTTCCTGCTAAGTACCCTTTCCTAACACTGTGACAAAGTCCATTAACATTAATGGAAAATTTCCAATTGACACAAGGAGCCTCTGAATAGGCTTATCACTACTATCTATGACAAGAATCAAACTTCAAGCCTGCACTAATAGTAAAGAGATAGTACAGTTGTCTACACTGATGCAAATAGGTACATGAAATCAGATGTCCCGAGGGTCTGAAGAACCATCGATTCTTCGCAACGGTTCTGTCTCCCATTAGAAATTAATTTAATTTCAACAAATATCATTTGGAGAAAGGATCCCAGGGGTCTATTTAGTCAGGTCTCATGAGTTTCCAGGGAAGATGAAACTACATCGAAGACAGAATGGTTTTGCAAGTGGTTTCTAAGACATAACCCAGAAGGTCAGCTCTGCTGAACGCTAGCAGGGCTCGGTACTGCTCTGTTCTGGATTTTGTGGCTGTGCAGCAAGCAGTTCTATTGCCATGGGACTGAGGGTGGGCAGAAGTGAGAAAGGCAGTCCCAGTTCCTTCCCAGTAAAAGTTCAGCCCATCTTTATTTTTAATTATTCCATCAACCTTTTGCCCTTTTGATGGCCCTGCTTTCAGGAAATGAAAACGGAAGCTGCTGTCTCTTTTGAGGCAGGCCATCGGTGGCTCTCAATAAACAGTCCTTTCTACCAGTGCCAAATATCATGAGAAAGGGCTATTGTGACAGAGTAAGTCAAGGTGAGATCAGATGCTCTGGCTTAATTGCTGCTCCAGCTTGGCAAAGGCTCTCCTTACAATCACAATATTTGTTTTGAAAGCAGGACAGTAGCTAGGAGAAAGGACTTTCCAGCTCATTTTCAGGAAACAGATGGAGAACTGGACTTATACTGTAGTTCTTGACAAATTGTACGTGGTACTGCTGAACACTCGGTTCATAGGTTGCATTAGCCTTGACAGGTAGCTCTTTCCAACAGATGATAATGCAGCATTTAACATCCCTGCTCTGCTTTGCTAGATCACTTCCTCAGGAGAGGCTGAAACCCAGGAGAGCCGTCAGCAAGATTGTGATGGCCAAGGAGTTCCCGTGGTTGCCATGCGCACCACTGCACAGGCTCCCAGGGCTGCTCAACCTCCCCAAGTGGAAGTAGGCACTTCATCCTGTCATTGCAGCTAGGACCACAGAGGATCAGTAGTGCGCATCACCCCCATCCTCAGCGGGGTGGTTTCTTCCTGTGGTTATATCTCTTATCATAATAGAGGGTGGAGACACTTTTGAGATAGGTTGGAGGTTATTGTTCTTTGGGGTGAATAAGAGGTCCAGATTACATGTGAGCCCCTCTAGGCAGTATCAGTGCAAAGGGACAAGACAGCACCTGCCCCAAAGAGTTTATGGTATTGATGATGGTTAGAGGCTGGGTGGAAAAAGGCTGGTGAGCAGAGGCACAAAGATCTGCTGGGACCACGATGCTCAGTGTTGCCTTTCATTGGAAACTGGGATGGGGGAGTAGAGCGGGAGAAGGATGTGGGTGCCCGTGCCCCATCGGGAAGTGTTGCACAGCTGGGGGCACACCTGGCCTGGGAAACCAGAAGCTCTTCTAGGTCCTCCCTCTTCTACAGAAACAGCCAGAGAATAATGGAGCTGCCTCAGGGAGCTGGGACCTGACCATGGGCCACCCAACCCTTTTACTGGTGCTTCCAAGTGTTTCCCATAATTGCTACAGGGATGTGCCCTTTACAGCTTACTTGCCCCCTCTTGCCAGGTACTTAAAAATGCTCAGATCCAGAGTGGCAGTAATGTAGTATATCTTCATCCCATCATCAGGATATCTGAGAGTTTCAGCCCCTCATTTGGCACTATTTGTTGTGACAATTGAACAAAATACTACCATGTGTGTATACACACACACACACACACGTGTATATATAATGCTTGTCTTAATGTAACACTGAGTACAATTGAAAGAACCAAGACATGAACTCAAAGGAAAAGTTCAGAGGCTAAGGGCAGCTTTTAAGCCTTCGGAAATACTGAAATGGAAACAAAGTGGGAATTGTCAAACATGTAGGAAATAATTTCTGCTTCAAATTTATTGAAGACATTGGAATTACTCCAAAGAGGAGCTGGTCCATTAAATCACTTAAGAGTGGCTGCACGGAGTCAAATCAAAAGTCTATCAAGATAGTGTCATGTCATTGACAGTTATTGGTAGCAGATGCTGAAAAAGAACATAAGAAGGAGGGCAAGGAGAGTGGATCTAGCTAACCTCTAATAAAATCTGTATGTTGGGGACTTCTGGACCTATTCTCCACAGTGAGCTCACCTTATCCTTTCAGACCCAATGTTCACAGTCTCTTTCATTGACCTGTTTTACTTTTGGCTTTCCAAAAGTTTATGGCAGTGAATTTATGGCAGTGAAAATTTTACGACAGTGACTCTCCTCGCTGAATTATTGGCTGTGTGAAAGAGTATTCCCTTTAGTTTGCTTGAAATGTTCTGCTTGATCATTTAATTTGGTGTCCCCCCCTCCTTCCCTGCAATGAGCAATTGCACACTTTCTGGTCTGCCTGGAAAGCTGCATGATTTTAGATTTCACCTCATTCTCTTTTCCAGATTGAAGAATCCCAACCTGTTTACTTTCTCCATAAAGAGGAGCTGATCACCTTTTTGACTCCATCTGTGCCTTTTCTATAGTTCAACTGTAAGGCCGCTCAAGAATATGAGTCCTGCCGCACCCATATAAAGCACCTTGCACGTGTGTGTTGCCTTCCTCTGACCCAGCTGACATTACAGTCAGTCAGGAGGAAATTGCAAGATGCAGAATTTCTGCAGGTAGAATTTATGTAAATGGGTACAGTTTCTGCATTGCGGACTGGAAAAAAGATAATTTTGCCATCTCTGCCCCTCCACCAGAGCTATCTATTTCTAGTTAGCACAAGCAATACAGCTGCCTGGTGACGTTGCACTGTTCAAGGCTGGGCAGGGCAGAATTAATAGCAGGAGATACTTCAATGAAAATCGAGCACCAGGAAAGGAGTGATGTGTTTGGATTTGCTTTATACCCTAAGATGCAAAGCAGGTAGGAATACTGGACCAATTCCAGCTATATTGCACAGAGGCGTCCAAAGATACCAGCATTAAAGAGCCCTTTTATTTCCTGAGCCATGCCTCAGTAGTCAGGAGAACTTGTTCAGTGGGCCTGAAGCCAAAAGGCCCAACCGCCTGACTTTGCGAAGCTGATGTTTACTGTCCCTTGTATCACAAAGCTGCTGCCTGGAGAGCAGCTGGCCGGAGGTGTCTGGAACAGTCCCAGCCACCGTTTCATAAGAAACTCTTTCTACATCTCTGCTTTCCCACAAAGGCTCATATTTTGTAATTGCTGGTGGGCAGGAGGCTGATGAAATGCATAGCTGATCTGAAAACATAAAAAAGCAACAGGCAAGATTTAAAAATTATACCAGTCATGGTTAGGCCTGTGAAGTACATGACACACAGTCATTGCGCAAGGAGGAACAACAAATGCACTGCCCCCGCCACCGGCCGGTGTCCTGCCTGTGGTGCAAGGGGTGGGAGTCTGGGTGGTTAATTTACACCTCACTAAAAGCCAGATTATAAATTCATTGTCCTCTCCCTTCCTCCTCCTCTTCCACATCCTCTCCGGAATGTAGAGCTGATTTGTACCAGAATCATTTTAATTACACGCTTATTTTTAAAAAGCCTCAAACTTCATCTTCTTGTGCCTGAGACCTAAGGTTGTCTGAAACAGAATCCCCCTTTGAATCAGAAATGGGCTGAAATGCAGTGAAATGCAGTAGTGTCGACTCTGACACCCTGGGAACTGTGAACTCTGCCTCTCTTCTGGTGGTCCCTTTCAGTTTGTGGGGAGGAGGTCAGGAGTGAAACCAAATGAGCCAACACCTTGCTGGTTCCCGGTCCCCATGGAGAAATGTGGGATTTGGCTTTCCCATGCTCTCAGCCTGGCAGACAAACACCCTCCCCAAAAAAACCCTGAAAAGCAATGAAAGCTGGTGAGTCAGTAATTACTCACCCCATCAACATTTAGCTACATGCATGCTGCCTCTTTGTGCCACCTTCTTTGCCCCTAGGTCATGGATCAGGGAACTTAATGGAGGGTTACAGACCTACTGTGTGTCTCTTTCACCTCCGCTGATTGTAGCCATCATCATATGGGCTCTATAGCCCACCTGCATGGATCTGCCTGGGGATGGATGCCATGGCTGCCCCTTCTGACCACAACATGTGTGGATGCAGTGCCTAGGGACATGGTTTAGTGGTGGCCTTGGCTTGGGTTAACCTGGGTTAACGGTTGGACTTGATGATCTGAAAGGTCTTTTCCAATCTAAATGATTCTAAATGATTCTATGAATCTGTGTTGGTAATGTTGCTGGGGGAGCACTAGTGCTCCAGCATTTCATCATGATCAAAAGGAAAGAAGATTACAAAGGTGATTTCAAAAGTTGCGTTGTGACTGAAAGGCTGTGTCCTTTCCCTCTGACTCTCCTCTGATGTTCACAGCCCATGCCAGGGGAAAAAAAAAAAAAAAGAAAAAGGTATTGCTTAGACTCTGAGTCCCAGCTGTACCAAGGCCAGCTTATCCCAGTTTGCAGAGGATGCCTCATTTTGCTATGATCTGAACACCAAAAATCTCCAAATACTCAAGCACCATAGATTGCCTAATACATTCCTTGGAGACCTAACGGGAAACAGGTCCCATTTGGTTTTTGACACATTAGTGTTATGCAGATAAGAGACAGAGATGTTGGATTTTCTGGCTCGCTTTCTTCATCATGAAAGGTGCAGAAGACACAGCAGCCCATGCCATCACAGGGTGGAGGTATTTATATGGAGCACACTCGGCTTGGGAGGTAGGTCTGAGCTGCTTGTGAGCCACCCTCACCTGCTGACCATCTTCTAGCAGATGAGAAATGGCCTTTTGCACAAGCAAGACCAGGGTCCCATTTTGCTAGAAGGATTTTGTCAAAACTTCCCAAATATGAGGAGAATCATCAAATGAGGAAAACATAATGTTTTAGAAGAACTCCAGCCTCTCAGGGCTACCTCAGCTGCCTGAATGTTGTTGTGCATTGTAATGGCGAGACAGTTGTCAACAGGGTTGCTCCTCAGAGACAAACAGAGGCAGCAGTGTTTATTTCGGCTGTTACAGGGCCAGCCTGTGTATATGATTCATGACAAATGAGCTTATCTACTGGGAACTTCCTTGAGTACCTAAAAATTCGTTCCAGTTTTTATGTTCACTGGTAATGATAAGCGTAAAGGGAAACTGAGTGCACTGTTTTTATTCCTGCCTGAGTACTTGTGTTTTCCACATAAAGAGACATGAAGATGCTGCTTTGCAACCTCCTCTCCTCCTGGGGACAGGAGGAGGATATAGTTGCTTTTAATTGAGTAAACCATTGTCAGGGCACAGTCCACAAGTCTCCAGCTACCCTGGCAAGTGGCCAGACAAACAAGATTGCTCCATTTTGAGCCTCAAGTGTCATTGAAGTGTGACATATTAGCAAGAATAGCCTTGGATGGAAAACATACCTCAACCTGTGACTCAGCAAGCTGTGAAGCAGAAGTCTCTCGCTCTGTCTTCTTATTTTTACAGTCTGGGAGAATCTCTGTTTCTAATAGCATGAACCTCATCTCAGCAGTGAAATTGCTCTCTGAGCAACCTTCCTAATTACATCACATGCAGCCCTCTGCTCCCTTTCACTGATAATCACCCAAGCACCTTGTGGCTAACAAGCATATGCAGCTTTCGCTTCTGCGGCAAGCACCATTAGAAAAGTATTAACGTACTTTAGCTTTCTGTAATGTCATGAGGAGTTTTATTGTTCTTTGTATAAAGTTGACCATGGACGTCTGCTTTTCTTTTGCATTTTATTCCAGCTCACCCATCTGTTCTCTGTGGTGGAATAAAGGAGGTAGGTTGGCATCTGGTTAGCCAGCATTTCACAGACCAGCACTGGCTCATCTCCTGTTTCAGGATTCTTGCTCCTGCACACAACCTTTAGATGTGTTCAATGCTACACGATGCTACATTACATTGCATTATATTACATTACATTATTCTATTCTATTCTATTCTGTTCTATTCTGTTCTATTCTATTCTATTCTATTCTATTCTATTCTATTCTATTCTGTTCTGATTTTAATTTTCTTGTCCTCGTCTGGATGCCAGGTCAGATGACGTGTACTTCAGACCCTGTAAATCAAATAAATCAGATGTCTGTAAATCAGATATTCCATAAATGTGTTCACCATGGCAAAAAGCCTCCTCTTCTTTCCCACCTCCTGACTAAGGCGTCATCTGGAGTGCCCTGTGCCACCGTGGGGATGCAGGCAGAGTCCCTTCCAGCTGGTGTGCTGCTGATTCAGTGGTACTTACAGGAGCTGCACCACCCATTGCCAACTGTTCTGTGAATTAGATATGCAGGAATTGCCATGCCAGAACAGGCCGCTGGTCCATCTAGTGGCTAATGTAAGATTTTTTAGAGAAAGACATAAAAGGCTTATAATGAATCCAATTAGTCAAGGTTATACCAGTGGGGGATATTTCTCCCTGACCTCAGCTGGTTATCAGATTATGTACCCTGAAGCATGAGGGTTGATAGCCTTTGTCGTTTCAGTGTATCTGGAGTAGCTGCAGATGCTCTGTTTATTTATATTTATGTTTAGGAACAAATTCAACTCATATACACGAGCTTGCAACTTCTCTAGTTTCAGTGGTGTCAAACTGGGAGTGAGTCAGATAAATCTATTGATTAAATACATGTTTTTGAACATGGAAGAATAATGTTAAGCTTTTGATTTTTTTTTTTTCTCCACACCAGAAAATAGATCTGTTCCTACAGAAGAGCATTGCTTACACTGCAATATTCTTAAACAGATTTTTTCAACATGGGCACAGCAATTTAAAAAAAAAAAAAATCAACAAAACCAAACAGCTGGCGTTTATTGAGGCAGACTTTTCACAGGAGCAAGATCAATCTTAGGAAAGTAAACCTCAAGTGCCTACTGTAATATTGATATGTACCTCAGACTTCAGTGTTTTTTAATGCATTTTTAATGAAGAAACACTTTATAGAAACACAGTGTGCCACTTCAAAATATTGCTGTGATATTTTCTGTTGAATTCACCTGGCTCTAAAAAGTAACGCAATAGCAGTGAAGGTAGGTATAAATTGCCCCCCACATCCCAGTGTTTATTACAAATGTGACTTCCATTTGTGAGAAGGGAGCGTATACGTGAGTGTGTGTGTTTGCTTGTGCATTTATAGGTCTGGCATCAACCTGGTCGGCTGTTCACAGTGAAAGGTTGCTGAGACCTGTATGCAAGGACCAGTTTCTGCGATGAATTTAACCAGTCCTCTTCACGGTATTCCAGGTGGCTCACTGCCTCTGTGTGTGAACAGAATTCATCCTGCAGATTTCTCCTGGGTTTTGCTGTGAATATTACTTTGAGTATTCACTGATTTACATACAAATCAAGTCCTGTACTGATCACCTAAACCACATGCTGTTATGTCTACTCCCTGATGGGGATGCAGCCAAGTCATCTAGGGGCTTTCAGCTGGTTTTGGAGAATATCCATTTGTAAAAGGTGTGCATAGTATGCTTTTTACATTACTGACATATTCATTTTTAAAAGGTAGAAAGGCAACAGGAGAGGTGCTGTATGAATCAGAAGATGAAGTGTTTGCTGTAGAAACTACCTCTCATGCAATTAATAGTGAAACATTTGTTAATATCTGGTGAACACCTGCATATACTATTACTAAGAATAACATTTAATTCCAGTTTCTCCAGGAGAAACATTGCAGAACCATGCCTCTTTCCTATGATGTGGTACATTTGAAATAAAACAAGAGCCTGGTGCTTGGAAGAATTCCTAAAGCTTCCCCAATTCATCAGTTGTCCTTCTTCAATGCCTCTGAGATCATTCCCTGATATGTCATTGTGTCTCAATGCTTTTCTGCAGCTGTCCCCCCCCACCTTCACACAGGGTTTAAGTGTCATATTTCTTCTAATGCCCCTTGCAGGGTTTCAGATGGTCATTTACACCCGTGCCAAGGGATTGCACAGGGTGGATATTTGCATCACCTGCCATTAGCACATAGGAACACAGGGTCCTCAGAATCCCCTTCCCTGCTGGAGGATGAGAGGCTATTCCAGAGACTAGCCCAGAGGCCAGACCTGTCCACAGGTGCATGGGATGGCATGTCCTGATTAGATCCACCCTCCGTTCTCACTGGGAGCTTGTTCACAGCAGACCGTTGCTACCATTTGGTTTGAGTTGCCTTTCTGTGGAAACTTGGGTGACAGAAAAGTTCAGAGTTTGGTGAGCACCTGGACTAGGGCATGTCTGGAGTGTGCCTCCAGATGAGGAATGTGGACGTGTGCCCAGGTAGAGTGATATAGATACAACTGTACAGTATCTAAGTTAAGCTCCTCTTCTGAACTACCACCTGGAGGAAAGTCTCTCCTTCTGCACTACAAATTAAACCTAAAAGCTGGAGACAAGCAATAACAACCCTCTATAACCTAACCACAAGGAGAAGTAGGGCATTTAGACTTGCTGGAGGCTCAGACACACTTTCCACTGGTGTCGTGCTGGGATAATAATCAACGTCTGGGATGCTCTTCCAGCCTATGACTCAACCACGCTGAATCATCCTACTCTAAAAATTGGGTGAACAATGAAAATGTGGATTGAAGATCAAAGATGATGCAGGATGGTGCCTACCTCCTTCTCACAAACATTCATCTTCACATGCTTTCTGAATATTTCAAAGTGTTTTGGTATGTATTTTCCTGAAATGTTTTTTTTCAGCTCTGGCAGTTAATGAAAACTCATCAAATGCGGTATTATATTGACACTTAGATGCATGCTATCTCTATTACTTGTTCTTCTCTATTCATTTTCATGAACATAAAAGTTGAGGAGTTGAACCTTGGTTTTTGATTAATATACTGCTTGTTCCTAGCACAAGGATTTCTGTAGAGGATGAACTGCAGCAAATGAATCCTGAGCAGAGTGCCAGTGAACCTACTGGAGTGACCCCAGACACGAATTTGTCCCCCCATATCTACTTGGACTTTTTGCCTATTTACAAAGGATTTGGCTGAAAAATCCCTTGGCTTAAGCATGTCTAAAGTTCAGTTTATTTTTACTGACTTGGGTCCTGCAGGACTCCTAAGGATCGCAGGCACCAGACAGCTGTGTTTAGCCTTGTCTCTTACAGTAACGTCAAGGAAACCTATCATAACTGGCAAGCCTTCTAAAAACATGAGTGCTCATGGATTACAAAAGGAGAAAACAGTCAGATTAAAATAAACTGTTACCAGACAAAAAGACATCCACCCTTTCCCCCCATAACTTCTTAAAAAACCAGGGAATTTGCTTTGATCAGACTTTAAGGTGAGACCAGATCTCCTGGAAGTTATCTTCAAGCTAACAAAATAGTGATAAGGAATGGAGGAAATGGAGCCAAGATATGGCATGTTTGTTAAAAGACAAAAATGTGGCCATTGTGACAATCTCTTCCAAGATCTCCCAGAAAGGACATTACAGAAAAAGCCTAGCTGAGCCCTGAACAGGATTTCCATTCTTGCACAGTTGGTCTGTTTGTGTGGCTTAGGCATTACATGGAAATATTCTCTGGAGGAGACACAGAGAGACTTGAAAATTCAGCCATCTCTAGTTTCTGGGACAGTCAAAGTATAGAGTGCAAGTGAAAAAAAAAATTTAAACCAAAAAACCTCCAAACCCCAAACCAAATTAAACAAAAAAGCCCCACCCAACAAAAAAACATCCAAACCCCTCAATATTGGTCTCTGTTGGGGAGCTGAGCCACTAAGGGATTTCAAAGCCAACACATGCTCTTGCCCAAACTTCTGGAAACTCTAGAAGAATGAGTTTCCCAAGGGAACATTTCATGCTATGGATAAAAGGCTATTAAAAAAAATAGAAGTTGCAGAGAATTTGGCCCACCTGGTCAATGCTACACTAGTGTGAATCACTTTACCAGGTCAGGCTGGACAACCTGCTCAGCTGGAGCTAGCCTGCTGTAAACCCAGCTTCACTAGCCAGTTGACAGAGGGTTTGTGCGAAGCAGCTGGAAGACCCCTGTGAAAATGAGCCTTTAATTTTCATGGAGCAGTTCCAGGTTTAAAATGGAGTGAGTGAGATGAGAATTTGCAGTGAGAGAGTGTGGCTCCATCAGCCTGAAGCCAGTGGGAGGGATGGGGAGTCTCCCTGCCATGGGAGGAGCAGCCAGGTCTGTCACCAAAACGGGAGGCGCCTGAGAGTGAGCAACCCCATCCTCAAAAAGGCGTCTGAGAGAGGTGGGATGAATGATCCTTGTGGAGTCCTTCCCTCTTTCCACTGACTGCAAGAGAAGCACAAGCAATGTTTTTGACTCTTTTCTCAGCCTTTACACCCTTAAAAATCTGAGTCTGGTGGAACAACTCAAGGAAAATGGCTTATTGCCCCTGCAGGTGCCAAGGCTGAGGTGCAGATAAGCAGAGGACTCCCTGTGTTATCAGTCAGGTCTCCTCCACCCAGCTATATTTAGAGGGAAGAAGCCCAACAGCACAAACAGGATTTGCGCATGCGGTTATCTTGTTTGTCTAGATTTTGAGTAGCAGCAAATTGCTTGACAGGGCATTCAGAGGAAGGTGAAAACAAACAGCCTTCCATCTGGAGTTTCTCTGATAGTACAATTTTTTCAAACTGAGAACCCAGCATGACCTGAAGTCACATGGAAAAAGGGTCAGAAGTGGTCATGGCTCTGAAAGAAATCGGGGGCTTGCAAGCTGCTTGTCAGCAAGGACTTCTGCTTAGCACATGATTTCCACAGTGCAGTTTTGTCCTGGCTGTATAAGATACAATGCTTAGATAAGAACTACAAAATGTAGACAGTAAAAGGACTTTCTATTTAAACTTGTGGTGGTTGCGCTAAGGATAACCCAGGTCTTACCTGGTATATTCATGATAAGGGACAGAGTAAATGCAAGGGATGTGCCTTGCACGTCAGCTCAGAACATCTTGACTTTATGTACTGCTGGGTAGTGTCTAATGATGCTGTCCTGAAATCATGTAAAAAACAGGGAGTCATCCCTGCAGGTAGTTTGGTAGTTTGCCATGTGTCCTGAGTCCCAGGATCATTTTGGATGTTGTTGGTGTTCAGGGCATGACCTGGCCCTTTCAAGGCTTGTTGTTTATTGAGTCTGATGCATATCTATAATTGTGAATTAATATGCTGACTACTAGTCACTCCCATTCTTGCTTAAAAGATGCTTTTCTCAAATTCCAGACATCTTGCAGCTCCTGGATCTTAGGATAAAGAAGGGCAATTTAATGGTGCCATTTATGTACTCTTTGAACGTTACGTCAATTTTTGGCTTTGTTTCCCTTGACTTGGCAGCAGGACTGTTTTGCTTCATACCTAATTTCTTCCAAGCCCTTACCAGGCACTGAGACTGCACTGTCAAGGAAGGCAGGAGAGGGAAGCCATGGAGAGTTGTCATAGTCCTTGGCATGGCACACCATGACTCCATCACTGCTTCAGAGCAGGAGCAGGAGCAAAAAGGCAGCATGAGCAGCATGTGCACTGTGGAAAGCAGTGAAGTAGGGCCCTCCATCCAGCCAAGTACCACAGCTCAGTTAGGAAACCAGAGCAGTCCTCACTTTCCTTCACAGTCCAATGGCCTGCACAGACATTTTGCAGCTCTTTCTATGGTTTTCCAGTTCTGTGTTTCTCCTCACATTGCTACTTCCTTGCCCTTCAGACCTTCCCCCACCCTACCCCATCCCATCCTGTCCCATCCCATCCCGTCCCGTCCCATCCCGTCCCATCCCGTCCCTGCCAGCTGGCCTCAGGCAACTCAAATGACACGGTGGGGCAGGACAGCCTCTCCCCATCCAGGTGCAAAAGCGGCTGTTGTTCTTCACCTTCCCTAGCCAGCCATCACGCCCACATCCAACTGCCGCTAAGCCAGTGGATTTGCATACATCTGTGCAAGCTTTCTGTGAGGTCTGAGTGGCTGAGTTTCACTTTGGGTTTCAGGCATATCTGGAGCCAGACAGTGGTGGATCTCAGCAAGTGTGCAAGTGATGTGTTCTGCCCTGCCAGGTTGGGTATTCCGCTGTTGGATAATTCACTGGCTACTTATACAGATACTTAAAGGTTCCCTTTACTGTGCCTACAATTATTGTCAAGTCTTTGCTGCTTTTGTCACTGATACCTGTAAGGGAAGTCTCTGGGATTGTTTAGTCTTTGGAAGAAATGACCAAAGCGGTGGTGAGGGTAGTGGTGGTGGGGATATAGTACCAGTTTTCAAATAGAATAAACATTGCTAGCAAGAAGGGTGTCCTCTCCATGTCCTTGGAGGACAAGACAAAGTGGAAGCGGCTTCAGTTATCAAAAAGAGAGATTTTGCTTAGGTACTAGGGAAAAAATTCTCATGGCAAAGATGATAGTGCAGCCATGGAACAGCTTATCAGGGAGCGTAGCCTCCATCGTGGTGCCAGAGCAGGAGGTGGCAGAGGTCCAGCACAGATTAGATCAGTATCTGACTCTGTTGATCAACTGTAGAACAGACAGATGGACCAGGTGACTTCTCAAGGTCTCTTCTAGCCCTGTTTTCTCTGACTCATTTATAAAAAGTAGCACCAAGAAGCTGCAATCAGTGCAGTTTTGGAGCTATATTAAGATGGGTAAGAAAGGACCTCTACCCAGGAAAACCTCAGGTCAGCAGAGATGAGACAAAATGCGCCTGGGGGGTAAAGGAGGCAGAGAGAGGGAAGCCAGGTTTCCCAAAGCTGCCCAGTAACAAGACAGTGGGGAGGAATCTGTGCTTCTGGAGCCAACATTTAGTGGCTGCCTGACCAGAGGCTGGCCAGAAACATTTTCTGTATTGACAGTGGGTCTGAAGTTTGGTGAGTTTTAGATTGCTTTCAAATACTTTTAATATTTTGTAGCCCTATCAGAAGGCTACAAAACTGCCCATTCTGCCTTTCAGAGGCCAAGATAATGCCCTGAAGTACTTCAAATCCCTTATCAAGCCCTGTAGCACACAAGGTTTTGCTCACACAGCCCCAATGTCAGATTTCCACGTGATGCTTTTCTGCAGAAAAGCCCAAGAGCTGAGGAGACATCCATATGATTTGATGAATCCACAAAGTTCTCTCTGTCCTTCTTTCCTTTTCACCATAGGAGAGCAACTGGCTGGTCATCTGTGAGCTGAAATCCCAAAGCATGTAGGATGATGGTTTCACTGAGAGAGGGCTGCTGAAGAACCAGGCTGCAGCAGCAGCAGCTGCAAAATAACTTAGGCTGCTTCTTCAGCTTCATTTGTGGAGCTGGGAGCGTTTAATGAATTAGGGAAAAGAATAGTTATATTAATCATTTGATCTTGATCTTTTTGCACTCTTAAGTCACAGTTACTACCTGAGGGACTTGCACAGGCTCAGCTGGAGCTGTCACACTTGATGCTTGAGTTTGGAGCACAAAAAGCCAATACACACACACACAGAGGGACGTGCATGGAGGCAAGCCTGCCTGTCCCTGGTCCCTGGTCATTCCCTGTCAGCAGAAGTGGCAGCTCCCAGCATGATGTTATCTCCTGGAGCTGGGGCAGATGGCAAGGAGGTCGGTAGGAAGTGTGAAGCAGGGAACCTCCTCAGGTCTTTGTATTTCCCCGTTCACAGGACAAGCAGTGTCCAGCTCTGTGCTTACCGGAGGGGAGTCAGAGGTAAGTCGTGCTCCTGGCCGTGCTGACGAGCCTCAGCAGCGTGGGCAGCGGGCAGTGGGAGGCTGCGGCATGCTCCCTGCCAGCGGGCTGCTCTGCCAGGGCAGGGGAGGAGGGTGCTGGCAGGTAGAACAGCACCGCCGACATGGCACGCCAAGCCCCCGCAGCCTGGCAGGTGGACGGGCTCTGCCAGATTGCCTGCGAGCCAGCAAACAAATCAAGCAGAGTCGGCGGCATCTCCAGGCAGCTCAGCTCCCGCAGGTGGTGGTTTTATTTCCAACATCAGGGGAGGAATGCTGAGTCTCTGCAGAGAGATGGGGGAGAGGGAAGCTTGCTTTTGTTCGCTCCGATTTTTTGCAGAGACACCAGAATAGCCTTTCCCAGCACTGGCTTATTTGCCTTCTGTGTGAAGAAAGCAAAAGCTGCTTAATTAAGGAGTCATGTTGATAGATTTTTACCCTTTTTTTCTTTCTAGGAATTTGACTCACTAAACACGCTGCATGGTCATGTGTTCCTTACAGACGAGCTCGTTTCTGTTTACCCGTCACAGCACACAGCCCTGCACTCTTCTCTAGCTGTGAAACCAGAGCACTGAGCTGGTCCTTCATGACTTCCCAGTAGCTCCGACAGCCATCCCAGAGCTTCCTCACAGGAGGACTCTCCCTCCCCAGCAAGCTCACTGCTAGGAGCCCGCTGCTTCTGGTCCGGCTGCTCTGTATTTACGCAGGGAAGCCCAGGATAGCTGTAATAAACCCTTTTCAGCAATGATTGATGTTTCTGTTTTAGTGGGCAGTGGTGGCATTCGCTGGGGGATCTCACAGTCTGTGGGAGGGCAGGGTATCCTCCAGTCTAGCTGCTGTTTGCCATTTGGTATTTATTAGTAGTAGTGAATAACAGGGAGAACTAAGTTCATCCTCTCCCCTGGGAGCTGTTTGTATTATTTAAAATAGCAGAACAACCAAATCAAAACCAGGAGCAGACTCTTAGGGATATCATCCCTCCCAAAACTAGCACCACAATAATCCTCAAGCCTTGCAAATAACCTTCAGCATCGTACATCACCCTGTTTCAATGAACAGCCACTCTTGGAGAATGCCTCAAAGAGCAATAATCTGTGGTAACTTTCAGCAGTAGAAGTGTTTGATAAAAGTTCCCCCTATACGAAGGGGAGCTTGCAGATACAGCATCTTCAGGCTAGAAGTTAATCTAGTTGGGAAGCCTTTGACCCACCACAAGTTGGTGGACAAATTGGCTTCTCAGGAGATGACGAGTTGTGTCCCAGAAGATCCCACAAGTACCTTTGTGCAGTGGACTGAAATGAATCATCCCGCAAGCCCATGTGAACTGGAAATGGGAGTCGGTATTGGTATAATAAAGACTACATGGTATGTGCAAATTTCCCATCTCTGCTGCTCTGCTAACCAAGGTTTTCATGTAATCAAGAACAAGGGAAGGCCCTGTCAAGGACAGTTTGGTGATGTGAGTATGATGGCTCCAGCAGAAAATCACTGTCAATTCATAGGAAACACACAAGACTTGACCTGAAGTCTCTTATGGAAGAAGAACAATAACATCTGTCTTTGCTGGCCATCGAATGTGGTCAGCCAAGGCTACAGACTAAGTACTGACTGCCTTGGATGGTCCCCACCTGAATGCTGAATGAAACACATGCAACAGCGTGTGGAGTGAAGCCATGCCCTGTTGCAGTTCTCTACAAACAGGCTATCCATGTGTAATTGTCTCAGATGTGACCTGCACAGTGGCAAGCCTGTGCAGGGCAGCAGGGTACCTGCTGATAACCAGTGATGGATGAATGTCCATGTGCAGCACCATCTGGCAGAGCTGGAGCTGGCCCTATCCATTTGTTACTCTGAAGGAAACCCCAGGAAAATGAGGAGTTCTCTGTGTTTCACTGATCTGTCAGGAAAGACGAATTGACAAGCTGAGGGCATCTTGGCTAAAGACACAACAAAATAGCCTCTGGGTCAACGGCTTCGTTGCTAAGGCCATTACCCTTGGACGTAACTTCAGAAAGGTGGGGTTTTTTTAAAGTGATTGAGGTGACAAAGGATTTTATTATCTTTGTTACTACGGTGCATGAATTTGAGAAGTCATCTAAGCTCCAGCAGCACTGATTTCCAGATCCAGGCATTAATGATAACTATGATACAATGATAAAATATTGAAGTTGTTGAAATGTGATCCAATTTCAAGACTCTGTGTAGGGCACAATCCACATTACTAGAGTCTATTTAAAGATATTTACTTGGCTACAGATGAAAAGGAAATGATAAGAGGATAGTATTAACATAGATACTTCAAGAAGAAGTAGGGGGTAGGAACTGTTTAAGCTGGTATTCACCGCAGAGAAGTATCTATTAAATCTCAACCTAGGTATTTGCCAGTGTTGAGCTAGTTGCTGCAGTGGTAACATCTTCTTGAGGGGCGTTAATAGAAGTTATTAAAATATAAAGTAAATATTTACAAATGACATTTTCATAAATGGGCACGATGGATGCACATGCAAAAACTTGTTTGGGTGAAAGCAGAGCAGTTGCAGACACAGAGCGACTGCTGGCACATGTGAGTAGCTGCTGGAATTTACCTTGAACACAAATATGTTCATTTGCATGGTTAAATGTTGGCTTCAAGCAAGCACCTGGATTTGATGCAATTAATGGATCTGGTGGGTGCTATTCCAGTCACCCAAACACTCATGAGACAGACCTACAAAGTAACTGAAAAAGCTTAGTAAAGGGTTTTCTTCGGAATAGGTTTTATGGTTTTATTTACCATCTAACTTCAGAGCTTTTCTGGCTTATTTGGCCATGTCTCTAACTCTTCAATAAACCCATAGAAGTTCTGAATTCCTCTCTTTTTTGGTAATTAGAATTTTCAATTCCATAGTAATAATTTTTTCACAGGAACTAGGGTTTCAGGGGAGCTTGGTTCGGGGTCTAATGTGAATGAAGAGCATCAGCAACCACCATCTCATAAATCCTTTGGGAAAGGTTAGCATTAAAGCAAGGCAGGACAGTCCTCCTTCCATGCTGGCAGGAGATCTGGCAAGCTGGCTGTATGTCTCAAGGTGAAAAGCCAGTGTCTGACCAGGGATCACGCATCACCCTGGCTCTTCAAGATGCCAGGTTATGCCACTCTGCTAGAGGCTTCATCTAAAAGTACAGCAAATAAAACAGTGATATTAACTTCTTGCCCTGCAATACTGGTTTCCATACACTCCACACAGAGCTGCAATTAATGGTCGTAAAGAAACAAAATTAAATTCTGAAAAATAAACTCTTTTCCTCAGGTCTAACTTGCCTGGCAAAGATCATGTTTATTATCTTCTAGAGAGGTGATTGCCAGGCACTGAAACAAGTTACCACACATCTTTCCCCTCTCCACACCCCTCTTGCTTGCTCTGCAAGCATTATCACAGTGGCTTGATGCTAAGGCTCTAAGGAGCTTGATGAAGACTGATTTGAGTGCGCAATGGCTCCCATTTCACTAGCACACTCAGGCAGTGTATATAGAACACTCTGGAAAATGCCACCAGAAACCTGGAAACATTAGTCTGAACCTGGAAAAGTCTACCATGTTCAAGACACCTGAGGAAATCTGTCTGCGCAGCCTCTCCTTTTTTTCTGTCCATAAGAAATTGTTATAGAGACACAAAACAGAACGTGTGTATGTCCATATACCACAAATGGTGGAGGAACGGTCATATCTCATTTTGGAGTGACCAGGTGTCATTTACACAGCATGGTGCCAGGAGCACACCATAAACTCAAAGTGTATCTTGGTTTGCCTCCCTCACCTACTCTGAGAAGATCCATCCTGGGCAGATGGTGAAGACAATGTCCAAGGAGCCCAGTCTCCAAGGAGGACCCTGAGACATAGGTAGAACATGTCCCAGTTCTCTGTTTTGTTGTCTTGCCACTATGACTGTGCCCTGAGACTGTTGTGCACTAAGAACTGAGTACCACCGACCTGGTCCCTTCATGACTAAGACAGAGATTTTCAGGCTCTGCTTTGTGTATGAAGAGAACAGACTTCAGCACAAAGACAAATATAACCTGTAAACATTGTCATATCTATGCAGCTGCCTTTGAACTCCAGCTTCTGTCCTGAATCTGTATGTAGCTGGTCCTTAGCATTTCACAGGCTCATGCAATGGTGGGATAAATCAGGCTGGAGCTCCAGAGCAAGCCGGCAGGCATTGCTCCTCAGCTTCATGGCTCTGTGCTGAATCACCTCCAGCACTGTTTCCTTGTATTGTTGCCAGGGGTCTCCCAGTAGCAGCAGAGAGGTGTGTTAGTGGTATCCAAAAAGATACCAAAAAGATCAGCAAGATCTTTGTTTTCTTAGTGTCTGTTTCAAGGCTAAATAACATTTTAACCTTCACGCTCATGTTTAAGTGATGTACATGTGTGTGCAAGGGCTTAGTGTAAGTTTTGGAAGACCCTAGAGCCTCCAGAGCAGTGATAAAGGATGATGAGAGGGTGAAGTTGCTCCTTCACTGCTCATGTCTGCTCCGTAGTGTGCACACTCTACTAGCCAACGTCCGATTCACCCCACAGCATAATTTTTAGTTCACTTCAGAAAGTAGGTTGTGTGCAAAATAATATGTACAGGGACTGGAAGCCTGGCAATTAGCAGGGGAGCTCTTTGACAATATAGAAACATTCTGTTAACGCCAGTTATTTTTATGCCTGGCTTCTGCCCTTCACAGCCTCTGCATACAGACCTTTTTAACCAGATGTCCCTTTGATGTTCAGCCCAAATCAGTGTGAGTACTCCTTTTCTCCAGCCCCCTTGCCTCAGCACCATCCAAAATAAAAATGTGCTTCATCTCTTGCCCTTCTATTTCTGCCTGTGCCATTGAAGATGTAACATGGTGTAATTTCCTTTGCACACCATTGCCCTTGCTGTCTCTTAAGGGAAAACACTTCCCTCTGCACAGTATAGGTAGCAGAGGAGCCATCAACTGTTTAAAAAGTGATGGCTCAATTCTGTAAGCATGAGGACTAGAAACTGTGAGGGGCATCCCAGAAAAGTTGGGGTGTTGTTCAGAAGCTACTATTGTGTTCAGGAGCAAAACCAAAGTTCATCAGCAATATGACCTTCCTCAAAGTCAGAGGATTTGGGGCTGTGATGGAGTTCCATCTTCGGGATAAGCGTGGCCTTCTGTTTTCTTCATCTCTCTTATGATCCAGTAGATTCAAATCCATCTTCTCTCCACTTCCTTTCAAAAGAAATAAAGACTCGTTTGCTTTGCTCTATTGTCTTCAGCGCCCATGCTCAAGGTTCCTATTTTCTCCAGCCTAGAGGTAAACAGTCTGGGAAAAGTCTTAGAAGCAGCACTGGGCTTTAACAGGTTGCTCGTTGGCAATCTGTACAAAAAGTTTTGAAGTGCAAAAACTAGTAGTAGTAGAAAAGGATGAAAAATAATAATAAGCAAAAGCTCGGAGTCCCACAAATTGTTTCTAAAATGCTTAAAACAAGGGGGCCTTCTGGGGCACGAGGGAGCTGAGAGTCAAAAATGGATTGACATTTCTGTGTTTCTTTTTTGACACTGCTAGGGTTGATTAAGTGATAATTAGGCTAGAGAGTGTGCCAACAGTCACTGCTTCACCCTATTCCTTTACCCCCTCAGGACTTGTCACCACTGAATAAAGGGTAGAAATTATATTAGAAGTGCCTGCAGTTTTGAGACTGTGTAAATTAAGAAGCTTGTGCTTTTTAATGGTTTATGGCTGATTCGAGGCAAATCAAATTTCTAGACTGATTTCCTCCCCCACCCCCCCCACCTCCCTACCCCACAGAAATGAAAGGAGATTGGGTTACATGCTTTTTGCTAGTAGGATCTAGAGCCCACAGAACTAGTGCATGGAGCTTAGCTGTGTCTGCATTTCTGTAGACATAATAGTGGAGGTACACAGATGCTTTCCACACGTGGAGTGGGAAACAAGGACAAATGTCAGTGTATAATACTGGCTTTCCCAGAGGACAGACAGTGATTAATACAATACTAACAATCATACAAAGTATCTTTCAATGTTTCTTCTGCTGCACAGCTGGGACTTCCAGTCTGAGGGGGGAGTCATTTTAACTCCTTTGTTCTGATTCAGAAATACAAATATTTTTTTGTAAAAATCTCACAAAATGAAAATTCCATTAAAGACATCCCCCAGTGGCTGGAGAAGTGTATAGTTTAGGAAAATTTTGAATATCTATTGAAAAATTCCCTAATCGATTATCTTGATTTCCAAGTGAATTTAATTTAATTTTAGCATTTGTTACTTGATTTTAGATTCTTTCATGAAGTTTTTAAAACATGACTTCTAGTTTTGTGACATTTTATGTGCAAAACTAATACTTATTTAGAAAACAACTTATTCTATAGTAGCAAAAATATAAAATATTCAGAGTGCAAATAACTATGATCGAACAAAACCCCTTATGTTCTAGAAGTTAGTGTTTCCTGTTGATTTGTAAGGAAATAATTTGTTGCATTGCTCAGGGGAAGATGAGCTCTGAGCACAACATCTACAGGGGCTGTATCTTCTTATTTAATTAAAATATGAGTTAGGTGCATGAATATTAATTATGTGAGTGTATCTGGTAGCAGTTGTTTCCAATTTCCTAGCATTCACTTGCTACTATTACCTGTATACCTTAGATAATGTGATAAGCTCCTAGGCCATTTTTATCCTGGCTTTTTCAGGTAGCATCTGTGCAAAAATTAAAATTGGTAATTCCTCCATAGCTTCTGGGAGAGAAGAACGTAGGAATGGCAAACGGAACAGAGTATGCATGTGGCCTAACTAAAGGCATGAAAAAATTTGAGCAAATATTTGAGGGAAGTGGCTAGTGTGCTTACCTGACTCTATTTATGTCCCATCCCTGGATACGATCAAGGCCAGGCTGGGCAGGGCTCTGAGCAACCTGATTGAGTGGAAGGTGTCTCTGCCCATTGCAGGGGGGTGGGAGTAGATGACCTTTACAGGTCCCTTCCAACCCAAACCATTCTCTGATTCTTCTATTAGAAAACATGCTAAATTCGCCACTGATCAAATTGATTTTATTTTTTTAATATTAATGATTAATTATCAACCCCGTAGCACCTTATACTTGGACACACAAAAACTAAGCTCATTTCCTATCTCCCTTCTGGTATGACCATAGCCTAATACCGAAGCCTTCCCTCTGCTACCAAAGGGTATGCATAGCACTCGATGCCACTGCTTTCTTTACTTAACATGATAAGGACAGGTCTTGTAACTTGACAGGCTAACAGGAGGCATTTTCATTTAATTCCCCAACTCTTCAATCATGAATTTCAATGTTAAGCTATTACCATGCCAAAATGTGAAAAATATAGCCAAGAGGTACCTTTAGTTATTGTAGCTGCTGGCTCACCCCTGGGAGAGGCAGGACTGCATAATTTATCTGATGTTTCTCCTGAGTAAGAACATATTTTCAAAATCAAAACTGATGATAGATTTGCGGTAACAGTGTTGAGATTCCTGAGATAGTTCTGTTCTGGTGCCCTGTTTGTCTGTCTGATAAACCATGCTAATGTTGCTCTTGGCACCCTCCAGATGGCTGGCAAGTGGGTATATCCCTCTCAATGGAGCATTTTTCCAGTACCAGAGCTGAACTGGAAAATGAACCTGGGGGCACAATTCAGCGGCTGAGTGCCTGTGGAATGCGAAAGGAATCCAGACATTTAATTCCCTGGTAGCTCTCTGGAAAATCCCTGCCTCACTGCTCTCAGTAGCTTCAGCACGTAACCCTGAGCAGCTGGCATTGCCAACGAGCACCAGAACAGCTGGGGGAGTGCACGCTCATGAGGCATTTCTCCTTGGAAATGCTTTGTCACATCAGCGGAGATGCTGTTCCAGGGACCTGCTATTTTCCTAGCAAACCTGTGATGAATGCCACTGGTCTCAGAACTTACGAAATAGTAGTAGTGGTAGTAGTAATAATAACAAAAACAACAACAACAATTTTATTATAATATTAATAATAGTAATAACAATAGTAAAAGTAATAATAATAACAACAACAACAAAAACAAAAAAAAAAAAGGAGGGATGTGGTTGATGAAATCCTCTAAAAAATGCTGGCCGTTTTAGCAGGTATGGGATGTCTGGTTGTGATCCCCCCTGTTGGCACCCCACAACAGGGGCAAAAGGCACATGCCTCTGTGAATATTTCTCTAACCTTGTCAGTGAGACCCCTTCTACAACCCACAGGGATCCCTCAAAGGGCAGTTCACCCCATCTTGGCATAGTATCTAGGAGCAGAAGACTGACTCACTCTCTGTGGGGCCCTGTCTTAGATGCTGACATGGAAGGAGCCAACACCTGATTTTAAATGACCACATTTGGGTGAGATGAACCCACCCTCCCATGTATATAAACATTTAGCTCACATGGCTGAAGCATATGGACTGTTGCGTTTATCACTCCAGTACTCACCTCACACCAAAGTCTAGTTAAAATATACACAGCAAAAAAGGGATCTTTTTCCTCATGTCACCACCCCTCTCCAGCACCACTGCAAGCACTGCAGATACCACCACGTACAAGTAGCTCAAGTGGCCCCAAGATTTACCCTCACCTCCAGCTACAGATTATTCAACCAGCAGCCGTGCCTCCGAAGTGAAGGTCAGCCGTCACTCAGAGAGCTCCTGATGGGTTGCCAGTGGCTTGTAAACCAACGCTTTCCCTAAAGAAAAAGAAACTCTTTCAGGAACAAACAATTCCCATGTCAGCTGATGCTCAGCCAGCACAGAGGCAGACGTTAGTGACTTCCAGCAGGGAGAAGGGTCAAACTCAAAAATCCCCTAAATTTCCTGACCTAGATGAGACCAGTCTCACCATGAATAAGAATCATATCACCATTAACACCCCAAAATAATGATTATTGTCATGCCTAGGACTGGTAATGAGATATATCCATTGAAGCTGTTTATATTTTTTTGTATAAAGTATGATTGTCGGGGGTGGGGGGGTGGGGTGTTGTAGGAAATGCCTTATTTATTGAACAGATTGCAATGTGAGACTGGAGTATGGTTTCACCAGGTGGGAAAGCATTTTACCTTAACGAAGGTTAATGACTTGCTGGCAGTTCAGCCAAGTCATTATCATTGATATCTGTTTGCTCCCAGGATGGGAGAGGACAGCCTCTGCCCACCAAAAAAACCCATCAGTATCCCTAGAGAGCTGAAGGCAGATGCTAGCCCTGGGGCAGGAGTGTGTTAAATGCTTCCCGAATAAATTAATACCCATAATCCCAGGAGTGAAGAGTGACTAGAAGCTGAGAAGCCCAGGAGACCTCAAGGAAGGGAAAACAAATTAAATGAGGTTTTCTGTCAGGAAAGACATGAAGCTTAGGTAAGAAATGAGTTGTTAAGTAGGGCTCGTTAGGTGAAAGCAAGGAAGCCTTCCTGGAGCTGATCTTCAAAAACGAAAATAAGTGCTTGTGCTTTTGTCTTCTCCTATCTCTAGGTTCTTTCAGACTTTTGTTTGCATTTAGGCTCTGTAAATAAGCGCAAGTGTCTGCTATGTGTAAGATTGGTGTTAAGGATGATGAGAATGTGTCTGAGGCACCTGGCAAACAGCAAGCTATTCCTTGTTGCATGGCTCTTGCAATCCTTAACCTTAAAAACTAGTGCTGGAGCTGTGTGTTGAAATTAATTTCTGTGGGTGTTTAGGTGGAAAAAGAAGGCTTCCTCAGGTAAGTGCAGAGGCTACACATTTAGGAATGAGAAGGAGGAGAATCTGTTTGGAAGAAACTTTCCAATGGCCTGTATTAGCCGGGAAAGTGCATAGCTCTCCAGCAAAACAGTAAGAGAGCGCCCATACCCCCAGGGTTCTAGTAACAGACACGTGTTAGCAAATAACATTACATTTCAAGTTACAAGACTCCAATCAAATGAGTAATCATGTAAAAGTGGAAAATTTGCTGACTTCCTTTCTCTATAGCAATTTTACAGACAACAATTCTGCATGTTGCCATGGTTTAGCTCATCAAGTGTATGACAACATCTTTAAGATGGGGATGACTTCCTGAGTCTGTAAGAACGTCTCTCAATAAAAGTACTCTCATTTGCAGATATGGGGAACACATAGAGCTCACATGGAAATGCCTCTGAAAAAACCCAGCTGTTCATACCTGTATGGTGCATTGGTGCATGCACACAGTGTGATAGTACACTGACATGGTGATCCCAGCCAACCAAAACTTCAGACTAGTCCTAGTTCCTTTCCATCTCTTTTGCCAGGGATACATCAACATATGTCAGATGAAGCTGTCCCACATGATGGAACCCATGAAACACAGGTAGTGGGTCTGGCTGGGATGGCGTTAATTTTCCCCATAGAAGCCCATATAGGGCTGTGCTTTGCGCTGTGGCTGGGGTGGTGTTGGTAACCTGCTGGTGTGCTGGCTGCTGCTGAGCAGTGCCTGCACAGCACCCAGGCTGGCCCTCCAGCACCCTGCCTAAGGGCCAGTAGGCTGGGGGTGAGCAAGAGGCTGGGAGGGGACAGCCAGGACAGCTGACCCCAGCTGACCAAAAGGATATCCCATGCCATATGACATAGTGCTTAGCAATAAAAGCTAAGAGAAAGGGAGGCAGGGGAGATGATTTGTTATTGAGGCATTTGTTTTCTGAAGCAATCACTATGCATACTGGGGCATGGCTTCCCAGGAAGTGTCTGGACATCGTCTGCTGATGGGAAGTAGAAGTAGACTATACTTCTCCTTTGGTTTTGTGGCTTTGCTTTGCTTTGCTTCTGCACACAATCTTCCCACCCCACCCACCCACGCTTTTAGACTGCCTTTACCTTGATCCGTGAGGTTTTTACGTCTTGTTTTCTCTCCCTGTCCTGCTGAGGAGGGCAATTGAGAGAGCAGATGGGTGGGCACTTGGCAGCCAGCCAAGATCAGCCCACCACACCAGCTACAGTACATCTGGTCCCAGACGAACGAGTACAGTATTCATCATGTTCCCAGATGAGTGACCAGGAACAGTCGTTGTTCAGAAAGCCAACTTATGGTTCTTCAAAAATTAAACCAAACGCATGGGGGAAAGAGAGAACTCCTATCCTGTGTTTAGTGGAGCAAGACTGTCTATATAGGATTGTATCAAAGTGACACCTGACCGTATTACACACTGATTTCTTCCCCTCATGGCAGTAATATGAGCAGCCACTTGTGCTAAGAGAGCATCCAGAGAAGTGACATATGGGGGAGCAATCCCCTCTTGCAGACCTCTTCTTGTGACCCCAAGGGAATTCTTGAGCACCCAGCTATGCCCATGTATATTTGCCCTGACCAAAAATATGAAGAACATAATGGGTTCCACTTTTAGCTCAGTGCCACTGAAGCTATGTAAATCTAATACAGTTAGTGGCAGTTTTTAGTACAGTGACCTGAAAACCTAAACCAAATTTGTCGTTTTGTTATGGGTTGTTTTGGATATTTTTGCTTTTTATAATGCAGCTTCTTTAACCCAGATGAATTGTTATGTGATTAAGAGACCTTGGAGACAGAAGATGAGAAATCTGCCAAGCCCATAGATAGGTGATGTGCAATTAATGGAGTAATTTTAGCATCTTAGTGCCTCAGGTCCTTTATTTATTCAGAGATGGTATTTTCCCCTTCCTTCCTCAGAGGTGGTTGCGTGGAATGCAGGGAACACCTGCAATGACCTTTAATGATTTCAGCTGCTGTAAAAGTCAATGTATTAATGGACCCTCAAAATTTTGGCTCAATGGAAAGAATGACTGAGAAAAAATAACATTAAAAAGTGCATGTTCCAGGCTACGAGCTGTGCTTAGGGTCTATATTAAAGTCTATTAAGGTCCTGTTGGTGATTTTTCTTTTCACTCAGTGGGATTGACTCCATATGCCTTGTACTCTTTTAGCTATTATCCCAGGCTGGAGGAGTTGCTGCTCTTTCCTCTTGGCCATAAATGTGTAGCTGGAGCCTACTTGTGAGGTCCTTGGCTGCCTGGCAGGCCTTCAAAATGAGGAGGGCAAACTGAAGGAGCGTAGTTTCTTCCTTGCTCTTCTTACATAGCCTTGTATGTTTGGATTCCCACAGCAGAACCATTGATGGTTACTGAGTTTTTCTCTAGTACAGTGGTTACAGTGGTCCTCACAAACACTGAAAGATGGCAGCTGCCTGCCTGTGTGTCTGCAGTGGTGAACCTCACCCCCAAACTTCTGGATGCTTCCCCAGCTCCCTAGATCTTTTGTGATTCATGGATGCTCATGGAAAGCAAAACCCTAAAACACAACAGTGCTTTGGAGATGAGTTTCAAAGCCACATCTGTAAAAAGTTACTGGTCTTGTCTTCTTAAAAGGCAGCAGAAACACCGAGGACATTCAGCTCTGATCTTAGTCCTCATGTCTCAGGCTCAGTGTGGTGTGTGAAGTCATTTGAACACGTACAGCCTTGGAGCAACTAAGTGGGTGTGAGAGTGTCTGCGGCTCCTGGGCACCTGTTGGTTTCCATGTCAGAACCAGAACAGGCTTATTAAAAGACATGACGTAGTCCATTTATTTTGGTGGAGTTTTCAGCCGTGCAATTTGATTTGACTGTGGGTGACAAGCTATACTGGACAGTGCCTTATTCAGCCTTAGTATTCTCATGTTGTAGATCGCAACCTTATCTTGTTTGTTCCACAGCCCTCCTCCCAGTTCACCCTCCTGCACCAGCATGCAGTTGCTTTATTTTTAGATAATTAACCTTTTCTTTTGCAGGCAGTAGATGAAGTGCAGGGCTTTATAATTGATATGCTGTTGTCTCTGACTTCTTTACACCCACGTGGGGGCTTTCAGTCATTGTTAGGGCTGGAGTCTTGGTCTGAATCCACGACACAGAGCTGCCTTATTATTTACCCTGAGTAGGAATGCAGCAGAAATCAATGAAATGAATGATTGTTATTACCCAGAACTGACTGGAATTCAGATGCTGAATGATGTGCCCAAATGAATTTTTAAGAAAGCAGAAGTGCACAGTGGCTGCGTAATGCCAAGTTACACTTGAAGGCAATGCTTTCGTTAAGAGGTGAACATCTGACTGTACCAGGATTTTCAGTGCCTAGTTAGCACGAAAATCCCTGACATTTTATTGACTAAAAAATTTCTCAAGAGGCATGTTGGTTAAAGCAGCACCTAAATATTGAAATAAAAGGCAGTGCCCAAGTCTTCAAGTAGAGCCAAGAAGATAAACCATGTCCTAGGGAGGTCCTGTCCCACAAGCCTAATTTCAACAAGCAGGTCTTAGAAAGCAGTTTAAAGTACTGCCCACGTGGATGTTGGCTGAATACAACATTTATCCTGGGGCACAGGGGCTTTTAATCTTTAGATCATTGAAGGGTTGGGTTTTTATGAGAGCTGTAAGTAGGATGTGATTCATGAATGCACATCATCACTTCTTAGCACTCGTGAACACTTGGAAAGTCAGCATGACCTGGGATTGAATCTGTTTTTTCTAGCAAATAGGATTCTGTACTGTAACTACCTCAGAGCCTGGCATTGCAGGTATAGTGTAGTAGATCGTGCAGCTACTGTAAGATTTGCTGCTGGTTGTGTTCACTTCAATTGACTGAAGCTGCACTTTGCGTAGAAGTAAACAAACATCATGTAGGGGAGAAGGGAAGGGAAGTCTTTTCCTTTCTTCAGCCACAGAGAGGTGATTTCACAGGTTCTCCCTGGATTCCTTGCCAAAACCATCATCATTCCCAGTCCTCTAGACAAATGCCTGACTTGACTTTAGTGGTCCTGTGTAAGATCACAGGCTCAGTTTGCTGGAAACCCAAGGTGAGATTATGTCAGAGCAGTTGCTGATGCCCAAGAGATGTAAGTACAGTCTTTGTTTCTGATGCAGATGGCCATTCTCTAGTGCAGGGAAGAGAAAGAAGGCTGTACTCGTTGGGCTGACCCCATAATGCAGCTGAGCCCTCGCACCTCACTCGTAAACTCCCATGCTCTTTGCTCTTGCTCCTTGCCATCCCCGTGCAGAAGGCAAGTTTGCCAGCAGCAGCCACAACCCAGCAAAGGTGCTGGATGGGAAAGGAAGTGGCTACGTGACCTGCTGCCCACCACCCCTGAGTCCCACCACCCCCGAGTCCCACCACCCCCACCCCCCTGCCCGCAGCAGCGCCATCCCAGCAACAGCGCATGGTGACAGGGAGCGACCCTGCAAACGGGATGGGGGAAAGGGGCCCTCACCTCAGCCTGGGCCTGCACAGTCCCCTTTGGGCTTTTATTGAGCCATCCAGAAGTACGCCTGCCTACACCGAGTAATTGCATTTTGTTGTGGATGTTATAAAATACATTGGAAACATGTGTGGCTAGAAAGGGCACATTAAACTCCTGCATCTCAGTGTGCATTTTTTTGCTCTGTTTTGTTTTGATTTAACAGGCCAAAGGAGGCATTTCGATGAGGAGCTGTGGCGCTCTCGTAGTTTTCTCTTTTCACCAGTGGGCTGTGGGCATGTGTGTCAGGGAGGGAGCAAACTCAGGGCTGCTACAGGTTCAAAGGGAGGGCTTTGCTCTGTCTAAGTCATCCCAAATGGCAACCCAGGGTAGCATCCCCTCCCTCTAGGACATTTTCCAGTGGCTTGTGGAAAGGGGGTTCATCTCTAGGGGAGCATTTGGTGTCAGGGCAATACTTGATGAGAAACGGCAGTCTTTCTCAGCAGCACTTTGTGGATATTGTATCTGTCAGAGTCACATTCCCATCACTACTCATGGGACAAGTTTAGTGCATTGCCCAGGACTCCTAGCTATCTATCTGAGTGGGTTATCTCTGTTATTGGCAGTGGCGCTTAGGGTCTGATTCTCTATAAAGTACCTAGGAGCTACCTGAGGTTTTGCAGGATCAGTCAGTGGGTTTATGGACAGGTCCTGTTTCACCTTTGTTGGGTTCCTCTTTGTGCAGCCCTGCAATCAGGAGCTGATCACGGAAAGCAGCGTGATATGTCAGGTTTCATTATCACCCCAGTTCCTGATAAAGGATGAAGATTGAGCAGCCCATTTCTCACAGTTTTCAGCTTTCATCGGCCTTTGTGCACAAAGCAGTGTTTAAAATGTTGCTACCACTCTCCCCTGCAAATAAGAGAAGTCTGTGCCTCCAGCAGAAGGTATAAAGTATTTAGTTTATTCAGGGAAAGATAGCAATCACGAACGTTAGGCTGAGTTTAAAAGCCTTGGATTTTATTAGGGAAATTTACTTCAGTTTAATAGGAAAGTAAGGGGAGGGGTGGAGGGGGTGAGAGGAACGAGAAGGAAATTTCAAACAAAAATGTTCCAAGACCTCTTATTCATGAGTTTAGCTTTTGCCTATTGAGCTTAAACAACTTTCCATTAACATTCCTTATTGAGTACTGTAAATGGAAAAAGCAAATAAACATTAGTCTGTGGCCTGATGTGTTGTCAGTGATGCTGTTCATGAATTTTTTTTCTCTGTCAGTGAGAGGGAGGGTGCCAGCAGCACTGCTAGTTGCCAGCCTGGTCAGACTCTGTGCTGCATCTCTGTGCAAAGCAGGCAAAAGAAAAAGCTTTGTTTCACTTCCATGCTGCCTAGATTGAGGACTGATGTGGGGCTTATAAAATGCACTCTGAAGTAAATTAATGGTTGTCAAAGGTGAGCCTTCCACCATCATATTGTACCCTCCCTTTCCTGAGCTGCCCAAGCTCTGTTTCGCAAACAGTAGGGTTTTCTGGAGTCCACCATTCTCATCTGCAGATCTTTACAGCTGTAATGAGCAAGGACATCTCTTTGATTTCCAGTCTGCATTTTGTTGACTTACTTGTGTTTAGGCGAGGATTCTCCATAGCAGTTCCTTCCTTTCTCTCTCTCTTTCAAGTTTGGCCTCCACCCCTCCTCCTCCTCACTGGCTTGAAATACATGGACATCAGTTATACCCCTTTTCAAGACTTCACACTGAAATAGCTAAAATTTTCTAGACTCTTCTTAGGAAAGAACATCTTGTCACCACACACGGCTCCCTAGCAGGACTCAGCAAATTCATTTCACTAAGTGCTTTACCTACTGTTCTCATAAATACCTGTACTTTCCGCCTCTTGGCTGGGTGTTTGCCCAGCCACTGACACTACCTTTTCCATTGCCATATCTTCCTTTGCCTTCCTTTGCCTTCCTTTCTTCTTGCAGTCTACTCAGAATTGCATGTAAGATAGACACTTACTTCCAGTCCTGCCCTTTTGTCCCTTATTTTAAGTGTCTTCTTATCAGAAACAACAGCTGAAGGCGAGTGAAAGAAATTTCTTATGCAGGAAAGATCACTTTTAGGAACAACACAGACCTGCTTCAGCACACACGTTGTTTTCAACCACCTGTTCTTCAGCATTCCACAAGACTTCTTCTCCCTCTGTCTGCAAGACCAGAATTCCACTACAGGGCACCTGAGGGTATTTGAGCTCTTTTCTTCCTTGGGTGGACCACGGCAACCCCAAATCTCCTGGCCAGAAAGATGTTCAGTTCCATGAACTGGGCTAACTTCTTGTTTCATACACGCTCTACCACAGGCTAAAATCTTTGTTACAGTTATCACACTAGCCAGCTTTATCAAACAACATCCACTTTTGGCTAAATTTAGTGACAAAAGTTGTGGAGGAAGTGGAAGAAAAGGCCACTCACCTATCCTTACGCTTTTTCTGTGTCAGGCTATCTGGAGGGAACTCTTGCCCCAGCATAAAGTGGGAGCATTGTATCAGGGCTATCTGAAGTCAGTGCACGATCAGCTACGTGCTGTGTAGTATTACTTGGACACAGAACACAGCATCCTACCATGGGGTGAGGCCAGAACACCTGGGGCTTGCATGAAAGTGCATCACCAGGTCTCAGATGATCTTTCCGTACCTCTTCTCAGATGCCAACAGACAACTGACCAGGTAGGCCAGCACATCTTTCTATACTGTGGTGGTTTTCAGCTCATTATTTTTGTTCCTAGCTAGTAACGTACTCTAATAACAGGTTCATACTCCCCTCTGATAAAACTTTTGCCCCAGATTCAGGACAGGAGAGGCAGAGAACAAAGGAATCTCTCTGTTCTTGATCATAACCCAAAGAAGCTGGAGTAGTCAGAGAGTAAAGCATGTGTACCTTTGCTGGAAATGATTATACTTTGTACTTACAATACCTGGCTCTGCATTGTTTAGTAAGGTTTTTATTTGAATAGTTTTTATCCTGTGGGGAATTACAACATGTACTGAATTCAGGCTTCTTAACTGGAGGTGGGAGTCTTCTCCAGACTCTTGACATAAAAATTTAGGCATGTGATTACAGGTGTCTTCATGAGCACAAGGTGACAAAGCTCCCTACATATTTAATGGAAAGCCAGAGCTTGATTCAGTTGCTTAAGAGTAGGTGTCTGATACTATTTGTGCTGCCAGAGGTCATCTAAGACATCCGCGCTAAGCTTGCAGATATGGCACAAGATCTACAAAAGAGCCACACCTTTCTGGAAAAGCATCTCTCAACTGTAGGTGGTACCCTTAAGGGCATCTCAGTGACCCTGGATGCCCAGGCTTCAGTAACAGAATCAGAGCAAAAGAGCTCAGAGCTATTCAGGTCACCTACACTAGGCACCTACACCTGTCATCCAAATAGCTCTGCAGACTCCACTGACCATATTAATGAGCAACAGGAGCTGTTGTATTGGCACCAGCAGGAGCTCTGACACCCAACTCGCATGTATGAATGCATGCTGAAGGCACCTAAATGACCTGCACCTGGGGCTGAATGTCAGCATATGTGCTTAGCTTAGGATGGAGGTCTTCGAGGGGGCAGTTCAGAGCATCCATTCATTAATTGGGTAAGGAATCTCTGCTGTTGAAATCAGATGCTTCCAGTGAGATGGTATTTCTGTGGAGGAGTGAATGAGGAGAGGAGGAAGACAGAGAAGAAAGCAGGAATGGAGCTGTTGTACAGGATCTTGGGTTGTGATAGAACAGCTGGTCATGGCAAATATTTGTAGAGTGATGGATTATGAGTCACATACATTTCAATTAAAAGGCTATACAGGCAAAGGTAGGCTGGTAAGTAAGATTATTTTTTTTCTTTCAGAAGGGGAAGCTTTGATAAATTGAAGGAACTAATTAACAAAGACAGCTGATCTCAGGATTTGAATGTGTCTGTGTGAATTTCAACCAGCTACAGAAAATATCTTAAACTTCTATTCCAAGTAAGAAAAGAGAACAAGTAAAGAAGGACTGTAAACATACGTGGGTGAATAACCCAGGGGTAAACAATCCTAGGAACACAGAAGGAACAGAGAAACAAAAATGGAAAAACTGGAGCAAGGAAACTGTCTTAAAAGTTGTAGAGGTAAAAGCAAGATTTTGAAAGCTCCAAGTGAACTACAGGCTTCAAAGTTTGGGAGACAAGGATGAGATATTCACCGGTTGTATTAAAAAATGAAGAATTAAGGAAATTGTGCATTATGGGGTGAATGGTACAGGTATTATAACTTTGTATCCAAAAGCTAAGAGAATGTGTTTCCTCTGTTTTCAAGAACATGGGGAGAAAGGCTGTGGTTAATGCAAATGAGTTTATCTACATGGAGCTCAGGTGCTTATGAACAGACAACCTCCATCACAGGACTTTGAAAGAACTGGCAAACGGCACCAGGCTTGGTAGAAAAGTTTTTCAATAGAAATCTCAAGTTAGAGGTTAGAAACAAGTTAGAAACAGAAAATAACAAAGGTAATACTTATGTTTTAGCAATGTGAAAACATAACATGGGAAACTATAGGCTTGCTAATCTGATCTCAATCAACCACAGGTCCTTGGAATGAAATAAAAGACTGTGGGTAACATGTAAATGAGAGAAATGCATCGTACTAGACTAACCTTTCCTTGATAGGATAATTCACTTTCTGAGGCAAAGGAAATTAAGCAAATCATACCTATCTAAATTTAAGTGAAGCATTTGAGATGGGGCTAAATAGACAAGAATTATGTGAGCTGGAGAAAGGGATTAACAGAAGAAATGTTATAGAGAACTGGCTAAAGATAAGACATAAATGGGGATAGTATGGAAAGTAAAAGCATTATAGGAGAGGCACTCTCTCTGATGTGGCTGGTGATTTAAACATATTTTGCCAAGGCAGAGGAAAATAAGAGTATCCAAATAATATGGGATGTGATTCATGAGTACTTAGGTTCTAATAATAAGAGTTTCTGCTGTCAGCTGAGAGCTTTTCTGAAGTATATGGCTGAAAGGCCAGCTGACTAGAAGCCATGAAAAAGACAAACATGATCTTAACAGTACCGGTATGTTAAAAAATAAAAGGGGGGGGGGGGGGGGGGGGCGGGGCGGAAGAATGTATGCCATTGTAGAAGACATGGGTGACATTTTAGGTGCAATTAGCTACAACTAGGATTTTTTTTTAGCTTAGTTAGATCAGGTGAGCAGGATGCTTTACAGATTGTTAGATTTGTTTGTTCAGCCAACAGTGGTTTCGCTCACCCTGGTTTTCTTCACGTGACTGAGATTGCCTCCTTTGCACACATATCCAGTAAGTCACGCCAGTGCTGCCCGGTGTCACTTTTGCCTGTTGCCTTTGTCGCACTTCTGCTTTCTGCATAATTTTGTGTCCCAGATACCAACTATGACTTGGCTGGGTAATGGTAAATCATAAATGTGGAGTGACACTTCATACCTGTAACTGCAGTGAAAGTGATTTTTAAAATGTCCCTGCCTCTCCTACACATTGCATTACAGGGGGACTGCAGATTACAGTGCATCTGAGGCATGTTAGCAGCAATGGGCTTGGCTAGTTCCCACTCGGACTTTGCCCTTCTCCTTTTCTCTTTTCACCCATTATAGTTTTGTATGACACTGCAGGGGAAAAAAAAAAAACCAATCCAGCTTGCCTGGCTTTGCAGACTGTTTGACTTGATGACATTTGCTACCAAAGGTTAGTGTGTGAATGTGTGTTAGCTGTTCCTGAGTAATTCATAGAAGAAAAAGACGAAAGTTGTTTTCAGGTTTTAAACCTTAAATTGAGTCTTTTGAGATCAGACCAGAAATAGGTATGAAATCATTACAGGCAAAATACAAGGTTTGGTGTAAAAGTAAATTGCAGATCTACCTGCAGACATCTGGCTCCCCTGGTATACCAGGCTTCTGAAAACAAAAAGCATTAGAACAGAAGCCAAGAGCCAAACTTGTCAAAATTTAGCTACAGGAAACACAGGCCCCATCTAAGAAACAGGGAACAGTCTCTTGGAAGGAGGGATGAGCTGCCACTGCAAGTGCACAGTAAGGAGAACAAAAAACGTAATTCTTGCTTGTTAAAACAAGCAGATGATGAGTAAGGAACAAGGTTCACCCCTGTGAAAGGATGTCTGGTGCTGGTAGTCATGGCTTCAGTGAGGATGTCATAATGGAGGAGACAATAAAGAAAAACAGTAAAAAATTATTTAAGGTTGGGAAAAATGCCTGCAAATGAGAGGTTGAAAGTTTAGCAAAGAAAGGACTGGGAGGTGACTGTACTAGAGTATATAATTACTTGGAGTCAGTAAAATGTGCTTCCATCCAGTTGTGACACAAGATGGGAAGAGATACTTGTGGGAAGCACAGGTCCCTGACCCCAGTGCCAGTGTATATGGGTGAACTGCTTTGCACGGTGCACAGATGGACCAACTATATGGTCTAACAGTTCCTTTTAACCCTAAATTCTGTGAATTATATTGCAAAGACTTTTCTCTATCCAGGGCTCCCATCTCTCACCTGAAGACAGAGAAAAAGTCCTCTGGAAGGCTTTCCACTGACTTCAGGGTCTGTGGTCCAGGGCCACAACATAGCAGTGACATACAGAGGGAAGTAATAACTCTTTAGAGAAGTATCAAACAACAGTAGTGGCCTGAAAAGTAGCTGTCCTTCTAGGGCTGTGAAATTAAAGTTGTGAAAGACAGGCAAATGCTGTCTTTCCAACCAAGAAAGACTTGGAAAACCTGAGCCCACCTATGGCAACCCTTACAGGTGCTGGGTGGCGTGCTGGAACTCTGCTGACAAGACTATGAACATCTCTGAGGGAATTAGCTCTTCATGTTAATTTTCTAGCTGCAGCTTAGAACCGATCTCTTCTATACATTACCTTTGATCTGCAATTTTATTTTTTTCCCAGAGTGGAGCTTGCTGCATTGCAGTTTCCTCAGGTAAAACCATGTGGGCTCTGTTGTGCTGCGCAGCTGGGGAGATGTGCTTCCCCCCTTGGCCCTTGCACAAAGCCCGAAGGTCAAAGCAGTTATGAGCTCCTCGCTGGGACTGACTTGCTAATTATCAACTTCAATTTCATGCACTGTTTTTATCCATTTAGCTTCTAAAGAAAGACTTTGATGCTGTGTTTAACAGAAAAATTCCAGTTCATGCTCATCGGCTCTTCAAATCTCCTTTGCCACAAGAGATGCGTTTTTTTCGGAAGGCTGAGAGACCTCTCTGTGCTGAGCTGTTACATTCACTGTTCAGTGCTGTAACAGCAAGACTACGTTGCACCTTTCACCATCAGGGCTTTAAAACAGTCAGGTACCTCTACCTGCTATGATGCATACGTACCACAGAAAAAGATGAGGATGAGGAAAGACCCAGGTACACGTTTCTTTGTCCAAGCCCTATACCACAGCGGGACACAACAGGGGGGCTGTGGTCAGTGGTGGGAGATGACAAGGGAGGATGCCTTCTGGAGGTCTCTCACTTTCCACGGCCATTGTCGTTTTAAATGCCATGCAAAATTTAGGCAGCTGAACTAGGTGATAGAGATAAATTGCTAAATCATGCAAGGACAAGAACAGCATTAGGAATCTAGTGCATCCCTACCCCATAAATTATACTAGAATTTCATCAGATGTGCTTCTTTGAAGAGTGTCTTAGGACCATGCATATGACAGGACGGGCTGTTTTATCCTAAGTATGTAGATGTTTTAGCCCTGTTCCCTGGGCACACCAAGGAGACAGAACTGATTCCCTGCAGTGCTCTGGTGGATGTGGCCAAGAAAGATTATGGGTAACCTCTTTCTGGCAGTGATCACCATCCAGCCTTGTGACTCCGATTTTCCTCAGTTATGTCATCAGGATGATTATTTTTCCCCCATTCTGCCTGAAGACACACTTCAGATCCAATCTGTCCCAGCTGAAACAGCTCAGCTTGGTCTGGCAAAAAGCAGCCAAAGGATTTCATTACTGTGGATGTTTAACTCTGATGTTGAGTATTTGAATGAACCCTTTATTTCTCTCTATGTCTGAAAACACAATGCAACCTCATTAATATTGCCCTCCTCTACCTCCTCAACACAGCACTGCAGAAGGAGCCCTTGCCAACATCATCATCAGCCGATAGTGGGAAAATCTCCATGGGATTTCTCCAAATCAAGATTGTGAAGGGGCAGAGAGGCTCCTGCTGCTCCCAGGAGGAGCTACTCAGGTGCTAGTATACCCAGAAGCTGAGATGTCCAAATGTCAGTGTGGGATTGAGATAGACTTGGAGGGGCTTGGATCTGGGTTGTATCTGACATACAGCACAATGAGGCTGCCTCTTCCTGCTGAGTGGTCTTTACTGGGGTTCTTCCCAAGGAAACTTCAAGCAGAAAGCAGCAAGATTTTGGCCCTTTCTGTCCCTTGCTGCAGAGAAAAAGGGTCAAACGGCGTAGGCAGGGGGATTAGCGCAGTATCGAGGTCTCTGTGGTTTCTTATTTTTTTAACCAAATCTGCAGACTTTGGAGGCTTTAGTAAATCCTCCTCTTTCAGCATCATTTCAAAGCAAAAGCAAGAGTCCTAAGGCTTACCTATGACCTAACTGCTCAAAAGTGCAAATTTGTTTCCCTTAAAATTCAGACTAAACAGTTTCAAAGCCTCCAGAGAATTTACCTAAGCTTTGCCAGGTTCTGAATTAGTCACGTTAAAAAAAGGTAAATATTCTTTGCTAAAATGACTGCCCATCCTGGTGTCTGAAAGAGATGTTACTAGGATCAGCTAAAAGCAGAGGTATAATTGTCCTGGGGCAGTACCCCCTCAACACCCCACAGAGTGCCTTTCTGCTCCCCCCGAGTAGCACTACGAGAGTCTATCGCATTCTTGTTTTCTGTGTATACTACTGGGGAATAAGGATGAAAGAGAGGTAAAGTGTGATGACCTGCTCCTGAAGATGACAGTTGAAAACTGCAGTTGGTCTGCCAACAGCCCTCTGGAGCGGAGAGCCTGTGTGCTGCCCTTCAGCAGCTGTGGCCCATGAAAGAAAGGTCCGAAGATTTAACTGCAACAAGAAAACCTCCACTACAAAGAAAACACAGAAGCAAAAAGGTGAGAGTGTAAATTCTGGCACCAGTGACTTCTAGCCATGTCTCAATAAGGAGGGCAGATTGTCTGGGCAGCATGCTATTCAGCGGCAATATCAAGTATTGATTTATTTCCAAGAAACCTTAATTACATTGTTCAAAGTCTTGAAAGAGAAGGACTGTCTTGGAGTTATCAGCAATCCAAGACCCGGCAGTAGATAACAAAACCCATCAGTGATTCTGAGCTGTTTTAATACACTTCTTGATGTGTTTCTCAGAAAAAAAAAAAAACCAAACCCCAGAAGACAATCCTCACCAGATACGCTCTTTTAATCTAACTAACCAGTGCTGTATGCTGGCATCACCTTGTTCCATTACCTCCTCACATTGTTGAGGCTTTATGCTTCACTTGCCTGAATGGATGAGGAGATAACCTCTACTTCCAGAGCATCCTTTGGATTTTTATGGTGTTTTGAATTAGTGATGCAAATCTAATTTTGTTGAAACAGACCTAGACTCCATTACTGAAGGAGCACTTTCTATTTGGATTAACAAGGCTGCATTGTGTCACTGCCTGATGTAAGGTGCAGAAGTGCCCAATTTATCAGAATATTAAATGCAAGAGCCTGTTGTGGTTTCTCTCTAGCCTACAGAATGTACATTTGCAGGTCTGCAGCTGAACTCCCTTCATCAAACACCTCATTACCTTGGCAAAGTGAAGGGGAATAGCAACTTAAATATTTCAGGAATATGCTGGTTATACATTAACCCATGAGTCTGTAGCTGTAGGAATCAGAAAACCACCACATCCTATCTTTTGTTTAATAGAAAATTGAATTTTTTTAAAAAAAATATTCCTGTAGAGTATGAGATGTTACTCCTGACAGAAATGAGCGTGAAGGAGGAGGAATAGTGTTGGTAAGGAATTCAACCTATAGCCATACTGGGGTACCTGAGAGCATTTCTGAGGTGTGTGCTCCCACTCTGTGTTGAAATGAGACACAGGAACACACCACCCACCCCCTCCAGGGTCTGGTGTCCCCAGAGGGTGTGTGGGCTGGACAGAAATGCTGGAATAATCCAAAAAAGTCTCTTATCTGCACTTCCAAGGGAACAGGATCCCACAGTATCCCCCTCACTATCCCACTGGCCAATTTAAACAGAGACCGAGAAATCAAGTTTTTCTTTCTGGCTGAGTAAAAAGCTTTCTGAGTGACCTTGTAGAGTTACTTGTTCCTTTGTGGCTGGTCTATCTTATATAAATCAATGTTTTTTGGTTGGTTTTTTTTTTTTCCTAAGTAGCAAACACATTAGAAGTGGAAAAAACACTGGACATTACAGATGGATACTCCAATAGGAGGAAGCAGCTAAGTACACAGGAGCAAACTTCAGGGCTTTGCAAACCAACATGCCATCCCTTGTGAGGCTCTGTCCATTTGCAGTGGGTTTGCCAAAGAAAAGAGAACAAAATTATAAAATGTCTCCACGCAGTGGGGGAAAATGCATAATCCCCTTGGCACAGGGTGATAAGGAGCAGGATACAGGTCTATTGAGGCTGCAGAACCGATGTTTTAGCTCTAAACCCCTCCTTTTCCTAAGAGGAATCATTACACAGAAATTCTGCACATCTCAAAACAGCAAATTCTCCCCAATTCATCTAGAAAGCCTTTGTCATTGTTAACATTTTAGCTGCAAAAAACAGGGAATGGTTGACAACAGTCAGCTGAACAGCTGCCCCACCAAATAAAGGAGATGGGTAGGATGGTAAATTCTGAGTTTGCAGCTCGTATGCTGTAAAGCTCTGCTGTGTTCAGGATTGATACACCTGCCACAAGGCATGGGAAATAACACTGCACTGGACTGTTGTGTGCAAACCCAGAGCTGTTATGCAAGACTGACTTTTCCAGAGAACTATAAACTTCAGTGAACTGTGTATCTTCTCTGTCTGTTGTTGTTTATGTGGCACTGATTTATCTATCCATCCATCCACCCAAAAGTAACTCACAGCTAGAGACTTCTCAAATGCTGTACAAGTGTTTCCATGTCCATATTTCCATTCTCCCAGGAGTTATCATTCTGGCAGTTCACAAAACTCTTTGTCAGTCTCAATAAAGACAAGAACTTAATTGTGCAGAACAGATAGTTTTTTGCGGTGGCACTCTGCCTACTGGTTATGAAGATGGCCAAAATTACCAAAAACTTACTTTTGGGGTAAAGTCTGCAGCATAAACTGTTGGATTTTATTTCACTGGAACGAAAGTCACTGCATTTTCAAAATGTGTCTTCAGTTGTATGTACTGCTAATCACCCCCATAACCAAAGGGGAGAACTACTGCAGCAAACCATATGGGGCTATAAACAACAGGAGGGAAAAGGGTCATCTTGTTGCAGACGTGATGGGAGCAGGTACAGTTCAAGACCCTTTGTTGCTTCTAGTCTGCCTTACAGCAGACTCTATAGGGACGCAAGGAGAGGAGAGGATCCTTAAAGATACTCAAATCCCACTTTAGATTGCTTGAAGTGCCTTAGCAGTGCAGAAGCATTTGAGCATCCCAGGAAGTCCTGCCTATGCCAGTGAGCTTTGAAGGTCTGATCTTGAGGGTCCTTGGCCCAGATCCTTAGACACTTATGATTCCCACTGAAATGGGACTAAATGGGAGTTAGTGAGGTGATGAAGTTAACCTCTAGTGTCACTTCCTCATCTTTACAACTCAAAAAGATATGGGGACATAAAATTGGGGCACTGCCAATTGCAAATCATTATGTGAGGATCGGCATTGGAGGACAAACCTGAGGCTGGCAGATCTAATGATGCTTCACTCAAAGAGAGTGGGCAATATAATGATCTTAATCTTTGAAGATATTATATGCTCATATACTTGCATAAAAGAGTGTCTTAAAGAGGGTGCAATTGTTTTAATCATGTCCCTGAGCTGGATCTGGGTTGCTGCAAGTCGCAAGCTGTATTTCTGCAAGTGCTTCAAACCTTTCAAAATAATGTATTTTTGGAATTTGTGATTATCTTGTGAACATTAACTCAGTTGGCTTCCTGGCAGATCAGACCTGAGTAGAGTAAAGATCTAATGACTGTGGAGGTCAAACAAAGCAGTTAACAACTGGTGCTTTAAGAAAGGAGCCCATGGAAGGATGCTGCCTTTTTTTTAGTGTTGGCTAAAGATGCATTTGATCCTTAACCAGGCGGTGGGGGGATTTCTCTCAAGACTAGTTTGTACTACACAGAAGTGACTAAGTGCGAGCTGGCCTCCTCTTCTTTCTTGCACCTGGTGGGATTTCCATTTGTATGTATCCTGGGCAGAGGTACAAGACTATCAAAGCAGCAGCACAGCTTTTCTTCACTCATTTGGTCTAAGTGCAAATGACTATATGAAATAAAAAGTCAGAAGAGTTAGGCTTTATATCACATTTTGTTCCCAGTCTTAAGTCTCTGAAGAACAAATAAAAATTACATTTTCTGAAACCATGACTCTTATCTCAAATGTCCAAGATGAATTCCTCTGTTCCCTTCCTTCCTCCCCTACAGCCTTTTGGGCTCAACAGCCTGAAATGTTTCTTATCTCTGTTCCTAAAACGGACTGCATCTCCTTCCCGCCTCCTCTTTCTCACAAGCACTCACACAGCCATCCCCCTCCATGGCAGGAAGCCCCAGAGGGTTCTGGTCTCATGATGATTGGCAGAAGAATAAAGTTGTTCAATTCTTGGTCTGAATTCACTGCTGACCTTGCTTGGGCAATCTCTTGAGGTTCCTTCCAAGCTGAACGGCTCTCTGAGATGATAATTCACATGTCATGAGGGGAGGCTCTGAGCCACTGGCCAGCCTGTCTGCAGGGAAGCAGTCACCTCACAAATTACCTACAGTGGTGCTCCGGCATTAAGCAAAAATGCAAAAATGTGCAGATCGCTGCACACAGCAAACGCAAGCAGAGGCACAGCTGCCTAAAATCTGCCTTTTGGAAAGTCAATAGTGTCAGCCCTGAGAGAACTGTTGCCTGGCACCTTGTTCTAGTCAGTTCTTTAAACACTGGGAGAGCTGCCCCCCATTGCAGTCCTGGGAGAGCTGCAAGATGAAAAGACATACAGGATTTCCCTGAAGTCAGCTACATGTGGATTTTATTACAATACAAAAATTTGGGAGTGTACTGGGTGCTGTAGCGTACATGCCAGAAAAGTGGCTAAGGGAAACAGTCCACTTGTAAACACTTGTAGCGCCCCTACATCCAAAGCGGTCAGGAACATATGCAGCGAAACTCTTCCGTGGAAAAGGAAAGGAAGGAAAGCGGGTAGCCTCAGGGCTTGCTTTCATACAGTTTAGAAGCAGACTTCCTGTGCGATAAAGAAAACTACTGTGGAGTTTACAGTTTGGTCCTGACCTCCTCATACCTCCAGGTTCCCAGAGGGGAATCGCAGAAAGGACTAGCTCCTCTGTTGTGGCCCAGGTGCCTACATTTGCATTATGTTAATTAACGCATTCTGCACGGAGACATTTCTCAATCACCTGTTCTGCTGTGGATACAAATATTAAGTCAGAAATGAAAACGCTCCAAATTAGCTAAGTGGTTCCCTTCATTTGAGGATGACCTGCGATTCCCAGTCTTGTGAGAAAACATGGCATTCTCTAGAAGACTGAGAAATCAGGTTATATCAAGTAATTTGCTAAAATCCTTTTAAACTCCTGTTAAGATTTGGAACTGAGAAGCTAATTTAAATTCATCCCATTTCACCCATTGCTAGTTTTATTTATGCTGCAATACTTCCAAATAATATTTAACCGGCATGCAAGTAATAGATGTGCAGGTGGTAGGTGGGTAGAAGGATAATTTATTACCCAGAGCAAGCTATAAACCAGCTTTACCAGTTGTAAATGGTACCCTGCATGTTTCAGACCTTTGACACTTTAAACTGTAGTTAACATGTATGATGATTTAGCCCACAAACCAATTTCACCCTGAAACAATGCATTTCCTTGATTAAAGGGCTTCTTAAGGGTATATTTAATGTATCATGTAACAGTAAAATCCTTTAACTTAGCAAATAATTCCGGATTTCCAAAACTGCACCAAGCCAAGGTTGTACTGGCAGTCCCCTATCTGCTTCGTAGGAACCATATTTCTCCTTTTTAAACTAGATTTTAAAAAAGTAATAATAAAATATTGGAAATGCAAACAGTGCATAGAATAAAAAGATTCAAACCTTTCTTGGAAAAAATAGAAGACCATATAGGTAGCTGGACATATTTTCAGGTATGTGGATGCACACCATAATTTCATGGAAACCAGGATATTCAGCACTGGAAAGATCTCAAGACATTTTCTGGGCTGGGTGTTCCCAGACTGTGGAACATTTATCACTGATGACATATAAAGCCATTTCTAGGATGTTCATGAAGGCAGCTCACCTATTTCTTAAGATAAACTTATCCATGTAGGCAGTTGCAACAAAACCAGTCGATAACACTGAAAAAATGGGCATCATTAAAGATACCAGGAGTGTGGGAGAGAGGTGGGGAAACCGGAGAGCATGGCACCGGGAACTTAATTTGAATTGGATGGTTGTATGTGATAAGAGGAAAAAAGGCCAGAGGCGACTCTCTTGCTCATGACATTGTTGCAATACCAGCAAACTTGCCCAAAAATCCCTTAGGATACTGCTTCTTAACTGGTTCTTAGAAAACCCAGTGAAAGTGATTGCTGTATTACTTCAGCCTTAGCCTTTTTCTTTCCAATACTCCTTCCTGCTGATGCTCTATTTCTTAGAGCTTGATGCTGAAAAGTGTGATGCAGGGGATTCAAACAGGTTTCTCCACAAGAGCGTGCCTGGATTGCATAGATTTTCCTGGCTGTGCCCACGCATCTGTGAGCAACCGAGTGCAGCTGGTTTGGTCTCTGTGCAATGACAGAAATGGAGGTCTGCTGTCCAGCCCACATCATGGCTCTCCCTCTTCTTTGCCCCAGGTTCCTGTGGGCTCTGCTTCAGTTGTTTCACTGGATTCAATGTCCACACTTGTCAGGGGTAGAAAACTGTCTTTGGTCAGTGTGTTCTCTAGAGGTCCCTCAATTTACATCTGGACACTGACATTTAAATGCTGTTAGGTACAGCAGCGGCTCTGTGCAGTGGCTCTGTACCGTCCGGAGTGACAAGCGCAATGAAGTCTTTGCCCTTTGCCAGGGGCGTGCACCAGCAGCAGCAAACCCAGGCCTCAGTGGGTGCTTCAGGGAACTTATGGTGCGTTACCTTTGCTCTCAGAAAGCAGTGATACATGATGCATGTCCATGTGGAGGGATGGGACCAACTACCATAAAGAAAGACACAGTAAGAGGTCAGCTTGGTCATTCAAACCAAACACAAATGTTTTCTATTGCCTCTTCTTCATTCTGTTCTTCTTGTATTTACAAACTTTGGATGTCCTTTTCTGTTATTTTAGTCACCATCTGTGTCTATACTTTGTTTAAGCACCTAATAGTGCCTTTTTTCTTTTTTTTTTAAAGAAAACTGCACTGATATCCAAGTCTAACTGAGGGTTTTTTCCTGAATTTATTTTCTTTCAGTGGCTTTTAAGCATAAGCTTCAGTCTCACTTCCTCCTTTGTATTCCCTTTTCATTCTCCAACTCTGATGTTTTCAGTCATTTCTTTTTGCCTTCTTAACATTTTGTGTTGCATTTATGCATACTGGAATGGAGTCTGCTGGCAGTACATCTACCTTTAAGTACCTTTTGCAGACTGTGTGATATTAGTTTATGACCCATAAGCTGAAAGCTGCTGCACTACACTCTTCTCTGTTTTACTAACAGCAAAATTTGATTCATTTGCACCTGAGATTATCTGTGCTACAAAACACCATGGGAGCAGAGCTTGTCAGGAAATGCCTGGGGAACCCAGAAATTATATGGAACAGTCTTTAAAAAAACAAAAACAAAAACAAAAAAACAAATAACAAAACCAACAAAACCCCAACAAACTATTTCCTATCAGTTTTGGTGTCATGAAGGCTTTACCCAATTCATACTGTGCACCCATTATTTTGCTCAGAACGACACGTTTTCAGAAAGCCCCATTCACAGAAATCCAGGGATGGGAATGCAGAGGTGGGTGTTGGGTGCTCCTTGGACCCAAGGGAGATCAGCAGCAGCTTCCTCCATGAGTCAGCCTTGCTGGAAATTATACCCAGGCTCTTGCTTCGTCCTCCCCATGACGCAGCAAACCTGGAGACAGAAAAGCCAGCATCACTCATAAGCTCATGTACGTTGTGCCCATCCTCAAGTGGTTGACGGAGACGAGATTGCTCAGCTCAGCAGCTGCCTATTTTTTTCCTGCCAAGTGTAAAGGGGCCCAATGGCTTTTGTGCAGGCAGGCTTTACCTTGGCTGTGTCCCTTTAAATCAAAGCGTTTGCAATTCAGTAAAGGCAAAGTATAAGTACAATGAAAGCCAGGAGTTCCTTTCAGTATGGAAATGTTTCCCTGAGTGACTCAAATTGAATTTCATAAGAAGAAATCCATAGTTCCATGAAATTTATAGATGCATTATAAAAAAGAAGTATATTGTAGGTTACTTGATTTACTGTTGATTCTTTGGGCAGCACTCAGCAGAGTAAGGAGGAATGTGATTTGGAAATACACTGGAGGGGATTCAGCAGTATGCTGGCAGCATCAAGTTTCATCCAATTTGAGGGGATTTTCACTCTCCTTGGATACTGTAACTAGCTGGGCTTACTATCAAATTACATTTTGCTGGATCTCCTGTAAATCTGAGAACTAGTGACAATAAATGCAGATATAGCGACTTTGCCTCATTTGCGCTCCCATTAAGCTTTCGATTATTCTGACATAATTTGTTTCTCTTCTACTGTCCCTGTTTTTATGGGTTGTGTATGGAGACCAAAGCTTCTATACTGCAGGAGGACACATGCAAAGACAGTCCATGGGGGAGTAAGCAGAAGAGCAATATTATTTGGATTTCAAATGAAGCCTTTTGTCTGTGACCAGTTACCGGATCTGTGCATGCATGTAGATGAAGCTGGTCTTAGGTGTTAGAGCGAAAGCAAGTCTATGGGACTACTGAGTGTATCCAGGCCCTTGGTCAACACCTTGGATTTGAAACCAGCACACACCCCCTAGCAGCTACAACAGGTTCATTTGTCCTGTGTGCTAGGCACAGCATCACACAAGCACCAGCAGGTTACACAGTAGGTATTGCTGTTCCATGTAGTGTAAATTGGCACTAAAGATAAGTAGGAGCTTAGGTGGTTCTGTGTGTCCACTGTGGTGGATGTATCTGGGGGGGTAGGGGTAGGGAAGTCTATCTCATTTATGGAAGGTACCAGAAGGCAATCTGTGTGTGAAGAATGAGGATTATGGATGAAAGGTCCTTAAGAACTGGTACTGTCCCCAGTTGTGTCTACAAAAATGGTGTAGATATCTGAGTATTGGCTCTTTCTATAACCCAGAGTTATAGTTAGTGACTAGTGCTTCTTGTGATCTTACCATCACATTAACATATATGTAAATTTCCACCAACATGGAGCAGACTTGTATTGTCTAGCTTGGGTAGAATGAGCAAGTGACCATCTTCATTTCCACATCTTCCAGACATGTCCTACATTCATCCTTTCATCCAGCCAGAGATTTCTGCAAGCCTTGCATGCCAATCTAAGCTCACGAAAGGCAGGCTGAATGTGCATTGACCATACAGTCCACCCTGCAACAAGGCAGTGTGTATCATTGCCCCCTGTTCTCTCTCCTCCTGCACTTGTGAGGTTTTCTAATGATGCTGTTCTGCATAGCCACTTGGACCACTTTTCCTCCACATCCACAGCTAGACCCATGGAGAGCGGAGAAGCTGTTGGGAAAGACATCATTGTCAGTGAAGAAGGTGTGGTTACAGGCTCACTGTTCCTTGGATCTTTCTACCATTCCATCATTCCTTCTACATTCCTTTCCATCACTCAGATCAGAAAATACTACTGCTTTGGAGGCAACTGCAGCCACAGGAGCGCTGAGCTTCTGTTTTGCCTTTACAGAGTTCCCTAATGAACCTCAGGTTTACTGGAGCTCCTTGCTGGAAGAGTAAATATGGCTCTGTCTGTAATCCGTTTTCATTAAAAAAAACCTGTCCTGCAACGTCATCTGCAAACAGAGAATGGGAGATAAACTGCACTTCAGAGTTTCAAAACAAATGATGAGCTGTGGCAGGCAAGAGCACATGGAGCATGTGAAGGCAAAGGACCAGGAAGGCTGTAGAAGTGGTGAGACCATGAAACCAGCAGCCTGCCTTTGCTAGAGAGACAGACTGGCTCCCACAAAGCCAAAAGAATCTTATTCTAGTAATCGCAAACAGCCGTGCTTGCTTAATGCAGCATGCAAAAAACGTGCAAAAGCAAACCATGAAGCCTGCCACAGAGGTATCAGTAAGCAGACACTTGAAAAGGCTGGGTGCTTGCTAATGTTTAACAAGCAAGTCCTCATATGACTCAGTATGTTGAGCTTTATTTACCTAATCCCTAAATTCACCAAGGGAAAAAGGACTCTCTTTATTAGCTTATGATAAATAAGTAAAGAGGAGGACCTGGAGTAATCTTGCCGAATTTATTCCATTTAATAGTAAAGGAGCCTGTTCTACACAGCCATTCCTTTATGAGATTAAGCAATATTTTAGAGTGATTTAAGCAAATCTTACCATGAATATGATGGTGGAAGAGACAAAATTTGCCCATCCTGGAGTGTGCAACTGGATTTGAGAACCGTCTTTAAATTACCATTTCTGCCAGACTCATCTGTGGTAGAACCTGGGAGCAAGTGAGGAGGCACTATCCTGAGCCAGAGTTAGTTTTATTTTAGACAGGGACTCATAGTTCAAATCTAAGGCCAAATCATGCCTTAATGGAATATCACTGTGGGAAATCTGTAGCTTCTCTAGCTGCATTTTAATAATCAGTCTTCTGTCCAATTCTGTGGAAAATATAGGCTTTTCTCTGCTACTGAAAATAATTTTTATGGAATTATACTGGTTTTTTCCCCCAGTTTACGCAGTAGGGTAAAGATACTCTCACTGCGGGATGACACCAAAATCCCAGCTGACCAAAGAATGGCTTCCAAGCTGAACTAGACAACGAGTCTCAACCAAGACTACTGCAGTAGGATGCGAAGTGCCATGTCCAGGGCTCAGATTTTAGAGTTTATCTGAAGACCCACTCTCACGGCCCAGCTCAGGCGCAGCGAGTGACACAGCCATGTTTCACAAAACCCATGTCAAAAGCAGGACAACAAATGGTCTTGCTTGGCAGCAGTCGATGCTGTGGGATATGATCCCCTGCGAAGCAGGTTGGAGAAACCTCACTCCCATCAGAGGGAGAATCCTCCATTCCTGATGTCTGCTTTAACAGGCGTTTATAAAAGCCATTGCACTTAATGAAACCAGGAGTGCTATTTTTAGGCTACAGCACTAGGAATTCTGCTAGGTTTGTTTAATACAGAGCAGTCATTTCCTTTAAAAGTCTGCGTATGGTTTTACTATCTGACTGCCCATCCATACCTCAGCTAACATTCTGGGGGTTTTTTGAGTTCTGACTTTCATCTTTTCTGGTTGCCATGGTGACAGCAATACAAACACCTCCAAAGGATGAGCTACTTCCCTTGGAAGAAGAACGTCTTACTGTATACGCCAGGACTGCAGAAACGTTTAATGTAATTTTGACCACATGGTAAGCTAGTTTGGTGGGTCATAAAGCAGAAAACACCATCTGGGGCCAAGGTCATGTCAGCTCCATCAAGGGAACATTTTATTTTATTCTGTTCTATTCTGAAGACCACATTTTGTTTCTCACTCAGGACAAATCAGGGATATAACTTACGAAGAGTATTTTGCAACCTAAATAGCTATTTATAGATTAGGTGGAATATTTACTGCCAAAAGAAGTTTCTCCTCAGATTCTGATCTAAATCACTTTGATTATATGCTCTCAGAAACATGTTCCAGCCCCTTATCCTCCCATTCATCGTGTCTTCCACACAGGAGGGTGAATAAAACATCTGATAACTGTTAGCAGATACGGTAAATGCAGTTCTACATCTGATGAAACTGGGAGAGAGTGTGCAAATAACTTGATCAAACTGTACATAGGAGATGAGTGCCAGAGCCCACAGAGGGCCCCTGCATGGACTGCATGGTACGTGGTCCCATGCTCAGACTACTTGAACACAACACTTTGACAGCAAACCTGTCATACAAAATGCTAGTCTCCAAAGCAGCTCCAACATAATCAACAAAGATTTTACAATGTCCCTGGCTGGGAACAGCATGTCATGGGTACTGGATGGTATGTAGCAACCTTCCTACCCCTAGTCTCTGCAGGGTTAAAAAAATCTCAAACTGTGCTTGGGTGTGGGTTTCTTCTGGTGCTTCTGCATTACTTTCCTGTGGGAGGGAATTGTTGAACTATACTTGTACCTGGGGAAAAAAATAATGTTTTCTACAAATAACTATTCGCGTTGGATTCCGGAGAAAAATCCTTGCAATATGAAGAGAGGCAGCCTCATGCATTGTAATTTAGGGTTAAACCCAGGATGCTAGAATTTCTCTTTTTTGGCATGCAAAGAGTTAAAGCAATATGCTTTCAAATGCCCCTAGCTGCAGTCCCACCTCCTTCCACTCCAGGTCCCTGCCCTATATTCTGGCACTGCAACTGGTGACTAAAATTCTGAAGGAAAACAGAAGGAGCAATATTATTAGCATTTGAAAAATGTAAGAACAAACTTTGTTCCCTTAGGGAATCGCTTGAGTGACACAATGGAAAAAAGCCCCGGGGCATGTCTTCCTGCACCCTCTGCCTCTACCACCAGTGCAAAGGCCCCTGGGCTTCCAATGGAATTAAGTCTGCATTTCATGCAAGCAGGGCACATCTTGAAGAGATCTTTCTTAGCCATGAACATATCCCAGATCTTGTCGATGCTGTTCAGTAACAGGGAATTAAGTTCACCTTGTGCCCAGTTTGACAGCAAATATTCTTCATCTGTCTTTGCAGTTCTGAGATTTATACTGTTATAATAAATTCTAAAACCCCCTAATAAGTTAAATATTTTATCCAATATCATCTCCAAGATAGAAAAAAACCAAAACCAACCCTGAAACAGCATCCTTGGACATATGTACATGCAAGCCTAGACTGTATATTACTAATATATTTACTTTGAGGCAGATATATAGGGTAAAAATTAACATGTGACTCAAAGGTTTAGAGTATTTTGAAAATAACTCTAAAGGTAGCTCCAAGGTTTCAGTTTGGCACTGAAGTACTTGTAAATCTCCTTATATATTTGTGAAAATGGCAGTTAGAAGGTGGCTTTTTAAAAATTTTAATAGCAGCAGCTGTCCAAACACACTGCAAGACCCCTTTACACAAATATACAACATCTACTGAATTTTTGGATTGGTATTTTATTTACAAGCAAATCCAGTTGCTTTTGCACTCCTGTCATATACTGCATTTCACAGATGGTTGGGTTTGGGGTTTTTTTGTTTTGTTTTAAAGAGCTTTTGGGGTTTCTGAGAGGGAGAATGGCAAGACTGAAGTAGAAAAGAGAAAAACCGATGTGCCAGTGCTCAGCACAGCAGTTTTGTAATTACCACGAGTTCAGTGCTTTTTAAAGATCCACAAGAAAACTAATGCAGAGTGCATAGCAGTCCAGGGCAGAGAAGCAACTCTGATTTTGTATGCATGCAAATATTTGAGAGCTGTGTTGCAGCAGTACAGGTGGTGACTGTCCCCAGTTTAACTACACCAAAGGCCACTTTTGCCATCAGACCTTGCCCGTTGCTCCTCATCAGGTCTCATGACTCCAAACCCAGAAAGCAGCACCCCATGCCCCAGGGCATCACGGTGGTGTGGCACTGAGACAGCCCTGCATGGGGGCTCCTGCTGCATGCCCATCCCTGGTACAGACTGTGTTTCCCATTCTCTGGCCAGCCCTCCTTTGCCACATGTAACCACTAATTTGGGGCAGGTGAGAGGGACCAAGCCATTGGCAACCTGTCTTTGATGGGGTCCTGACCCTTAGCTTTGCCAGTGGGGAACACAAAGTACTGGCAGGCTGGGGGGTATCCAGATATGGTATCTAGACCTATTTAGAAGTTATTGCATCTTGGTGAGCCTTCCAGGTCAGAGAGGTTATTTAACCAGTGCTTGAAAAAGACCTTGAGACGTGGCTGGATGCGTATGAGTTGTCACTTAGACTATGCTCTTCACACTGCTGCTGGGACGTATTGAAGCAAGTCAGACCATCACCATCTCAAAAGTACTGGAGAACCCACGCTGGCTAGAAAGGGCTCCAGACTGTTCTGAGAAATTGGCTCTGGGAATCAGCTAGTTTTGACACATAGAGCTGATTAAAATAGTCCCATATTCACATTTCTGTCTCACACAAATGCTGGCTTTGGCAGAATTTTTTTCAGATCTTAAACTTTCATCTCAGTAAGATGTATGAACCTGATGGGAAGATTTTACACCTGCTGGGGTAAGAAATGACTAACACCAGCCATACTGTAAGTAAACACCATGCAAAAATCCCTACTGCCACTCTGGTGCTGTTATTGGCACCTCTAATTCTTACGATCTCTTTGCTATCCAGCCATACCGTGCATCTTCTTTGCTATTCATTCTGTATCATGCAAACTGCTTGCTATCCCACCATATCATGCAATCTCTTTGCTGCTTTAGCCCAGGCTGTCAATAATTGCCATACTCAGGAATCTTCCAGAGCTGAGAAGGGCTGCAGACAAGACCTAGAGCCAGGTGGCTACCCTGGGAGTTTTATGGATCTACTGGATGGAAAGGGCAAGTGGGCAAGTGACTGTGTCCTTTCACAGACAGGACTCAGGTTTCCATAGTGTGACCCTTTGTCAGCAGTGCTCTAGTGATTCCTCCCTCATACAGCAGTCCTTGGGTCTCCCAGCTGGAAATGCTGTCTCTCATAGCCTCTGGCACAATGATGTGGGGACTCACCCAAGATCTCTTTTTAAGAGGGCTGGCTGGTGCAGAGTGACTCCTGTGCATGCAAAAGGAGGGCCCATGTTCAGGCATCTCCCATGGAATGAGATAAAGCTTGGAAAAGACTGATTCTTGGACAAATGCAATAAGGAAATAACCAGCCTATTCCCCCATTTTCTGAGGAGCTCCACAGAATCAGCAAGACTACATCCAACTATTCTGATAACCACTAAGAATATAACTGCTTTAGGAATAGCAGAAAAAAATGAATGTAAACAGGGAAAGGGGGAAGCAGGAACGCTTCCAGAAAAACCAGGAAGAGAACAAAGCCGTGAACTCTGGAAAAAGAAGATGAAACAGGGGAGCCGGAGACATACGAACATCAGTATTAGTCAGACTGTTGCTGAGAAACTGAGAACACGTCTGATCTAACTCCCACTAGACGTGAGTGGTGGGTTTCACAGGAGGAATGAAAGCTCAGTAAGAAGCAACATTAGGTTTAAGAGCAAATTTTCAGATGGAATTAAAATTAAGTCATTGAATCATCTCCCAAAATGTCATTTTACCCCCACCCCACCACATTTCCCACACTGTTGTCCAAGGTTTTTCTTACATGAAAGCAAGAGCTGTCTGAAGACCATTAAGCAGTCAGCTCAGTGACATTTGAGCATGGACTAAATGTAAGCCTTCGCATACTTTCCTTATCCATGGAGCTGAGACTCAACACTTCCAAGGAAATAAAAAGATTTACAGATTACACAACCATGTATGCACCCACTAAGGTAGCCCTGCCTTCCTTCTCAGCCCTGTCTCAGCTCAGACACCATGGAGAACAGCATCAAGGTAACCATAGTGACAAGTGCCTTAAAATGGTTATAGCCACAATCATTCAAAATGAACAGCTGCGTAAGTCTGGCCTAATCCTAACAAAATCCTCCGAAGTCTGTCAACATAAAAATAGAAAGATGAGAAGAAGAACAAACAAACAAAAAAGCCATCCACCTACTCAAAATTAGTGCTGCCTCAAAGAGAGGGCAATTTGTGCTTTGCAGCTAGATCTGCCTTCTGCTGCTCCAGAAGACAGGGCCTTTGTGTCACAAGTTCATTGTTATATTTTTAGACCCAGACACTGAAAGGTGGGGCCCGAATAAAACCCTCATTGTGCTTCGGCAGCAAACAGGAAGCAAATGATACCTTACGGAGGTCAAGCTCGATCCGAGTTCTCTGGAAGGCTGGTGTTTGTTTGTTTGTTTTCTTTTTCCCAGACATTATAGTTTTCTCATTACCTTCTTTCACAGGAAGTTTTTAATAGCTCTTCATGTGGCTATTATGGTAGTCACAGTGCGGAGAGGTTTAAAGGCTTTAAGTGACTTTCTGGAAGAGCATCAAGCTTGGGTTAAATAACCACTCTGCTAATTTAACTTGGGGTTTCTGCTTACGGCAAGCCCAAAGTCATCCTCTGCGGGTCAAGATGTCAATATCCCCAGCTGCACTTTGCCTTTGAGAAAGGTGCTGGCACGCCAGTCAGCACTCGCTGTGATGAATAAGGCAGAGCTGTAAGGTGCAGACAAAGAGAGGTTATGTCAGGTCTGGATCAGGAGTTTTTGTGCAGGACTAGCCACATACTGGCAGTATATGCCTCTGGCTATCTAAGGAGCTGTGTTTGTAGTATGTTTTCTTTCCTGAGCTTCTAGGATCCCACCAAGATCCATCCTCTTTCCACCTCCCAGCTCCCTTTATAAATTTCTTACGACTGTGCATACAAGAGGACCTTCAGCTTCCCATGTGTGAACAACAGCCATCATAATGAGGTGTTGATATGTTTGGAATGCTACCTGCTACTATAATAGAAATGATTAACAGCAATAGATCATTTTCCACACCCACACAGATAATAGCATCTCTCCTGGGATGGCTGATAATCTAATTGTGGCAGAATGCAGGGAGGTCTGAAGCACATTTCATTAGTAGCTATTGACCGGGGTATTCTGTCTCGTCCTTCAGGAAAAAAAAAAAATTACAAAAACCACCTGACAGGAAAAAGGAAAAGCGTGTGCAGTACTTTTTAAAAATCAACACAGACATAATTAAGGATAACAATGCAGCAGCAAGTCAGTGCGACCGACCGGCATTCTCTTGTTCTGCCACGCACGACAACATATTTCCCCCAAGAGACGTTTTTTGAGGTGCACAAGTTCACCTGCAGCCTGGTAATTCACTTTGAGATGGGACTGTGATCACTTAATGGACTCTTCTGTGCTGGCTGCTATGGTAACTGCTGCATCACACTCTCCATAGGCTTGTTTTTGGAGGAGCGCGTAAACGGCGAGAGCAAATCTCAGATGGGTTTGTTACTGGAATCGAAATCCCAGGGCAGATTTGCAAGTTTACACATGGTCTTGGCCCACCGTACTCTCCTTTTATGGGCATGTTTGCTCATTTGGCTTAATTTTAAACCCAGTCCTTCAGCATTGTGTGCTCAAAAACACTTCTTAGAATTGAAGTCTTTTGGGTTTGGGCTGGGTATGAGACACATGTGGGAAGTGTTAAAAAAAAAAAAAAAAAAAACACAGAGAAAATCCTAAAAGATGAGACATATAGAGCAGAGATTGGGTTAAAACACTCAGCCCATCTGGCCTGGTCGCTAAGCTCAAGGGCTGCAGAAGCAAAGCTCTCTCTAAAAACGAGCAAAGAAATGTCCTCAGGAGCTGGGAAAAACAGGTACCAAGTCCTAACCAAATGTGACCAAAGCAGGGGTGACCAGGCAAACAGTCTGGAGCAATGATTCAGCGACCTGCGAGTGGAGAATTTTGACCCATCTCCTTGGTGCGAGCTTTACCGTGAGAGGTGACATTTGCCATCCCCTGCCTGATCTGTCCGCAGAGAGGGACAAGGCTGAGTGTCAGGTCTGGGGCAGGATGGATGACTGCAGCAAGTGGGAAGAAGGAAAGTGCAGGGGGAAAGAAAGGGGAAAAGGCAAGGAGAAAGTGGCAAGAGAAAGAGAAGAGATGGAAAACTGGAGGTGGATTTCAGCAATCTGCTAGAAACTGGCAAACATGTTCCTGCAAAAGAATGGTGAGTCTGGGATGAGGTCAGACTGTGGGAGACGCATAGGACAGAGGTGGTAGCAGAGGATGCAGGCTCGTGTCTGGGCAGGAAGCAGACCTGGAGCTGGAAGGGACCTCAAGAAATGAAGAAGGCTATTCCTCTGCCCGTGGCAGGCCCCTCCCCGTCAGGGACATTTCTCATAGATCTGTGCATGACCCGTTCTTAAAGGTCTTCATCAACAGATTCTCCAGGACTTTCCCAAGCCTTTCAGTGGTTCACCCTCCTCTTCATTAACATGTCTCTCTCAGAGCTGGTGTTGAATCTCCCCATTCTTTCCCAGATGGATGAGGAGAACAGATTAATTACATCTTCTTTTCAGCAGTGTTTGACGACAACTTAGTCTACTTCCCCACATCCTTCTCTAGGATTTCTTAAAATTAATTGCAGAATCACAGAATGGTTGGGGTTGGAAGGGACCTCTGGAGATCATCTAGTCCAACCCCCTGCTAAAGCAGGTTCACCTAGAGCAGATTGCACAGAATCACAGCCAAGGTGGGTTTTGAATGTCTCCAGAGAAGGAGAATTTCAGTTGATGCCTTACCAATGAGCTTCAGAAGGATTATTTCATGGAAGCTATATTCATCTCAGGTGACTTCAGTATCATGTCACACTTTTTTGTAACAACCTAATGTTCCTGACCCACGGCCAGCTTGTGATACACCATTACATTCATACATTCGTCTCCAAAACTGCTACCAACCAATTTTCCACCACTATATGATCATGTCATTGATTATTCTAGCTTGAGTACACTACCTTTTGTACCTGCCAAATACAATTTGGATTTTTCTTTTCAGACCACTTCTTCCTTAAGGTAATTTTGAATGTTAACACTTTCCTTCAAAATATTTCCCTTCACTGGTCTCCAAATTTAATGTGTGGCCTTTCTAGTCTCTCATCTGTTTTGCTAATGTACTGAATAGATAGGAATCAAGACAGACCCTTGCAAATCTCTACTGAATCCTTTTACTTTAACATGGATTTAAGGATAACTTCTTCCTGAAAAAATGCAGAAGAGATAGGAAAATGAAGAAGAAAGCAGGAATAGGTCACTTAGGGTAAAAAATTGTGTCAGGGGTGTGGTAGAGTTAAATACCTAGGTAAACGGCCTGTAGTGGAATACTACTCCTTAAAGCCATAAGGTAAGAGACAGAAATGAGTGAAAGGACTAAAGCAAACAAGCTGAAAATCAAGGGAGCCATGACTGGACTGGTGGGTTCCCAAGACATTTGATAAAATCGGTGCATCAAATTTAAATTTAAAAAAAGAATTAACATTCTGCATTAACAAAATGCAGAACTTATACGTGGTGACTGTTAAATCAATCAAAAGGAAAACGCAGTTAAAGAATAGGTGGGCAGGTGGTGGTGGGCTAGTTCTACAGCCAAATGAGAAAGATCTGGCAAGGGTGATAGCGCTGGAGAAGCAGGTCATGCAGAACTGGGTTGTGCTGTTCTCTTGTGCCTGCAGCTGCATATCGCTCCAGTTACGCCCATGGGACAAGCCCAAGGAGAAGGCAACATGGTCTGAGTAAGTACCCAGTAGAACACAGAGCAGGAGAGTGAATGACTGAAAGTCATCTGATATTAGCCATCAGCAGAAAACGATGGAGAGCTGCTTTTCTCCTGGCTGCTGCATCTCTGCAACCTGCCATATGTAAAAGTGGGGCTTTCAAAACAGGATCAGTGTGCATAGCCCCGAGGAAGACAGGCAATGGAAAGAGAGGTTGGTATATCTCACTTCCCGCCCTCCCCTGCTGCCCCTTTCCCAGCTGAGGCTGCCAGCTCCTGGGTCTGCCGTGGGTTTGAACATCAGGCCTTAGCTAAGCTGTGGTAGCTGGGACATCCTGACTGTCCTCATCACCTGGCATCAGCTATTTAGGCTTTCCGCCCTCTGTCCTGTATGATGACTTCTGAGGTGGCAAAAGCAGCCCAGTGTGAGTGGCAGGGCTGTAGGGCTGGCAGGGACAGACCACCACAATGAGATCTTCTCAGAGTGTGTCACCACAACTGTCACTGCAAAGGTGTAATGACAGGTCACCATGCAAGCATTAAGGTCATGGGTGTGGAAATGACCACCCCAGTGCTCCCAGTAACATGCACCTGCTCCTGACTGTCCTAAAATGTGTGACAACTCAGTGGGGACAGACCTCAGCCACTTGGGGTTGGTCCCAGGGCACGGTCACTGATGGCGATTCACATGCTGAGCTCTTCTTGCTCACCACACACATGGGTCTTCATCTGATGCACATTACCCAAAATAGAAAGCCCTCTTTAGCAACATGGTTGTCTCTGGAGTCATGTCTGGGCCTCACTCAGCGCAGCTGCTGAGGCTCACCCTCCTTGGAGACATCAAGCTCCTCAGCCTACATTCGGGTGCTGCCAGCATCCCAGGAAGCTTTCAGCCATAGGGAGCAGACAAGCTGTGATAACACTCTCTTCCCATATATTTTGCAAATCAGCAGGTCTTCCCAGGTGCCACCAGCAATGGTTTTGCTGCCATGTTGTCCCTCCATGGAAGCTCTTCTGATGAGGAGCAGCAGGAAACATTCCTGAGCCCTGGTCTGCAGCTGCAGGGTCTGTGGGTGCAAGAGGTAGTACATGGGGGTGAGGAACGCAAGAATGATGCTGAGCAGGCATCTTATGCGGTAGTGAAAGTTATCGCCCTAGCATTGCAGTCCTTCAGGGACCCTGCTGCTTTATGTCCCTCCAGATGAACATAAGGAAAGGGGCCCTTTCACTCTGGATTATACTGGCAACTGCCTACCACTAAAAAGAAATCCTATACCCACTGTTTCAGAGGCCTTGACCTTTCTATCATCCACTGTCCTTCAAAATAAAGAGCATACATAATTACTCAAACAAACAAGGCCTAGGCTTTTTCAGCCTGTTTTATGCTTTTATGTATGAGATATATCTCACTGTACCAAAAAGAAAGAGACAAATTAGCCTGAAGCATCCATTTTTCAAGATACCTGGGCATGGTTTTCTGCAAGAGAAAAATGAGCCTGAAGCCATCTGCTATTTCCTGTGAAATATCTCCCCTGCCTGACGGGGCTGACTGCTGCACTTCTTACTTCCTTTACACATGCAGAGAAAAAAAAAAAAGCAGCTCACGGCCACCCGCACTTCCAGCTCTGTTTACTGATATCCACAGTTTCCTCATGAGACTTTGCCAGAAAGGCAGTTTAGCTGACTACAGGCAGTTCTCATTAATCCCCCCCGGCTAAACAAGATGAAGAATGGAAAACTGCAAAGGAGGAAAGCCAGCAAATTGCATCAAAGCAACATTTTAGGAAGCCTAAGCAAGACATTTTTTGTAGCACGCCCCCACTGATCAGCAGCTGTTTCTAACGAATTGCTTTTTACCAGCCCAAAGCACACACATTTCTGTGCCTATGAGGCTATTTGTAACATCTCTGGAAGGGCACTTCCTTCCTCCTGTGTTCCCGCTGCTTTTTGATAAGAGTCTCCACTGCATTCAGAACATCATTAATTAGCTGACTGAGGGCACTGACCCTTCTTTCTGCCTTATTTAAATTGTTTGCATTTCAGAGGAGCTAATAAAAGGCACCAGTGGCAATGCTGTAAGCAGCAGTGAAGTTATGACATTGCTGCTGCACTTCTTAATGCATCCTTTGGGCTGCTTTTGTGTCTGAAAGTACAACAAGTGGGATGGGAGGGCCCTTCTTCCTCCCCATTCCCCTGGCCAACACTGCTATGGGGGAAACCTCCTTCTCAGCTGGCTAGGCGGCTGGTTTGTTTGCCTGTTTGCATAGCTTATGGGTGAGATAACATAGGAGGAAGCATGTTGCACAGGCAGCCTGGAGAGCAGGCTGGGGTTCTGCCCTGTGGGAGGTGGAGGAGCAGGCAGACCCCTTGGCATACCCCTGACATGGCCATGCTCTGCTGACTTCCATGGGAAGAGGGACTTTCCCCTCTGAAGAGGGGCAACAGAAAAGCACAAGGTATACAAGCTAGCGTCCGGCTCCATTTCATGGGATCACAGGATAATAGTTGAGGTTGGCAGGGACCCCTGCTCAGAGCAGGGTCAGCTACAGCAGGTTTCTCAGGGCTGTTTGAGGTCAGGTTTTGGATACTTCCAAAGCTGGAGACATCACAACCTCTCTAGGCAACCTATGCCAGTGTTCAACCACCTTCATAGTTAAAAAGTGTATTATCCACAGGAGTTTGCTGTGTTTTGGTTTGTGCTCATTGCCTCTTGTCCTGTCACTGGACACCACTGAGCACAGCCTGGTCCTGTCTTCTTTACCATCAGGTATTTATGCATATGGATAAGACCCCCCTGAGCCTTCTCTCCTGTGAGCTGAGCAGTTCCAACTCTCTCAGCCTCTCTTTGCATGAGAGATGCTCCAGTCCATCATCCTCATGGCCTCTCATGAGACATTGCTAATGAGGCTCTCAGTGACTGACACTTTCGAGCATCTGTTTTCTGCCTTCCAATCAGCTCCTCTTTTGCCATAACCACCCTGTCAGGCTGGAGGAACCCAGCTGAAAATTGCTCATACGCTGATGTCTGTATAAAAGATCTCCCAGCCCATGCACATGATGCTTCCCTGACAGCACGCCAGAGTCAGATCACTTGACTTGCTTTTTGTTTCCCTTTCTCTGCCAAACTCACAGACCCAGCAGCCACAGAAATAAAACCTCCAAGGCATGAAGTCAGGTTTTTGGTAAAGACACAGAAATCAGCATTCATTTCTTTATTCTTGTTTTGGCAAGTGACATTACCCATTGCTCATATCCCCTACTACCTGTCTCCACTGGCAGTGTAATGAGCAGGGAGCTCACTTCCTACGCACCAAGAAAGTCATTCCCTTTTTGAGCTTAAGCGTTGCAATCACTGAGGTACCTAAGTCAGGCAGTTCTTGTAGATGGCTTGGAAACAAGTAGGCAGTCTTTCTGTGTTTTATTTCAATAAAAGCAACCATGTTTCCTTCTCCTTTATCCTTCTTGCTTTTTTTATGTTGTAGATTCCGCAGAGCATCTGTCTCCTACACAGTGTTAGCCTAATATAATAAAAAAATCTGTGGTGATGTGATATGATGGGATACATACAAAATATTAGAAAAGGAGATAGATAGATACGTACTTACATACATGCATACATAGTTACATACACATTATGAAGACTAACAATCAAAATACAGGTTCTTTTTCCCTTGAGACATTCCTATTAGTGGCACCCAGAGTGACTTCTTGCCTTTTCTTAAATGAGATTTCCAAAACAAGCTTCTGAACGTGTTTCCTTTACAGAATAATGGTTATGAATGAGGGGCAGCTTCAGGACATTCCAGACTTCCTGTAAGCTGTATCTGTATTGGTTGCAACAGCATCCATAATGCAGGTGTGCAGGGAAAAGGGTGGGATAAAGTTGCACATCGCTGAAAGTCCAAACAAAGCCAAGTCAGGCTGATCTTCTGAAAGGATACAACTTCATGGCATTCACATTTCAAAGTTTTAAGGTAAAAAAGGCTTGGCAGTTTTGTAAATAGCTTAACAGCCCTGTAAAACCCTGACAGATTTTCCCAAGCTTAGGAGAAAGATGGAAACTCTAATAGTTAGTTTGAGCGAATGTAAATCCCTTACTAGTCAATCTTTCTGATGGGAAAGGAAATTATTCTATAGACCTGGCCAGGGACGATCACACATTCCATCAGAATAATTTCTGTGGGCAGAGACCCACAAACCTACAGTATGAAGGAACAGATGAAGAGACCACCATACCCGCTGGAGGGATTACAGCTCACTGTTTTATAGCTACATGCTGCTTTGCCAGCCCGTCTGAAGTTACAGCATTTCCGTAATCCACATAATGTACTGCAGAGGCATTAAGTTTGAGTAAACCAAACAGTAGTGGGTGTGACAGCCGTGCGGTAAACGCTTGACTCAGATGTCTACCACAGAACGTAAGTTTCTCATATATTTCTGTCCTCTTCAGTGCAGACAACAAACAAGGCTGGAACTTACTGGTCAAGGGCTGAGTGGGGCTGTGTCAGGATGACTAAACACCTGCCCTGGCTGTGGCACCAATCCCTGACTAATCTCTCCATGCCTGAGGCTTCAGTCTTTCTGTTTGCTTTGTTCTCAGGAATCGCTCACAGCAGGAGAAGAGTAATATTGTTTCTGGAATAATTCCCCTGGACTTCAATTGACCCAAGATTTGGCTAAATGTGTTGTAAGTGATACAGCAATACAAAAACATGAGGAAAAGTGGGAAGCTGATTACATTTGCTACAAACAACTGCTGTCTGCAGCCTGTGTGCGTTGGCAGGGTACAGCACAGTTTCTGAGAGGACGGATTGTATACGTCCTTTCGTTCTGCAGATCGAGGTCAATGAGTCTTGTAGCAGAAAGTGACACACACGTTGAGTTGTTTTCAGGAGCTAGATCTTAGCTGTGATACTGGAAATGCTCAGATGAATGTACTATTATGCAGAGCCATATAAACAACGAACTTCATGAAGAAGTCCAGAGATTTTGGAGAAAGACTGGAGCATAGCACAAAATCATTTTTGGATGTCCCGCTGCTTGTAGACTCTGTCCTTTCGAGCATGGCAAAGCCTTTCTTCCTGGGGTAACTGTTATGCTTCAAGCTCTCTGGTGTTACCTGGCTTTAATAATTAACTCCACTTACGGATATAGCTGTTTTAGTTTATTTACTTTATAAACTGTGGATTTTTCAGATGCTTCTTGGAATAGCAGCTCTCTGCTCAGTAAAGTTGAGGGTAGTTGGTAGTTTCCAGCTAAACAGGCTCTAAGCTTGGACTGACTTTCTGGGTACACTTTAACACACAAGTAGCAGCAGAATTTGCACACTGTTTGTAGTATCACCGGTCCCCATTTTACAGTATGAAGGTTTGTTGGCTGATACTTCCAAAGCTGTGGCAGCAGGAGTAAAAGCATAAACATGACACTTGTTTTCTTCTGGGTAGTTGATGTTTTCAATAAAGATTGACCCAAAATCAGCTGTTACAGTACACAAGCTAAGTACCCTAAAAGTAACTAAACCTCATTCTATTTCAGACTTAAAAACCAGAAGGCTTTTGAGCCAAATAAGTCTTCCCAAATGAAAGTTGTCTTAACAAAAGATGTGGCCACTCTTTATAAACATTTTTTGTCTCTGTTTTCGGATCATCACAGTTCTAGCAACTCCACTAATAAACTTAATTTTGCATTGTAAGCTCTGGTGTCAATTTAAATCTTGAATTGAGATGCAGATCCTGGAGTGAGTTGAATGTTAGCTGACATAGGGAATGTCTCAAAATGAACTAATGCCTATCAGTAACAACAGTAACTGATTTAGCCGTCAGATGAGCTGCGATCAGCGAGGAACTACATTTTAATAAGTTACTAGGAAAAGGATTTCAACCTTTGTCTGTGGTTTGGTTTGCTGTTATGCTCTAAGGTTTCTGATTCTACTCCCCCCTTACAAATACCAGCTAAAATAAGTCTTACTTGACAGTTGCTTATTTATTTACAACGTCTTTCAGCACACATCTGGGAGTGATGGAGTTAAAAAAAAGCAGTTGCATGGGGGGAGCTATTATGCTGACTTTGTTCTTGAGAATTCTTTGATATTCTTAATGAGACATGAAGAAATACTAAAAGAAGCAGCAAAACTGTTCTGAATATTTTCCTATCTGCAGGTTCCCCTAGATTCTTCCTGCAATATGGGAACACGAAGAAGACACTGAGTCTGGGCCATCAGATGTCATTATGCTCCTCTGTTACGCAAGAAAATGATTGGAAGGCATGTTCATAAAGGAGATCATCATTATACAATTAGAGTGAAACTAAGCTGGTGTTTGGGAGCATTTAAGCTACCATTAGAAACTGAAGCTCAAGCTAAAATCATATTTCAGCAATGTTCTGACAAAAGCCCTGAAGGAAATTGTCCTAAGTGAGTTTTGCGTGGATCTATGTGCTGGGTTATACAGTAGAGCTGATCCCTGGCATTGCAAAGATACAATGCCAACAACATGCAGAAAAAGAGTTTCTTAGGTAACACAGATAACTTCTGTTTGAGTCTCCAGGCCTGTTCTACCCACCTTGCAGTGACTTCTAGCCTAAGCTGTATCAACCACGAGCCAGAGGACTTCCTGCATTCACTCTTGCTTGAAGCAAAGAACATTTCTTTCCAAAAGCAAATCCAGTCTTGATTTGGAAATTGCCAGTAGTGGAAGAATCAACCACAAGCCTGGATAAATGTTTCCAATGGTTAATTATCTCTGTGGTTAAAAAACATTCCTTACTTCTAGTCTGAATTTGCCCAGCTCCTGCCTTCAACCACTGGATCTCATTACATCGTTATCAGCTACACTAAGAGTCCTTTTTAATATTTCTCTTATCCATGTAGGCATTCACAGGTGAGATTCAACTTAGTCAGCTTTAGATGCCAAGCGCCCACTCTATAATCTAAATTAATTCAGTAGGTCCCATTGTACTCAGTGAAGAAAGAAAAAATCATTCCGCATCCACACTCCTGGCTGCTGGCAGGCACACCTACTGTGTGTGACATAGCTGGGTGTGGATGTGCCTTCCCTCTGCTCCTGTCTGACATTGTATGGGGACCCTGTGTCTGGATGACTCTTGCTGTGACTTTTCCATGTTTGACCATGCATGCAACAGGGGTTTTGTACAGGTGATGTCCGTAATAGGGCAATTGCATCTCCAGGTTCCTCTCTAGCCTCCTTGAAATCCCAGATACATTTGTGAGTGATCTCATTCCTGTGGCCTGCTTGCTCTGTGTTTACTCCATATCCCTCTACCTCTGTCAGGTTTTCCCATAACTATGCAAGTCTTGCAATGACAGCCAAGCTGTCTCCCACATCCTTGTTAGTTTTTCTGTTCTAGACTGCTCGAGGCCATTTGGTGATGTTGGGCCTGCCATTGCTTATGCAGTGTGCCCTTTCCTCATACGGATGAGGAAATTTATTGGATTATTTCATATCCAATGAAATGGTTGATGTAGAAAGCTCATCTGGCACATTTCAGGGCAAATATGCTATTCCAGAAAGGGTGACTGAACTTCTGTTTGAGGAAAGAAGCATCATTTCCTTTAGTGGAATCCTCAATCCCACAGTTCCCCAAGGCTCTCATTTTCCAAGAACACCAAGAGCTACTGGAAGAATTTCCTTCTCTTCCCATCCCACTCTGGCCAGCTCAACACCCAAACTACTTCCATGGTCTGATTCTCTCCTTACTGAGAAAGCAGGATGTTTTCTAGACAAGTCCACTTCCACCTTACAATTTCTTACTGAGCTAAGGGGGGAAGGGTGGTGGTGTTCCTTGACTCCATTAAAAGGAATTGTGCTGTTTTAATATCAGTCTTGCAGGTTCACAGCAATTCCACTGAATCAGGTCACTAAGCCAAGGAGTATCTGCAATAGGGATCTGAATGGCTCTGGAACTAATGTGTCCAGCTCAGAGTAGTATATTTTTGCTTTTGCAAAAGTAAAATTCAAAAGATTAAAGGAATGAATGGACTAGTAGTGCCACAATGGGAAAAAATAACTCACTGATGAGAACCTGAAGGATTCTACCCGCTTGTATTCTTAGACTGATGCGAACCATTCATCGTCTCAGAGATATAGCGGACGCTGGAGTAGAAGTCTTTTTATGTAGGGAAGAATCACAAGCCCAGAATGTTGAAAAAGATTGGCTGAGGCTTCAGTCCTTGTGAGTAAACAGAGTGAATTCTACAAAATGCTGGTGCGGTAACATCATACTTCACCCAGCAGCTAACAACAAGGATTTCCGCAGTAGTGGCAATGTGGCCCTTGAGACCCCACTGGAAACTTGCTGCTGTTTACAGAGAAAATCACCCTGAACTGGTGGCTGTGCTTGTGTTTATGTGTGTGTGATCACAGGCACAGCTCATGATGGATATCACATTAGCAGAGTACTTTCACCACTGCTCACAGAAGCACAGATGTGCCAAAAGCTGTGATCCAGAGGGAACACGTCAAAGGCTGAGTGAGAACAGTTAATCCTTCACGTCTATCCTGTCTTTTTCGCTGTAATTGCCTGCAGGAATGCTGCCTATCACCAGCTGTGGCAGAGTATGTAGGCAAAAACTGAGCCGGGGGATCTCAGATCACTGCAACTCCCTCCATGAAAACTACTGTACGTACCATGAAGGTAACATCGTGCATTTGATGCCAGCCCAGCCTGGATTTGCACTGCAGTCAGATACCATGTTCAGATGGCATAATCTGTGGCAAATCTACATCCCTGTTCCCCAAGAACTGTCACAGCCTCTGCTCCAATGCCCACAGCATAGCATCCTGCTGGGTGACATCATGGTTTAACAGTAGTACCCCGACGGGGTTAAAGCAGATCACACAGACTACTATAAGATATAAGATCATAACACCCACCAGAAGTGGGTTTTAGGAAGACTTTTTGGGAAAAGCTGAATATGGCCTTTAGACCTAAACCTCTTCTCCTTGATCTTCACAGTTTGATACTGAAAGGCAATAACACTGGGCAGAGGGTTTCCCTCTTCACCCAGAGATCTATATTATGGGCTTGTTCCAGCCTCACAAGAGGATTTGTGCTTCATATTTCTTTGGAACAGCTTCACAGCTTACAGATATTTGCACATGATGGAGCTGGAATAAGACTTTTAAAGATTTGTAAATAATTTAGGCAGATAACGCCCATTCATTTAATGTAATTCTCTAGGAAGTATTAAAAAATCCCCGTCAAGGTTTTTAGGAGAAATTTCTTTCTGTGCCAGAAAACCTTTACATAGCTCCTGCCAATGCTACTGTGGAAATAATAATACTGGGAGATTTCAAAATCATGTTTATAAGCAGGAGCTGCTATGGTTCAGAAAACTCCAGTGATTCACCAGCACTGTTGTTATGGTTAATTTTCCTGGAAAAGTACATTATTGCAACAATTCCTCTTTTTTGTCATCACAGTTTTTATTTCATTATCTGTTTGTTTTTATTGCTGGATCTTAGTTTGGCACAGAGATCCTTGTATCTAAAAAGGGGTTTTAAAACCATCAGTGTATTTAAACTTATATAAATTGCCAGGGGATTTTATTTTTTGGCTTTTTAAGTAACATTGTGTTTTTGTACTTTTTAACAGCAATAAGCAATCCTTCTGCTCAATAGCAGTATTTTTAAGTGACGTTTCAACTTTTGTGGCTGCAGTCCACTCTTTTATAATGTGGGAAATGCCCTGCCTCTGAACTGTGTAAGTGATACGTCACATTCTCCACAAGTCTGCTTTTCAGCAGAAAGGAGTAAACACCTCTGAGGTCCTGAGGACATGTTATTAAACAGTGTCCAGTACTTACAAGGATTGCGATAACGATAGCTGAGGAGTTAGTAGAGACAAAACACCAGGTCAGGAGAAAGTAGCTGAGGAAGGGGCAAGAGGAGTAACTTGAAGTAATAGCATAAAATGAAGCAAAGGAAAATTACATCTTAATTGTCCAGAAGCTGCTAGACTGCTGAACAAGCCTCCCAGGGGAGGTGGTGGGAGTCCTGGAGGATAAATGGTAAACACAGGCCTGGACAAAGCAAAGGAAAATGTGCTGGCAACCATTCTTCTACATGGCAGAGATACGATAGGTGGCCTAAAACATCCCAGAAGTCATCTGTGAAGCATCTCTTGAGGCAGATAGTAAGCAGGAGGTGGTGGCCAGTCCCTCCAGCCCCTCTTGTAGCTCCAGCCCCTGCCCATCTCCCCTTTTCCCTTCTCTCCTCCTGCTGCTCACTTCTCAACTCCCTTCCTGCCCTCCCTATAAGGCCTCTCTTAAGCAGCTCTCCATGTTTGTTGTAACTCTTTCCAAGAAGTCTGACAAGCATGGCGACATTCTGGGTTATCACAGTACACAGGAGCTGTATGAGATCACTCATATCATTACCACCACAAATACTGTCTGTCACAGCCATGTATCACCTGCCGCTTGTAAGATGGTCGCAACTCAGCTTAAGGTTTTCCTGTGAGAAAATGGGGATGGACACTTGGAGGAGGGCCCTACTGTCATGAAATGGATGAGACGCATGGGTGCAGCGTGCTCATACCCTCCTCACTGCATGCCCCTGGATCTGTGGTCATGGACAATGCATCCAGAGTTTTCAGTTTTGTGATGGATATTTTCAGACATCCATCAGAAGGTTGGTCCCACATGACATGGACAGCTGGGGAGCTTGGAATGAGGAAAGGTGGAGGATAAACATCCTCCTTTTCCATAAAGAACAAGGAAGGCACAGAAAGAAGCATTTTAAGAGTGATGTCAAATTTTTCTCACCCAAAGGCAATCTCTCTAGGTCAGATTCCTCTGAACAAAGGAAGACGTCTACATCTTGGCATCCTAGGTCTCTCAGCATCAGCAGGAATAATAAGCACAATTAAAGGTGGACTTCTCATCTGTAGGTAGACATTTCAAATGCAGCACATATTCCTTCGCATTGACTCAACAGGGATCCAAAAGTGATTAGCTCAGGTGTAAATAGTTGTGTTGTAGACACACGACAGGTGACATGGATCTTGCCTCCATGCCTTGGTATGCCCTGTTTTTCCTCTTCACCAGGGCTGCAGGCAGCAAAGCTTAACACCACTCCTGCTTCAATAGTTTAATTTCCCTTTGTCTTTTAGTCCATTTTTGATTCATGCCTGGACTTTGTGACTTTGTCCATGCCACTCCCAGTACGCAGAGCATTCCTCCAGTTGACCTTTGTCAAACATCCTTATTCTTAAACCAGCTCAAAGCACACCTATTCTTGGAAATACTGAAGCTGCTGTGTCCCCACCCTGAGCAGAGTTTGCTCAGTCCTGTGGTACACTGCTGGCATTGCCAAGGGAGAACCTCCTCTCGTTTGTATTTCACCGGTTCCTTGTTGCAAGGAGGTGCTGGATCATGCAAACAAAATAATAAATTCACCTCTCTAAAACTTGGAAGGTAAGTCATTCCCTTGTGCAGAGTGGAAGATAGGGGGAAATTTGAAAGGAGACCTGTGAATTGTCTTGTGACTGTCATTACATGAATGGCTTCTGCCAAAACGGGGGAATAAATTGCTCTCTGTGGCCACCAAAGGTAGGATGAGAAGCAATGTACTAAAATAGCAGCAAAGGTGAGATGTTAGGGGAAGCTTTCTGAAGGAAATGATAATGGTGGTCTGGAGTTCATTAGTTAGATGGCAGACACTCTGTTACGGTTGTTTTTAAGATCAAGCTTGAGAAACGTAGCACACTGCGGTCACAGCTAAGGAGCAGGACAATGGGGTACATGGCTGTCTGTGGCCTGTTTCCCAGGAGTAGATAAGTATCCAAATGTGATGAATCACAGGGCAGGAATCCTAGCTCATCCTGGGGCAGGACAGGGGCAGGGGGGAAGGTTAGCATTTGGTGAAGTAGTTTTGTAGCCCCAGGGAAGGTTGTTGTTGGGGTCATGGCCCTGTTTGATTTTTAATGAAGCTGCTTATTCTGCAGAGCTCACAGAGAAAACTCCCGCTGAGGTTAACAACAGTTGAAGTTCAGGAGAGTGTACAGAGTTGGTGAAAGTCAAGTAAAAAAAAAAAAATCAGATGCGTTTGTTGTTCCTACTTGTTGCTCTAAGAGACACTTGAAAATACAGATCTGCCAGGTGCTTTTCTCATTTGAAGAACAGCATTTTCTAAGTATTCTTTGTGTAGTTATGAGTTGCATCCCATTCCTATATGCAAAAGGGCTGCCATTTGAACAGGCTTGCAGGTAGACTGGAGAAATGTCTGGTTTGACCTAGGAAATCCAGGTTTAAGGTAAGTATAGGAGGTGAGATTCTACCAAAGCTGCAGTAAAAGCTACAGCACTAAGGCGGAACGGTTCCCTGGGGACACAGCTGGAAGATACCATGAGTGCTGTCTTACAACCTGTTTCCCATTCCCAGCCCAGGAACCACTGCAAGCAGCAGCTCTTCTCATCTTTTCCCTGTTTCTTCAGCCTCATACAGATTCCTACGTAGGTTCAAATGCTCTGTCAGGCCCTGGTGCCCCTCCTGACCAAAGCTGAGCCCCAAAAGCAAATAGCATTGTCATCTTCTCCAATGGCTTCTACAGCTTACCCCAAACACCATATTGCCACAGCTAAAGTGGTAGCAGTACCAAAGCCTGGTGGGACATTATCTCAGCTTTATCTCCATGGACTTCAGTTACAGGCATATGGGTATAGGTAGTCTTACTCTGGCCCCACACAACACTGTCATCAAGTGTCTTAGATATCCCCTGTGTCCCTGTACTATCCCAATGAAGATTTAATGAGTACTATTTCTGTAACAACAGGAACTTGATGACGTGAAGAAAAGAAATCTTTTCCATTCCCAGTTTCCTCAGGGACTTCCAAGACCTGTTAGATGTCTATCCCATAGGGTAGGCATACAAGTGATTCCTCACACTTCTGGTTCCCCCAGTCTCCAAGACCAGGAGACTTTTTTGAACATGTTCTAACTCCCTTCCAACATATGCTCAGCTTCTTTTGATGGAAACACCTTTGCTGATTCACATCCTTGTGATGAGCTGGGATTTGGCCAGGGGACACACCTGGAAACATGAGCTGAGAAACATGCAAGGATACTGACCCAGCAAGCATGCTATAGCAGGGTCTACACTTGCTCTGGCACCCTGTATCTCTGTCAGATGGTTATACAATTTTACTCTTTAGGCAGGTACCCAGTTGCTCAGCTTCATCCTGCTGTAAGGTCGTGTCTGTCCTGTCCATTTCTACAAGCTAAGGAGTAAGATCCTGGCACTCTTCCAGAGGGGTGTCCTTTCTGGAGGCAAAGCTGTGCTGCCCGTGTCTGGGGAATGATGTGTGATGTCCCTCCTGTGATGTCAGTGCTTGACTGGACAACATACTCAAATTGCCACATGCTGTAGCTGTCTCCATGGTGCCATGGTGGCTTGTGTGGCCCAACTCACACCAAGACATGCTGCTGTCTCCTGAGGCTCAGAAGGTGACATGGGAATATTATGTGTGTTGTCCTGCTGCAGTAACTACATTGCCAAGAGGAAGCCATCACCCTGAGGGAAGCAAAAGCCTTGGGACTGGCTGGAACAAAGGGGAAGGAGGCATGCCCTAGGCCAGACTGGTCCTTTGTCCTCATGTGTTAGGGCACACGTGTCCTTGGATGGGTTCAGTCAAGCTCATGCACATAAAACTCTTCACACAACCTCTTAAGTTAGTGAGCTGTAAAGACCCCAAGGACTTACTCCTTCATATTGCTTCTTCTTGGGTATCACCTCCAGCATGGAGGTCTGAAGCCAGGTAAGCAGAAATGGGACTTCTTTCTGCCATGTGCAGAGCAAACCCAGCTTAGCCCAAACTCACGGACCTGGGTAGGTTCAAGCACCACTGTAACGATGCACCCTCCCATCAGTCCTGCCAAGACTGGCACCAGAAACCCCTGGAGAAGGGGTTTGAAGCAGCCTCAGGAGAGGTGGAAGGAGAGGGGAGGACTAGCTAGGGAGTTGGCTGAGCCAGGCAAGTCAGGTGAGGTGGTGAATCAATGCATCATTCCCGAGCAACCACAAGACAACTCCCCAAGTGGTTGCCCCTCCCAGGCAGGAGTATGTTTCTGCACAATGTACGTGGATTGCTGCTGGCAGTGAATCCCCTCTCAGGACCCAGCAGATGAGTAAGAGGTGATTCAGGTCTTTGCAGTCCTCCTTGCTCAAGTGGAGCTGGGTAGAGTACGCAAAATATGAAGCCTGTTTGTATTTTTTCTATGTGACTGCTAGTTTTACTATAAACTGTAAAAACTGCACAAGGGCATTTTTTCTGGACAAACTTGCCTGCTGGGTGCACACATTAAGCTGTAAATCCAGTCTTTCATAGGAGAAAACAGCTTCATTTATAAGTGTCCCATTAGGCAAGAACATGCTTCATTATTTGTGGGGAGACCATTCTCCTGCCCACATGTTGAGGTATCTTGGAAGCAGTATGTAACTCATTGAGGACCTATTATTAATCTGAATTTATTAAGTGCTGACAGATGTGCTTGGTGCTTTACGGTCACATAAGGGAACCCTTGTGGCTGCAGTGTTTCAAGAGAAAACTCCAAGGAAAAGGTGGAAGCCTTTTTGGTTTAAGGAGGCTGAAAGACACTGTTCTGGTTTTTGGAACGCTGGCCTCAGCGGCACTCCATGGCAAAGTGCTGATAAACACCAACAGGAACAAACAGGGACTCTCCCCTCTGCAATTGGCTAGGTAACATCTGCTACACTGATTCTGTCTGCCTGAGCTACAGCTGAGGAACACAAAGATGCTGGATACATTAATATAAAATTTGGTTTGTTTTCATCTGTGAGAAGACTTTAGCTTCTCATTCTGAAGCCAATTTGTGGGCTGCAGGTTTTCTTTGATCTTACGCACTGTGCTCTCCCATTACCCTGTCCTGCCAAAGGGAATGGCATCTCCTGTGTCCATGGCTGCTAAAGAAAGTGCAGTAACAGAGAAAAATACACCCAAACTATTTTATTTTTAATGATAGTTCTAACACTCTCTTTCAGTGGTGATGAGTCACAATTCAGCTAATAGAGGGACACTTAATTATAAAATTCTGGGTTTGGGCCTGACACTACAGAGTAGTAAATGATACAGACTCACACAACATAGAGCTATTTTTTTCTTAAAACAAAACTGACTACGCTACATGAGTAGATATGTTTGGTTTTCCAGGCTGTCTGTTTGTGAGACTTTTTTGGTAGCTTCACAAAGTAAAATGTCACCAAACTCTTTACCTTGTGACAACAGCCTTGAGATACTGACAATACTTAAATTGTAGTAAAGGGTGAGCAGGCATGCTCCCTTCTTGCTGCTATTGGCAGGAGAGGTGAGACCCGAAAGGCCCACACCACATATGCTCTTACATATGCTCTTTAAAACTAGTGAGTCAAAGACATGTGGTATGGAGTCTGGGAAACCTTCCCGCTAACTTGTTCCAGGTCCTTAAGCTTGTTGTGTGATGGTGAGGGTGATAATGATTAAAAGAAGAATCTGTTATGTTTGGGGAGGTGACATGGCAAGACACTTGTTTTTTTTTTTCATTCCCCTCCCACAGGTTAGATTACACTACAGAGAAAGAATTTACCCAAAGGCAGATAATGCTTAAACCATTTACAAATAATTAACAGACATCAGAATCATTGCGTACTACAGAAAATTGAGTCCCAAAAAGCTACACAATAACTTTCCTTGTTAGAGTAAAGGATGTTTGTTTAGGCTTAGTTGGTGCTTCCAACTGCCTAATTACCCAGAAATAAGGTAGCTGTGCTCTTAAGGAAGTCAGAAATGTGCAATGATGAGTGCTGGGCAACACAGGCCACACTGTTTTCAGAAAACATCGTGCAGATATGTTGGCAAATTAGTTTTGCAGGTGGGGGCAGTGTGTCTGTTTGCTTCTTTAAATGTCTTTTGCATTTTCTGAAAGGTCAAAATAACTTTGCATTTTGTCTGCAGAATCTGTTTCTTCTTTTGTAACATCATGCATTGAAGTAGCATCTTAGACACAGCTGATGTCTCTACTCAGGATTCATGAGGAGCATCCTCCTGACCATGGCCAGCAACAGGACCTCCCTTGTCCATCATGGGTGATCAGCATTCCTCTTTGGGACCATGGAAGCAGCAGGAAAGAGTGGATGCTCTCCAAACACCGAGTGCCCAGGGCGGCCCCATAAAACATGAAAAGTCATAGAACTGTTTAGTTTGGAAAAGACCTTAAAGATCATAATGTCAAACCGTTAACACTGCCAAGTCCACCACTAAACCACTAAGTACCACATCTACATGTCTTTGAAATACCTGCAGGGATGGTTACTTCGTCACTTCCCTGGGCAGCCTGTTGCAATGTTTGTCAACCCTGTCAGTGAATGAATTTTTCCTAATATCCAATCAAATGTCCCCTGGCGTTGGCTTGAGGCTGCTTCCTCTTATCCTTTGTTACCTGGGAAAAGAGTCTGACCTCCACCTCACTACAACTTCTTTTCAGGTAGTTGTAGAGAGTGATAAGGTCTCCCCTGAGCCTCCTTTTCTGTGCTCCAGACCCTTCACCAGCTTTGTTGCCCTTTTTTTGGACTCACTCCAGCACCTTTCTTGTAGTCTTTCTTGTAGTGAGGGGCCTAAAACTGAACACAGTATTCGAGAATTGACCTCTCCAGTGCCGAGTACAGGGGGAAAGTCCCATCTCCTCATCTGTGTCACATGCTCATTTTGGCTGCCTGTTCTCCCAGGGCATGGGAAGTGCCACTGCTCAGCTGCTGGCAACCCTTGCACCCCAGGGACAGTGCAGCTGGCAGAAAGAGAAGCTAAACCAGCCCAGCTCCTTAGCTTGTTAAACAGTGCTGCAGGGAAGGAAGGGGATACATCTGCTCCCGAGGTTTTGCAGAGGAGGTTGGGCAACATCCCTTTTCCCTAGGGGCTCCTTGCAGCTGCAAGCTAACACCAGACCCTGTCCCGCACTGGTGGCACAGCACAGCCGAGCATCTTTCTGATGGTGCCACTTCCTACCTCATGCTGCTTGCAGTTCTGGCACACCAGTCTCAGTTTGGCTTGAAATGGGTAAGATCTGGCCTGCTGAGCTGGGGTGTAAACGGGGGCTTAGCCATGCAGCAGCTGGAAGCCAGCTTTCTGGATTTGCTCCTGTTGTTTGCCAAATACTCTCCGTTCATGGGAAGACGATGAAAAACATTTCTGGGAGTTTGTGGCTCTCTAGTTCCTAGCAAGCCATTAATATGAGGGAGGGGAGGAAAACCCAAGTCCAAAACCCTAGAACCTGGACAGTTTACAAACCTTCTTTATAGCTTAAATAAAGGCTTGGTCTAATTCTTCTAATTGTCTGGAACAGCTCTTACCATTTCCCAGATGGTTACTTAAGTGCATGTAAGTACTCCAGCTACTATGCCTGTTGTTGTGCTGCGTTCCTTTCTTCCTGGCTGACGCGGAGCAATGAAACTACCCAGGTTTGACATTACAAACCAGGACATTGAAGCCAGAACATGAATGTAAAAGGCAATAAATACCCTGCTAATCTCTCCAGCAACACAGAAGCAGGAGCAGCCAATTTTTGCTCCAGAAAACTCAAGATGGTGTTTAGTAAGGTTTTTTTAATTCTTGGAGTTCATGTCATTCCGGTTTTTGAATGTATACATATATTTGTGTCCAAATGGTTCATACTGCTATAGCAAGACCTTAGCTTTTTCCTTGGACCCCAGGACTGCAATTGCCTACCACTCTGACATGTCAGTTAACATCTCTCTGAGACTAAAGTCCCCTTCTGTGAAATAAGGTTGTCACACTTCATTGAATTCTGGCTGTTTAGACTATTAGGCTTTTCAGTGTTAAAGGACTTCTACTTCTTTATGGGATCCAACATAGTGACTTCCAAGCTTCCTTCAGGTCTCTGAGGGAAAATGTAACACAGAGAATTAGCTACAGAGCTCCCACAAATTAAAAATTGTTCTCCCCTGAGACACAATCAGGCATTTTACTAGTCAGTTGTTAGGAAGGTAGCAAATGTTGTCTCCATTCTCTTAAGAATGCCTATTTTTATGATTTATGCAGTTCAATATTTTATATTCAGCCTGTCCTCAGCCACCTCAAGTACTCCTATCAAACTCAGTAAAACTTCATCTGTTCATTAGAAGGCAAATCAGGGACACTGAGGCAATATTTTCATCCTCACACCGCTTGGGCACGTTCCCAGTTGTCCCAAGAAAGTTTCCAAAGCCATGTTTCACCTGGCTGGTCCAGTACCCAGCAGGACCTGTGCTGCAGACCACACAGACCATCCTGAGAGGAGAGTACAAACCTGGATGACTACAATGCCAAATCGCTATCTCCACAGATCAAGCTTTGTGATTTCCAGACACAAAGCAGCATTGACAAGTATGATTTAGCCACATGCATCCATCTCACTCAGGGCAATGCCCTTTCCTTCATCATCTCAGCATCTCCAGAGGACAATTCAGATCTCTGAGCTGCTGTTCAGGTTTTTGTCTCTCACTCCTTTGAGTACATAGGTAATATGGGAAGCTCCTACCTTTGACATGTCGGCTAGGTGAGATGACTCTAGCAGAAAATCTTTCCCTTCCCTTCCCTTCCCTTCCCTTCCCTTCCCTTCCCTTCCCTTCCCTTCCCTTCCCTTCCCTTCCCTTCCCTTCCCTTCCCTTCCCTTCCCTTCCCTTCCCTTCCCTTCCCTTCCCTTCCCTTCCCTTCCCTTCCCTTCCCTTCCCTTCCCTTCCCTTCCCTTCCCTTCCCTTCCCTTCCCTTCCCTTCCCTTCCCTTCCCTTCCCTTCCCACATTTTATTTACTAAACCTGCATTTAGATGAGAAACAATAAAAGATTGCCAATAATCTATACCAGGAGTTTATACTGGGAGCTTCTACTTACAGTATTTTAGCATCCTTGAAGAGAGACGAGATACCTGTTTCTCAGGCTCCTGTATCAAATAAGATCTGTTTACAAACTACTCCTTTTATTGATATCTTGTAATGGGGACATCTGGTCTCTGAGCATCAAGCTGCCTATTTTCCTTTCAGTATGGCACTTTGGTCACGGAATGAGAAATGTTCCCTTTCCTAGCACCCGTTGAAATTATGTTCTCTCCGAAGGACCTCTCCACTCCCAGGCCATCCAGCTAACCACCGATGGAGTCCCCCGGCACCCTACTTACCCAGCAGTTTTTAGGAGCATACATATGCTCAGGCAGATTTCACAGGAATGTTTCCCTCCCCATGGCTGGGGTCCAAGTCCTGCTCCCCACTCTGGCAACCTCCTTTAGGAGCATTAGGAGAGCTCTGGCATCCTCCTTTCCCATCCCACTGCAGCCTGGGGCAGGAACCTAGACTAAACACTCGCTTGGTCAAGGAAACAGCTGGGGTGTCCGTCATCTGCTGCTTGTCCAGAGCAGGCATGCTTGTGTGAACCCAGCACTGGCTCACGCCACCTGCCCCTCTGCCCCTCCTACACCGACATCTTCATTCTTTCCTCCAGAGCTTTCAGAAATGGAAAACAAAGATTCAGACTGTCTTGGATCCAGGCACGGGAGCACGGCAGGATGACGTCTATAAACATCCAGAAAATAATAGCATAATTTAACTTTCAGCAGAAGGCTTATTTACCTCTGAAGAGATTACACCAAGTGTTTCCATGCAGAGCAGAGCAGTGGAGTAGATGTAAAACCATGACAGGAAACTTTTTATACACGAAAGGGGATTGTAAATTTCTGGCGTAAAGTTATGGATTACATTCATGAGACAGTAAGTCAGATGGTTCTGCTTTACAACCACTAGAGATTTGCCCTTTACAACCATTCAGAGTAGTGATGCTTAAACAGACTGGTGAAAGAAAGTTAGGGGGAGCAGCACGCTCCCCCTCCACAAGAACCAGTCAGTGTTGGGGGGCACAGCAGGAGAGCCCACCCTGCCAGAGAGCCTGGCTTGCCATCCCAGGAGTTGTACCCATGACCCAACAGAGCACCTTGGGAGCAAGGAATGACAACTGCATGTAGCCTGGCTGCAGTGTGTGAGCTGCTGTGGGCTCTGTGGCTAATTCTGCATGGCAAAATAAAGAGCAGGATCAAAAGAAAACCTAAATTCACCAAGCCCGTGGCTGCAATTGGCACTCCGGCGTGTGCATGCATGCCAGGCATATGGACAGTCAGCAGCCCTGGACTGGAGGATGGTCTGCATCATGCTTCACTGGCAGAGCAGATACACCTTGCCCCAGGCATGGTGAAGATTTCCAAGCAGGAGGAGATGGGTAATGCTGGTAAATAACCTTCAGGATACAGAGCTTGATTCTCATCCCACTTGCTCTGGTCTGTTAGCAGTAGGATGTGACCCCTTGGAAGCCCAGTTACTCAGAGAGTGTCCCAAGCCGGTGAGGAACCTGTCCCCAACCTCCTGCTCTACCCCAAAGGTACTGAGCATATGGCAGTGACTACTGGGTTTCTCAGACAAAGAGAGGGGCCCTTGGCAGCAACATGTAAGAGGAATGCCAGGCCAACTGTACTATTAAAAATTAAGCAGACATAAGAATGAGCAGGGGATACTGGAAGTGCCCCAGACACAGGAATGGACCCAAAGAAGTGCATTGCGAGCATCTCCTGCTCTGTTCTCTAATATGACTTCCATTTGCATGCAGTAGCAGCAAAATCCCATCTCCTGGTATTAGAGTCAATGTATATTTGTGGGAGATTTCTGAGCCCAAACTACCCAATTCTTGTGTTTGGGGTGGCAAAAAAAACCCCACCAGCAAATCCCCAAAAAGCAGTGCTGCCCTGTGGGGCAGCAAAAGGGTGATGTGAGAAACACCATTACAATTTCTGGATGCAGGTTGAGTGGATAAAGCTTTAGATGTTTCTGCTGAGCCATCCGGGTGTTGAGGGCTCTGTGGGGAGAGGGTAGTTGTGCTTAAGCTGAGACACTCTGGAATCGTGGCAGGTGGGTGCCCCATGCTTCACTGGGTGGGTGGGTAGGAGAGGCAGTGGGACAAAGGCAGAGGCAAGAGGGGATCCTGCAGGGGTTAGCGAAGCATATAAAAAAAGCAGATGCTTTGGTCTCCTTTCCAGGATGTGTTCAGTAATTTTATTTTAGAAGAACAAGGAACCCAATTAAAATGGAAATTCACAGTTATTGTAGTGATGCTCATAGGTCTACTTGACTTAGAGCTGAACGTACACCCAAGCAGGTAATAAGACATTTCCCATCCTGAGGAAACTGTGGTCCAAATGCACATGGCAGAGAGAGGGTGGAAGAGAAACGAAGGCCAGGCAAGCCTTGTGCCCACCCTGCCAATGGATACGGTACAGCAGGGGCAGAGGGGAGCCCTGCTGCTCTCCCCGGGCTGGTGCACAGCTACAGCCCTGCTGCCTCCTTGGGAAAACACCACGGCTGTAGTGAGGCAAGATCAGGCCTCCCAGCTCCTCTGCAGCAGCTGGTGAGTCTGAAGTCACAGCTCCATGCGCCTCTGTCCAGGCAGTTTTAGTATCGGTTTAGTGGGAAAAAATGGGTGTAGCTAAACACTTTAATTGAGGTACTTCTATCAGGTGGATATTATACATCTACAGACTCCCCTGGTCACCTACCATTACCGTACCCGAGCAATACAAGTGACTCAAGGTTTCTAGGGCCCCTTTAATTTAATGGTCGTTTATCAGCCCTGAATTACAGTGTGAAGGACCGGGAGGGAAAGTGAATCTTTTTAAAAGCCATTTAAAGCAGAGCAGAGCCCTCTTATCCATTCTGCACCCTGGGTTAGCTCCCCAGGCTCTTGGTGTGATACTACTGTCTCTTCCTACATGCTTTTTTCAGTACAGGGCAAAAGCAAGCTTTTCCCTCCTCCCCTCCACTGCAGTTAAGCTCCATAGAGACTAGGGACCATGACTTTTGCTTATGCAGGTGCAAGCCAGTGCAGTCACAGGGAAGTGACTTGGGTCTTGGCACTGCTGCTATTTGCTCCATTGTGCAAACGGGATCCCAGTACGCATCAGGCTTCCCACTCTTTATTCAGTCAGTGGTTTGTCCTGGGCTGACCTGGATGTAGCAAGTGAGAAAAATACCGGACGAAGCCTCGTTTAATCCTAGGTTCTCTTTTAACTACTAACCAAGCCGCCTCTGTACCACCATGTCACATTGAGAGGATGTGGACAAATATATCTGTGCTGAGGAGTGGCAGAGGCTGTAGTCTGCATTTAGAAATGCTGAGCAGCATGTTTTCCTAAGCTGGCTAATTAGTATGGTCTTGAAACTAACGGCTGCATTTAACTGACAAGGCAATATGCTCTTCACCCATCCCTTGAGATGTCAGGAGAATTATTTCTTTTGAAAAGCGTGCCTGTTAACTCGTTCTTCTCTATCCACTTTGATCTTTTCAGTATAATCCTTTCCCTCTGCATTTCTTTTCTCCCTACAGAGGAGACCATGAAAGCAAATCATATTGATTTGCAACTGGCTCTTCCTCCCTTGCCTGCTGAGTTGCAAAGCTGGGTCTTCTGTGTCAGCAGCAGCAGGCGGGGCAGCTCTGCCACCCTGGTCTCGCATGAGGTGCTGGGGAAAAGGCAACACCATGGTCTCAAAGTGTTAGCACTGGTGCAACCACGAAAAAGGTGCTGTTAGAGAAACTGAATGGCTACAGATGCCTCTGTCCTTCTGCAGGGCAGCGTGGAAGAAGAGGCAGTGATTCAGCAAGTCACAATTTTCCTCCCAGGTTGTTCCCCTGGGCTCTGGATTAAACTAAAACTTGATGACCTGGCCTTTAAGTGGGAAGGAGGATGGAGTTTTCTGACAAATCTCATTTGGATCCAAGTACCGTGCAATTCTTCATGCAATATACACCCATACCCCAAGATGTGTGTCGTTTCTCCACATGAAGATGCTTGTTAATACTTAACAAAAGCAGGTTAGGGTCTAAAGGTAAATGGTATTTGGTGGGAAAGAAAAAAGGGAATATAGCAGTAAAGATACTTCGATATTTAGGGCCAAATCTTGCCCTCAATTTGAAGGCACAACAATAGGAAATGTTTGTGTGTATCTGAAGTTGGATATACTGTTGAGTATATCCAAGAACTGAGAAATTAATTGCCAAATTAGCAAGTACTGCACTTCTCAGTCTCAGTAGCAGTGGCAAATCTGGCCTTGCAAGAGAGTCAGAAGGGATTTCAATGTTTAGGTTGCCCTTGAGATACGAGAGGCATAATTTTGCAAGATAAATGTTTATCTTTTGCATCTCCAGAAATATGCTTGAGGAGACTCTCTTCCCTCCCACAAGGATCTGTTTGGCAGTTGAAAAGACTCGCTAGCTTTGCATTTCCAAGTAGCGATGCCTCTATTTTGGCTTCCATATTCAGGGAATGGGCTAACAGTAGCTGTATTCCAGGAGTGCTGAGCACTTCTCCACATTATTTACAGTTACTGCAAGCTACAGATCTTTAGGATTTCACAAGGTCAAGTCACCAGGACTTAAATCACTGCAGCATGGAATTATAGTCCTATTTTGAGCCACCAACATTTTGAAATTTTGCTCCAAGCCAGCAATTGCCTGCAATATCATACAAAATTAAAAAAAAAAAAAGGCAGAAAAAGAGTAAGCGAATAAGAGAGGTTTGGCTGTGAATAACGCTATTACACACTGTGCACCAAAAGGAGATGACTTCAGGGATAAATGACTCTTGTGACTGACTTCCCCAAATCACAGGATGTCAGTTTGTGTTTTGAAGGCACCTACTATGTATTGCAAAGGACTGATGTGAAAAAGTGCATGCTGTCCCCAGACTAAATAAGTGTCGCTTTGTTTTCAACTTAGAAAAGACAGAAAGAAAGAGGAAAAGGAAGGGAGGGACAGAGAAAGCATGTTACAGATGAAAGCACATTCTCAAAGGTCACACCAGAGTGTCCTTACCTCAGCAAATGCTCTGGTTTAACTTCATAACAGAATAATCCAGCTATCTGATACCGCCTGAGAAATAAACAGTGTTCTTTAAAGCTCTTGCCCATTTCACAGCACTTCCCTGTGACACTGTAATAAAGTAGGTTGCAGCAAGTATCCTGCATGCCATGCCTCCAAATGTACCAGTTAATTACTGAGCCCTTTAAACCTGGTAACAAGACAAGCCTTGTTCTTTCAACCTATTGCTTTTTGCCAAAAAAAAAAAAAAAAAAAAAAAAAAGAGTCTGTTGGGCAAATAAATCTTTCCAGAAAAAACAGATTTGTTTCCAAATCAGTCAACTGTGCTGAACTGGAAAGGAAGAAATGTTATTTTTTCCAGGATGAAAGCAAAACAAGATCTCTCCCTGTTTACCCTGTCTCACCCATTTCTAAAGAAGGTCAGTTTAATTCCTTCATTAATTTTTCCTGCTGTCTTATTTATCTTGAAGTCTTCTAGTCTTTTTCAGTTTCACTGGCAAAGACCAGCCTAGTTGGTCCAACATAGGGTACCCTGTGCTTTGCCCTTCACAGCCATGTGAAGATGCTGAATAGAGCTGAGAGAGCTGTAAACATCCAGAGTTTTTCCTTTCTTCCTCCCTTTCTCCATGCTCCTGAAAAAACCATAAATCTCAAGTGCTTATTGTTGATTTGTTTTCCTTTTAGTATCTTGTTCATCACAGATGCTCCTAAGTCTGTGAAAATGATCACAAATTCAGACTGCCCCAGCCTTGTGTGTTGTGCCACACTGAAACCCTTGCGCCATAAACATCTTCTAATACTGATGCCTCAGACTGGGTTTGGAAGGAAGGGATAGCAGTAGAAATATGAGGCAATACAGTAAGCCAGACAAAAGAGCTTTGCTATCTTCATAACAGGTAGCTTTTAAGCTTTAACTCAGAAGGAGCTTTGGGCAAGTCTTCGGGCAGCTGCAGTCAATAGGGACCATCAGGCTGGCTTACACCAACCCCCCTAGCAGCTAGCATGCAAGGTGTGTTTTGCATGCTGGGAGAGCCAAAAGGCAGAACTAGATGTACATTTCTTTCACAGTCAATGTCTGTAAGAGAGGGTCATTAGATCAGTTACTTTGTTCTCCTAGATGACATCTTGAGGAAAATGCACCCAGCTGAATTCTCCTGTAAGTGCTCTTATTGTGCTGGGTTGGTTACACCAGTTTAACCTCTTCTGCCCTCACGTACACTCCATCGACTTCAGAGTACAGCATCGACAAAACTGCCTAAAGGGAGGTACATGTTACCTGCCGATATGCAGGTTTTAGCTTAGAAGGCTGAGACACATGATGAAGTGCCCATACCTTATCTTCAGCCTCTTCTGCCGTTGAATTACCTCACTGGTGCCTCAGGCGCTGAGCGTTCTGACAGGGCTGCACAGCTTCCCTGGGGCATGGGAAGCTGTGAAGTGGTGACTCAGGTACCCTAACCTGATCAGTGCTCCAGTGCAGCTGGGCAAGTCTAGAAGCATTCCAGGTTCTTGCAGTAGACACACCAAAGAAGCTAGAAGAGCCACCATGACTAAAGACTCCATGTGAAACTCTCCAGTAGTATGTTGAACCCATAGCTGGACTCAGTTCTCAATTTGGCTTCTGCACTGAAGGTCACAGACCTGTTATACTACAAAATGTACTACTTCTACAACCAGAAAACAACAGAATATAATATATGGCAGTCCCTACCTGTGTTCATAGTTTTGCTAGGAAAAGGAGCAGTAATTTCACATCTTCCAGGTCAATTCCAGTTCAAGTGTCAATGTTAAGTGCAGCAGTCCTTGCAAAACAAACCAATGCTCCCTCAGGCTCCCTTTTGGTTACTAGTCAGATTTTATCCAGTGTCCTAGAGCTACCAGTGCTTTTGTTTCACAGTGTTGTCCTTCACCAGCCCAGATGCTAGATTAGTCAAGCATTCTGCTCTTTTCTGCCATTAGTGACACAGGAGGCAGATTGCCTGACACCCATTTGTCCCATCAGAAGTCTTTTCCTTGTTTCAGTGTTTGTCCCTTTCAGAGGGCTTTCTGAAGTTGCCTAGGTGCTCCTGCTGGAGGGAGTGCCTCACAGGATGAGGTCACCTACTTGTTTGCAGGGAAGATGCCAGCCCAGGAAGCACAGGAATTCTTTCCTGGAGTGCTGTATTTCCTAAGGGGCAATACCTCTAGCAGGGAGGGGCACATCTGTTTCTACACACCCCTGGCACATGGGTTCCTGTTGGAAGTAATTGCCTTGGTGACACTTTCTCCATATTGGATTCAATAATGAGAGCTACAGATCCCATAGTACCAAAGCCATTTAGAAAATGCTACCTACCTCATTTTAGCTCAGGCACCCACTGCTGGGATATATGAACCATTCTTAAAATGCCAACTGATCTGTTCTGCTGACTTTCATGGGAATGGATCCATGCTCCATCATCAGTTCTGTAACCTCCTCAGACTTCTGGGGATTGTCATTTTGAGACATGGTTAATAATAAAGAAAGTATTTTCAGAAAACCAAATAGAGTGGCTGTGAAAATCATCACACTCCCATTGAAGTCAACAGGAGTTTATTTCAGTGGGAGCAGGTGGCACCTGCTTTTTCTTTATAATCAGCATTTATTCACTCACTCTAGATGCTCCTAAAATCTTTACACTGTCAGTCCTTCTCTACATAGACCTAGTCTGGCCTGTGCAAAAGCAACATTTGCCAGCTGTGCTTCCAAGAAATTACACTGTGCAAATAATTATGCTAGAGGAGAACAGCCTTGGCAGCAAGTACCTGGGAACTGGAGAAATGCAAGGAGTCAAAGGGCAAGGCTTTGGAGAGTGCTGCCATAAACTAGCTGGTGGGATGTATTAGGGAGACATTCAGCAAATGCGACTGAGACCTCTGATTCTCTGCCAGCTGTCAGGTTTGGAATTACAGCCATAACAATTAGCCATGATTACTTCCCGATGTTGTTAAGTACAGTGCAAAGATCACCAGTTGGAGTAGTTTATTTCTGTGATATTTTAGTGTGGTGCCAAAGAAGAGTGTCAGATCTTAGGGCTAAAGACTAGTGATGGATTGGCAGGTGTGCTCAGGGAAGAAGACAGGAGGATCAATATTTACTGTTTATGCTTAGCGGGTCTCCTCAAGACATGTACTGGCAGTATCTGCTGAAACAAAGCCATTATTAAATACGTGAATAAAGATAATAACATCCCCAAGTAGTGCCATAGAATCATGTAGCAGTCCAGCTAGTTGCCCTGTAGCTCGACCTAGCCAACCTTGAGCTATTTCCTGATCAAAAGCATGAAGAAAAGATCTATTTTGTTGCATAGCCAAAAGATCAAATGTTAATACATTATTGGGCTTTACCTAGAACTCATGTCCACCATTGGCAGGCCACTGGTTTAGGATCCTAAGATCTCATAGACAAAAGTAATGAGGAAACACCAGAACTGAAGACCTGTATGAGTGCCCTTGGTGCCAGGTAATCAAAAGAAATGTTTCCAGCTGAGTTCCTCTGACAACCATAGCTAAACGCAGAAGAAAACACCTCTCTAGACAGCGTAGGGTACCAGTTACTAACTGTTCATCAGTAGTATCTGATATCCTATGGAAAGGTATTGTGATTTGAAACACGTTTAAACAAAATATTCTAAGCTTGCTATACCTTAATTTTGTATTTCAGGTTTACACTTTCAGGGAGTACAGGCTGAGAACTATTTACTCAGACGGGACTGGATAACCTCACCACAGTCAGTCTTTTCCCTCTTTGTTTGAATTCTCCCATACTTCTACTCATAACCTCCAGGCTTTTGTGAAGAATTTGTAGAGTGAAGAAGGGGTTTGTGTAGAGAGGTGAATCAGTTCAGCAGACCAGCTTGAAAGACTTGCTTATCCTTGTTGACCTCAAAACATGGTGTAATGTCAAAGGGTTCAGCTAGAGATATCACGACTCCAGTCATGCCCAGTTTGCAAAGTCTAAAGTTGAGGTGTTTGAACCTAGCCTATTGTGGTCTATAAAAACGGTTGTTGCATACAGAATTACTATTTTTAAGACCCAGCCAAATAATGTACCATCAGTAACTAATCTGATGCCTTCTTGAGCATCTGCACTCCAATCACCGTGTCCTAACCAGTGTATAGTTCCTGGCTTAGGTGCTGGATACCTCCTGTCCAAGAGGTGTGATACAGAGCCGTTCAGTTACAAGTCATCATGGGAGGCAAAGTCATTGTTTATCTTCTTTGCCAGAACAAATGTGACTCTCATAATCAGGCTTTGGTTAAGCGTTTCTACCAGATCAAACGAATGCCCATGGAAACAAACCGTGGCAAAAAATAGTTTAGTTAAACCTTTGAACTAACCCTCTCTGAAATTCTTTTGGCAATGTTTATTCAGATTTAATTGTTTCATGAACACACAACAGTTTAAACAGGGCCTTAGAATCAACATCAAGCCCATACAGTTCATTTGATACAATTTAATTTGACCACTTGAGAGACATAAACATTCTTAACATGTGAATTAAAGGTGTCTCTGGAAGGCATTCAGCTTTTCACTAAATGTTGTTAAGAAGTAGACAGAAGCGAAACAGAGGACTGTTATAGGGTCAGTAATCTGATATTCTGCTATCATTACCATGAAGCTCTTTTTCACAGTAAAAACACCTTAGACATGAGATTCCAGGAAGAGGCGATTTTTTAGTATGAAAGAATAGACGCTTTGCTCTTTTATAATTAATGGAAGGAAAATCTTGCTGAAGTCTGCATAAGTTTAAGTTACACAAGATCTGGAGTTATACTGCTCCCTTACAGGACACAACCTGGTAAGTTATTGTTCCCAATGTTGCTAAAATTTGTGTGGAAATGTAAGGTTACTAAGTATACAGCAAACTGTTTGATTTTCTGTCTTCCCTAGAGACAGTGGAAACCAGTGGGTAAAAAAAAATAACCCTCAATTATTCCCTTAGCTTAAGCAGGAACCTTTTAACTCTACATCAAGGTGAAAGCCCAAATTTTCACTAACTTACATTGAAGTCAAAGGCTTCAAAGACATCTCCGATGCTTTTGTCCAGGAAGAAGCAAAGTGTCTTATGGATGCCCAGTGAAGTTTGTCCTGTGGGGGAGTAGACATGTACAGCTTAGGGCAAAAACCTTGCACACATGCTAGGAAGAATGGGACCACGTTTACACAGATAACACTGCCTCCAGGTTCCCATTTCCTCTTGGTTTGCTTCTGGTAACAAAGGTACCAGGAGAGGTACATCTGCTTCTGAAAATTGCAAGCACCTGCAAAGTGGAGGTGCCAAAAAGTAGTGACTTCTATAGGGTATGAAGCCACCTTGAGTCTCATGGAGAGTTCCCGATCTGCTGAGGAGAAAGATCCTGGGGGTGAGGAAAGCACCATGCAGCAAAATGCACCTCGTATATATGGCCTCAGGTAGATTTGGGTCTGGGAGAGGAGTGATGTAAACACATCTACAGGGTGTTTCAGCCTAAGGCAAAGTGCTCCCAGAACTCCCAAAAGTTCCCGTCCTGCTCCAGTGATTAGTGGAGGTACCTAAGGGCAGTTAGACTACTGGCTTAAGTGCCTCAGCAAAGGCTAAAAGACAGGATGAATCTCGGTTCTAGGGTCACAAGAATACTTACATAAGCCAGTGTTTAGCACTTTGGTTTATTATGCCAAAAGGAAGAGAAAGGAGAAAAACAGGAAAGAATAATCTGCCTTCTGAGCTACTTAAAGTAAAAGTGAAAGGACATTTGTCAGTCACATATGAAAAGCAAAGACAGCATAACACTGAGAACTGAGATTAAAAAAAAAAGAAAAAAAATGTTTGTGTTCATTCCTTTAGCTGCTGTTCTCTTCTACAGAACTTTTTGTTGCCTGCTCTGGAGTGACCTGTGATTTATGGTTTGCTACCAACAAACACTAGATAGGTGATAGCAGTGCAATTTGTCCACAGAAAGATGGCTGTGGAGATGCTCCAACACAGTCCAGACTTCCTAGAAGCTTACCAAAACATACACATAAGGACAACTAAATCTTGATATAGCACTTCTCATTCCCAGATTAGGGTCACCATTTTCTACCCAGACATGTTCTCTTTTGCTCTAGACCTGGCCAGGTGTATTTCTATCCCTGGGAATGGCAGATAAAGGGGAAATGTGTCACTTGTCTGCTTTGGCCAAGGGAAGAGCAGCAATGGAGTACTTCGAGGTTAGATACAGAGTGGAAATAGATGGATGGACCCCAGGGAGCTGCAGAAGATATGAAGACTCTAGCTCTGAGGGTCTGGGACAGCCATCGTTGGAGGGGCTAGGTAGAAAAAGTAGAAAAGTGAATGGAAGAATAAACTTGCAGAGGTAGGATTGAGCAGACTTTGACAAGTGCTCAAGGTGGGGCAAGTGCTCAAGACAAGGGCAGGTGGGGAAGTTGCAGACTGTGGCTAGGACTGTAGGAAAAGGAACAGAAAAGTGAAGTGCTCTGGGCTCTCAGAGATGAGAGGCTGACGATAAAGACATCAAAGTGTAGCTCTCCTCCCACAGCTTTAACGAGAATACTTCTTACGAGCAGAACAACATGAACACATAGGACCTCTCTGCTCTCTTAAAACCCATGACAAAGGGATGCCTACTTACAGTCTCCTTCTACTTTGTTAACACTACTTGGACCAATGTGTTAACTATAAGTCTCAAAGGACTTCACAGGAGAGCAGTAGTACTGTTGGCCTATAGGAGCAACAAGACTAGACAGAGGTAATCATCACTTCTTCAGAGTAGGCCTGCCCTGCAGACACCGCTAAGACTGCAGTGGATATGTACTTGCTGCTGTTAACTACAAACTCACTCAGCAGCAAAAGCAGAGAGCTCAGTTCAGGCAGCACAAACTCAAATGATGGCTTGAGCAACTGGACCACCTTGCAGTACGGACATGCAGGGGCTCTTTTTCTTTAAATATGGATCCCAAGACAGAAATAATTCTTTCTGCTTGTTGTCTTTTTCAGTAGGAAGTGTGTGGGAAACCTTGATGGCTGCACCTCAGCTCACCTAAACAACTTTTTTACAGAATGCTCACAAACGTACATCACATGCATGGAGGTATGCTGTTGGAGCATAAGTATGAGGACACAAGCCGTTGGGAGTGGTGGAGGGCTGCTTTAGGTAGAGGGAGCTAAATCTGGTGCATTTTTATCCATACTGTGTTTGGGAGGGGTCCACAGAATTTTTTTCAGAGCAATATGTGTCTGTGGTCACCATGTGCATGACCACTGGTCAGCTGATACAGGTCACCTCTAACATCAGATGACACTTCTAGCTTGAAATGAGTCACTGTCATTGCTGTCCATAGCTTTTTTGTTGCTGTCAGTCTCACTAAACACACACTAAGTTGTTTGGCTAGTTGGGTAGCAAAAAAAAAAAAAAAAAAAAATGGAAAAAAGAAGTAGTTGCTTAAGAGCTACTGCTTTTTGAGGGCTTGGGATTTCCATTGCTTTTTGCTGGTCAGCAAAACTTGCTAAGCAGAACCAGAAGGCTGTGGCCCCTGCACACTGCTGTCAGTTTGAGTTGGAACGTGCTACCTCAGTGTGCGTAACCTAACCGTGAGAACAAGCCTCACTGCCCTGCAAACCTCGCCAAGCCTGCGTTTTAATGCTTAATGTAATTCTTGGCCTGCTGTCATTTTGGCAGCACTTCGGCTGTGGACCTCAATTTAATACAATTATTAAATGTAAGATGAATACCATGTAGGATACATCAGTCATCATAGCCTAGGCTAGAAGTCTGGATCTCAAGAGGTGATGCTGCCAGTCCCATTGTTAGAGAATCAAACGCATCCCACTCTACTCCGGGTGATGTTTGTCCAACTTATTCATAAAAACCTCCAGCCACAGAAGGATCTTTGGTAGCTCTGTAGGTCTGTGTTCTGGTTTCAGCAATCCCAGACCCACAGCAACAGCACAGTGAGCCACAGTGCTCCTGTGCTCACAAGGTGTTGATCTGGGCATCAGGAGGACTAGGCATTGCTTCCCAGTTCTCTTGCTGACCTGTTCGGTGATCCTTCTGGACTTCCCAAACTTATGAAAAGAGAAATGATGATGTTGACTTTACCTGACAAAGCACTTGGATGAAAAGCACTTTTGATAATGGTCTACAGAGTAAAAAGCCCCTAATATTATTAACATTGAATAGTATTATTAAAAAAAGAAAATAATCACTATTATTAAAATCAGATAATAACTCATTTAAATATACTTGGAACACAAAGCCTCATCTAAAAAAAATGATTGTTTTCTTTTGTAGAGGGAACAATTTAGGGGACTGGTCCCCTTTCCTTGAAATCTATAAGATTTGGGCTACAGGTTGCTGGACGGTGAGAGAAGCAAATTTCTGCTCTTTAGTGTATTGTTTTAATCCCATCTGTATAGGACTTCAGTGGGAAAGCAAATGGATCTTTCACATAATCATTTACTAAATTCCCCCTCTGATGGAGAGCCTGTAGCTAACCATCTCCAGGTAAGAGCTGATGAGCATAGTTGGGAGCACGGGGTCATCATACACATAGTCCTTTGCCCTTTGGAGCTGGAAGTTTTGCATGGCCCTGGGGATTCTAGGGGTGTTTTTAGAAGGGAGGCTTCAAATGCATTCCTGACTGCTTTTTTGAGAGCAAACCACAATTACATGGGGAAAGCATAGTGAAGGTATTTGACTGCCAGGCGCTGGAGAGATGATCTGCAGGAACACTTGTGTTTGTGTGGCTTAGGTTATTTAATTTGGAATGTCCTTTGACTTGACTCCCCTGTCCTCCTCTCCTCCAGCGCACACAGAACAATGAGGCTCTTGGGGAACTTCCATCTCCCCCATGCAAGAATTTTGCCTCTGACATGTATGAGGAGTAGGAACAGGACTGCAGCAATAAATAAATACCAATGTGATTAAAAACAAATGTATGAAGCATTATTAATGATACACTGGAGAGAATGGAAGCATGGTGTGCCAGAAATACCATCAGGAACTGAATGGATATCAAGGGCTACATAGCCTGATGTTAAGGAAGCAGAAGGGGACAAAGCAATGATTTACTGTGCAGACAGCCATATCCAAGCCTGCAGCTGGATGTTTCCTGTTTGATTAGTAGAGCTGTTTCAAATGAGAAGGACAGATCAGACTCAGGTCTATGCAGGTATCCTACCTCTGTCAACAGAAACTGCCATCTTTTCTCCTGTTTTCATTATTCAGCACACCCCCTGTCCCCCCTTCCATCATGCATTCTATGCTCACAGCTTTTGGAGAAGTTTTGACAACCTGCAGCCCATCTGTCCTTGCTTTGAAGGCATTTCTGGAAAGGCAGCTGGATTGTCTGGATGCCCAGCAAAACCGTTGTGCAGGCTAAGGTTTTTGTGGTACAGGGAGCCTCTCACCTTAAAAGCACAGCTCTTTTCCAGCAATTTTCCCATTTTTGCCCCTGATGCGTTTGAAATGCAGCCACCTCATATGCAGTGCTTTACTCCAGCAAGTAATTATCTGATAGCTCCTGCTCTGAGTGCTCATGCAAATGTGTGTAGATGGAGAAGGAAACAAGTCATTTGCATACAGAGCAAATATTTTGTCATCACCTGCTGTTCATCCTAATGAGATTTTGCCAGACTCATTAGAATGATTCCATGCTTCTTAATACCCACTGGGATTGCTTTATTATTTGATAGAGTCAACAGTTGGCATATGCCTCACCGTCTTTGTATTCAGCTCCCTTGAAACCTCTGAAGGCAGCTAAACAAAGTCAGTGAATAACCAGTTTTGTTTCCTTCTTTCTCCCAGGATGTCTCTACGCTGACACCAGTGACTCGTAGGCATCACAGTTAAAGGGGTCTCTTTATCGGCCCACTCCCACCAGCTTCTAAAGGCAGTAGACATCTTTTTGGTAGAGACTGGCTTGTCTCTGAGTGGCTGAAAGCTGCTCCCTGCAGAGGACTGATGGGGATTTCTTTTTTCTGCTTCCCCTGCTGCTTTTAAAAATCTTTTTTCTAAATCCATTGGTGGTGTTTTTTTCTCTCCTATTACTCTGTCAAAAAGCTGTGTAAACAACAGGAATGAGCCCTAATACACAGACAGTGAAGCAATGAAATAAAAGAAATAATAATAATTTAAAAAAGCAGCTGTTGATTAGTTTGCTTCAATAAGAAACTCCAGATGATTTGGGCATGGCCCAAATTAACATGGTCCTTTTTGTGTGTAAGCTTTCCATACAAGCTGATGATCACAGAGTGCTATCAATTGCAGTAAAAACAAACCAAAAAATACGGAGAAGTACTTTTCCTCTAGTCTGTCAGCTGTAATAATCTGAAGTGTTCCAATGCCATTAGTAGGATATAATTGGTTTGGGTGTTACTTATGACAACAGGGAGTAAAAAAAAAAATCCTGAAGTGTGATATTTAAGTTGACAGTGTCACTTTAAGCAAATCCACTCTACATGGTTTTTGCTTTGGGAGTCTCCTTCTACAAACAGACCTTGCCAAGAGCCAGAGTAAACACTATGTTAATCTTAGATCAGCCTTTAATTTCTCCTGCTTCCTTTCCCTTCCCCTTTCCTTTCTATTTCCTTCCAAGACAACAATATTATAGACAATTTAAATCAGACGTGTCCATAGCTGAACAACAAAATCACCAACAGAGGACAACAAGAATAGCAATAAACTCAACATAGTAATTATTTTCCCATCACACCAGCAATTACAAAGGCAAAAAAAAGAACAACTGAGTGATCTTAACCTGATATCGATCATTTAATTTTCTCATGTCATGTAATATTAAACAGGCTAATGCTGCTACAGGGAACCCTGGCAATAATTAAGCATAGCTATGAAAAAGTCATACTCACTGCAGGCTCAAGCAAGGGGGACAACTCACTATTCATGCTGATGGTAATAATTATGTGCAACGGAAATAGTGACATTAAAGACAGATTGATGCTTCAGCACGAATTCACCATTTCAGTGAGGTTCATATGTGGCCCAGTTCCTGCCAGGTTCATGTTAACATGGTGCATGTTGCTTACTCAGAGCTCCTGCAAGGCCAGCCTGTTGGCCAGTGGTTGGCATAGGCTAATTGGGAATTGTATGTCCTGTCCATAATGTGAAGGATGGAGTTGGCAACAGGTTAACTCATGAGCATTATGACTCACATGCTCTTCATTCATGCTGTGTGCTGAAACCTCATCACAGCTAACACAGGAAGAGCCGAGTTTGAGGTTTTTGCTGTTGGGATGGCTTTAAACTTGAATCACCTGTTGTTCAGTCCACAGAGCGTATGTCTGTCTTTAGACCTGGAGATCTGGTTACCAAAACTTGGTTGGCTTAAGCATCCTACCTGGTATCTAGCTGCTCCTCCTAGAGACTATTCGCCTCCCATTAGTTTCTAATCATATCTGCCAGCCCTGGGTGTAAGAGTCAGTCTAAAGAGAGCGATATTGTCTCAACATTGCTAACGGACCTGGAGATGGAATGTGGTCCTCATGGACACCGATACCCAGTGGCCCTGAAGGAGAACTGCATGGTATGAACAGTACTATGCTGCTTCCTGATACCCGGCACTGGAACTACGATAAGGCCTCATAACAACTGTCCGGAAGATGAATCACAACTGTTGTCATAACAACGAACCAGAACATGCGTGATAACCTCACTCGAGAAGGCAGAGACTGACAACATTCCATGGGCCAGAGAAGGAGCAAGGTGTGTTGCTTGGTATAAAAGATGACTCCTTAGCAACTGAATTTTGGGAGACCTTCCCCACCAAGGATCACGATGATTGGAAGGACCAGAGGGATGCTGCCTGGACCTGGGGCCATAGGGACGCCTTGGACCTGTGGTGGTAGCTATAATCCTCTTTCCTTTTCACTTTATCTTTTCTTCACTTTCTGTCTTTCTACCTATCACACACCGCTTTATGGGCAAACAATAAAATTGTGCTGTTTGATTGAAGCATAACCCCTTGGCGTGGTCGCCTTGATTTTTTGCGCTTCGAGATCATAGTAAACAAACCATCACGAGTCCACTGAGTGGACCGTGACACTGTGTGAATACCTTAAATATAAGAGGATATCTCAAAAGGAAATTGATACCTACGTTTAGGCAACTGAGTTGCACCTCAACATTTGTTTCCATGAACAGCTCTTCAGATGCTGCTGACTGCACTGACCAGATTACAGTCCATTACATTGTGTATGCCACAGTTTCCGAAACACTGGCCATTGCAGTTGTCCTGCAATAGTATGGCTGGCCTCCAGTTGCCTCTCCAGGTGGACATGTGCCTCCTGTAGATACTGTGCCACATCTGTCAGCCCAGCATGAATACCTCAGCTATCTCATGGCATCACAAATGGCTCTTGCTGTCTATGTGTGAGCAACTTAACTGGCCTCATGAAGTACCTCTCAACTGTCTCCAAACTAGGTGACCTTCCAGTGCTGGCCTTGAGGTTTATGCCATGAATGATGAACAAGTCTGCTTATGAGAGCAAACTCAGACCTGTGTTTAATTGACAGCACAAATAAAACCACAGTCACCATGGGAGGAGAAAGAATGGTGAACAGACACAGCGGGGTGAGGTTTTCTTCTCCATCTTTTCATGGTGGGTGCAGTAGCGGTTCCTCAGAAGCATTCTTGCTGTAAAAATGCTGTCAGATACAGAGGAAGCACTGAATTTGAACCATATGTGGGGCCCCTGCACAATGCAATCCCATTTACAGCTCCATTAATTTTAGTTTCTGTTATTTCATGTTGTACCACTTTAATCTTTCTAGGCAAATTACCATCAAAGTCCTACCCAAATTAGCAAAAGGCTGAGTTTTTTCCTTTCCTGATTTATGTCAAGGAAGAGAGTCTTGATTCAGACAGGCTAAGAAACTCCACCTCAAACCTTCCGCTACTTCCACAAGACTTTTAAGAGAGCTCAGAATGTTTGGATGGGTTTGCTTTTCTTTCCATTTGCTGAGGTAAGCTGGAATCAATGACACGTGCAGTATTTCTGACCATCCCCAGGTCTTCTAGCCCCTGAAGGGAGGGAGGGAGAGAGGTCAGATGGGTAATCAGCCATTCCCTCCAAGAAAGGATCATTAGTGAAAAAGAAATGGATTCTAATGATGAATGCATGGTTTTGTAGGGAGCAAGCACAGAAAATCCTGACACTGAATTTTTTTATTACTCCTTTTATTTTTATTTCCTTTTATTTTTCTTAGTCTCCATATAGATCCTATCATCAGAACTCCACGGCCTTCATGATATCCTAAAACCAAGGAAGCCAGAAGAATAAAAGTTCCCAGTGGCACAAAATATGGACAGATATAAAAATGCGCGCCCTCGAGAAATTCCTGCAAATGCAGAACCTGCCTGAGGAAAAAAGAAAAATAATGCAAGTGGAAATATTTTTTCTTTTAAACTGGAATTTAGTTAATTTTAAAAATTAGCTTATCTAAAGTTGTCATGACCTATGTAAAAGCTGAAACTGGTTACATTTAATCAACCAATTTGCGTTATAATGAAAGAATATTTTTTGTACTAAGTTCACTTACCAAGTTTTGAGAAAAGGTGAAAAATGCTGAATATGTGAAAGTCATCAACTATGGGTTTGCTCAACGAATTTTTGAAGAAAATCTTTTTTTGTTGTTTGTTCAGCTCAAATGTCCTTCACATTATCTGTGGTACTGCAGTGAGGACGTTCTGGATCATGATAATAATAATGATGACAGTAAAAGCTGCTAGCCAGTGTCCCCTCCCGAAGAGAGCACACCCTGGAGCATACAGCACAGGATATTTGGGCAGCTCTGCAGGGAGCCAGGCTGGGCTCCATAGAGCTTATTAGCTTAAGCTCAGCACTGTGCAAACACAATTATACACCTCCCAAACCCTCCCTGACCTTAAAATCGTGATGCCTCCTTCATATAGCACTGCGCCTGAACTGACAAACCATGCTGAACGGAGCCGGCTCAGGTCTCTACATCCATGGGACAGTCAATCTGCAGTCCAGATAGATCAAATGACCATGGATATTTGACAGATCGATTAAGTTCTGTCCAATATCTTGTGCACTTTTAGTTGAGAGTATATTTAAGCGTTGGAGAACCAGAAGAACTTGTTTCCCTCTTCTAGTCTCTGTGGTGAGAAGATGAGCTATATTCATCTAAAATCTTGAAAACCCAGGTGACCAGATCAATTCAGTTGCTTTATTTTCACAAATGCATCCTTTTTAAATAAATGTATTTTAGGGATTCTGACCTTTTCACTTTTCATTTAATTCCACTTTCTGTGGGAGTAGAATCTGACATAAACCAAATAATAAAAAACCAGAATGGATCATCCATCATTTCCTGCTCTAATAAAAATTATAAAAGTTACATTTCCAAATAAACATATGTTAAGCTACATGACTGTTTAAATCAGGGGCCTCCCATGCTGGTATCCTTTAGTACCTTCTATGCTTCTGGTTAACATTAACAAAACCAACAAAATGTAGTTTAAAGGAGCCATACCTTATTTAAAAGATGTAATTTAGTATTTACCAAGCAATAAGAATATATACCCCTTAAAAAAACCAAACAAGCATGGATGCAAACCAAGATTAAAATAGCTACTACAGACCAAGGTACCTTACTTGATGATTGAAAATTTGTTCACATTTATATCCTTTATTCCAAACCTATTCATTCTGAAAGCATTCCACATAGGTTCAATCACAGAATTTCTTAATTATACCTGCTGCCTTATTCTGAGCCATGGATGGTCTTATCATTCTTGAACATCTCTATTACTGGTCACTATCAGCCTGCTTCTTGGAGAAAAGTATCCTCATCCAATGTGACATTTGAGGAAAAAGGGCTCCATACTGGCTCCTTATTGACAAACAAGTCAATACTCTCTATCTCCCCATCCAACAGAACAGAAGTACAGGAGACTCTCCAACGAAACTCTTCATTGCCATTGACCCGTTCCACTTTGTCCAGGGAAAATGAAGTCAAAACAACCTCAGATGAGATCATTCACACTTTCTTCCAAAAAAGACATTTAACTTCCACCTAAAGCTTATACTTATTATTTAATTGTTGCTTTATGCAAGTAAATTCTCTTAATATAACCCAGTATCTGATCTTGCCCTACCTTGATCATGATAAAAGCCCTTGAGAAGGGCTGGTCCTATCTCCATATCAACCCTGCAAGGATCCTGGACTTGTTCCAGTTCAGCATCTAGCTGGCATGTAAAACAGAAACAGAGCTAGTGACAGTGATGAATGATCTGATCTTGGCTGTTGCCTGCATTGACACTGCTGGATATCCCTACAGCATTTGATTGCATAAACCATGAGATCCTTCTGTCCACATTAAAGATGTTTGGTCAGCATTACCAGATCTAAAAAACAATCTCTGCAGAGCAAACTGGTAAACTTGTGCCCGAAGTAAGCAGACAGTATGCAGAGAAAGTCCATCCATTGAATGAACCCACTACTCTCAGGGCTATGGCAATCGCAGTTGTGGAACTATTTAAACTCAATTAATGATTTGGGAAAAAAAAAAAAAAGAACAGATACTTTTGGCAGCTACTGTACAGCTTACTTGTTATGTAATTGAAATGATACAAGCAATTAAAGAGTAATTATAATCAGCAAGTGAGAGAGTTATAGAAAAATGAGATGTGGAAAGACAGCAAGACTGTGGATAATTCATTCTGTCTTGAACAGTCGTTTGTCTCAGTAGGTTCCTTCAGCCAGAGATAAGCTGAACTGCAACGCAGTGCTCGGCTGGAAAAGAAACCACCAGCTGGCCAAGCCAGGTGGGTTTCAAGGATGTGGACGCCTGAGAGAGCCCCAGATGCAGCAGGTGTCCTGGTTTCAGCTGGGATAGAGTCAATTTTCTTCTTAGTAGCTAGTATGGGGCTACATTTTGGATTTGGTATAAGAAGAATGTTGATAGCACACTGATGTTTTCAGTTGTTGCTGGGTCACGTTTATACCAAGTCAAGGACTTTTCATTTCCTAGTGCCCTGCCAGCCAGAGGGCTGGAGGGGCACAAGAAATTGGGAGGGGACACAGCCAGGACAGCTGACCCAAACTAGCCAAAGGGATATTCCATACCATGGCACATCACGCTGAGTATATATAAGCTGGGGGAAGAAGAAGGAAGGGGGGGGGCACTTTCGGCATAATGGCGTTTGTCTTCCCCAGTAATCATTACAGGTGCTGGAGCCCCACTGCCCTGGGGCTGGCTGAGCACCTGCCTGCCGATGGGAAGTGGTGAATAAGTTCCTTGTCTTGCTTTGCTTGTGTGCACGGCTTTTGCTTTACCTGTTAAACTGTCTTTATCTCAACCCATGAGTTTTGTCACTTTTACTCTTCTGATTCTCTCCCCCATCCATGGCGGGGGAAGTGGGCGAGCAGCTGTGTGGGGCTTGGTTGCTGGCTGAGGTTAAAACACAAGAGGCCAGAGCCGCACTACAAGGACCTTGCTTTCTCAGTCGTGGCCACAATGACCTCAAAACCTATTTTCTCCCAAGCTAAACCCAGTTGTCCCCAAGCTACTCCTTCCCCATTTTTATACCAGGTTCTTCCTTTCCCATCCCCTCCACCATGCCATGGGGCAAGGAGAGCTCTTGAACCAGATCTCTCCTTCAAAGGCTGCGCTGTATTTGTAACCCCCTCTGATGTCTATCACAACACAAGTCCACCCCTGACAACTGCCTGAAGTCTGGGGACACCTCTATTGGGAAAGAGGAGGAAACAAGCAAACAGAGACAAACCCTTCGCCTTTCTGCATGTAATACTTTTTTACCTGCTTGTAATCACATATATTTTGGAGCCTTAAAAAGCCACATGAAAGAGGTGGATCATTTCTGCATGTCAGGCTTGCTTCTCTGCTGCATGAGCCTTGTGTTTGCTGGTGCAGTCAGCAACACAGCAGTGCCCCTGGCAGAGAGGGCTATGCCCAAATGCAGCCTGATGCAAGGACATCATCTTCCCTGAAGGGTCTGAAAAATGCATCTTGACCTATGCATGTCCCCGTGACAACTAGGGTAGGGGCAGGGAAAGCTGCCTAGTAAGAAATGGTGAAAATCGGAACAGGAGAAGGAATCTGAGCTTGTATTGAAGCTGGTGGGTTTTTTCATACCCTGCACATCTCATGTTACAGGCACCATTTGTCAGTAGCTTGAGGCAGCCATTTTAATACAAACCTAGGCAAAGTTGAAGGGAGACATAGAGAAAGACGTACATGTGTGTGCATGCTTTTACCAGTGCTGTTGCTGACAAACTGAGCTGATAAAAGTACATTTCTTGCTTGGGGGGACCTAACTCTCCCCCTTTTTCCACTGAAGAAAGAAAATGTAAAATATGTCTACAAAGCCACAATAAAAACATGCTAATGTGTCAGGGGGCTATTTTTGCACTTCAGACTCCGAGAACCTGCCTGCAAAACCCCTTCAAGTAACTTCTGCATGCAGGTTCCCAGATGAGTTACCCCAGCTAACATCAGAAGGGGTTAAGGATGAAAAAATCCCAGATGCAACCCCAGCTTTAAACCTGACTGTTTAATTTTGTCCTGGATGCCTAAGCAGGTGTGCCAAGTATTCTTCGTGCTTCTGGGCCTGGACTAGCCAAACACCTCTATTCCAGAAGGCTCACATCTGCATTTCTCACCTGCTCCTCCACTGCACCGGTTTCTTATCTCATCATTTCTCCAGCCCATCTCTTCAGGGCATTCTTGGTGGAGAGAGGGAACATATAATCCCTGCTTGTTGGGCCAGGTCTGTGGGAAGGTCTTTTTTTCTGCAGAAAATCAGGAAACCTCTCTGGAAGAAAACAGTTTACTGTGATTCAAAAGCTGGCAGCAAACAAGAAGGCAGAAGCTTTCTGAGCAAAGTTTCTCCAGGGAGTTGTTACTCCCACAGACCCACTGTGATGTTGCTTTTTATTGAGAATCAGCATCATTTAGGCTGGAAAGGAGCTTTTAGATCATCGAGTCCAGCTGTTAACCTAACGTTGCCAAGTCTACCACCAAACTGTGTCCCTAAGCACCACATCTACAGTTTCTCTAGGCACCAGTGTGTGTGCCTCTGCTCTTGTCAGTCTAAATAATAATCAAGCTATATTCTACTCCATCCACAACATATTTTTAGGGCTTTACTCTATTAACCTGCTGTAGAAGTATGAAGAGTGCACACCCATCTCAGCACGTGTACAAGAATGGTGCATCCAGCATCCCAGCCCTGGAGCTGGCTGCAGGCAGGAAACAGTCAGTAGCACCAGAAATCCTAAATTTTTATTCCCATGATGGAAGCAGAAATGTCACCTCACCAACACACTTCTCCATGTGGCTGGGGCTGGCAGCTGCTGCCTGCATGGGTCAAAGCATGTCTGTCTTGATGTGTGATGTAGCTGGCATGACCAGGATAAGGTCCTTCCTCTCAAAATAACAAGACTTTGGTTAACTTTAGTTCTCTACTTCTATTTTAGCTTTTGATAAAACATACAACATCATGGCCAGGAGAGCCTGGCTCTCCCCCTGAGATGCTGCCCAAGGAGTAGACAATAACAAGTAGCATTGATTTATCACTGCAGAGGAGGTAGAGAAAGAGGAATGTAATAAATGCTGAGGAGATGAGAAATGCACCCATTCCTCGCCCCCTACACACGCACACACACTCTCAGGCACTCGCAGGCCAGAGAGGGAGAGGAGGTTATCTGCCATGAACCAGCACATTGCTGAAATTCTAATGAAGCAAGAGACAAAGCAGGTAGGTGGTGGTAGAAATGCTGAGCTTGATGTGCATTTATCATCTTCAAACACTGAACACAAGTTGGTGAGGAATGTCAAGAGAAGGGCACCCTACCATTTGCAAAAATATTTCATAAGAAATATAGAACTGACTATTTTCTACACAGAATTAGAATAAATACATTTTATTCCAAAACAAATCAAAGCCCTGCTTTGAAGGAATACTAATAAGTTTGGCAGAACAAGCACATGAATGTTAGGAAATGTTAATTTAAAATTACTTTTGCTACCTTAATTCAGCCCTCATGCGTACACGTATTATGCAGACACAGTTTGTACTGTCTGATCAGACAGTATTTTTCCACGCGGCTCCTTCCTTCATTACACAAATTAGACCTACTCTGTGGCTGGGGCAGCATCTCTACCTCATGTTATTACAAAAGCTAGAAGTGAATGAGGAATAGGACTGTGGGGAAGAGAAAGTACAAAATTACACCCTTGGATCCTATCTCCTTTGTTCCAGAGCACTAGGAGATACTGTTCAGACAAGTTTTCATAGATGGGTTCTAATTGTGTCTTTTTTACTTTCCAGGTGTCTGACTTCCAAGCCCAGTGGTTTGGTTTGCAGAAGCGCTGAGCTCTCAGTCTTAACTGAGTCAGAAAGAGTGATGCTTTGGTGATTCACAGGATCATATCATATAGTAAGTACTCTGAAAAATCAGGTCGTGGTGGGTTCAAACTGGGCAGCTGCAGTGCTGACTTAGCTGCCCGTTTGCCAAATGACAATATCGTGATAGCTCATCATGAAGAAATTTTGTTAAAATCAACCAGCTAATAGTTGGGGAGCTCTTGTACTACAGTTGCGAGCACTATAGAAAATCCTATGAAGAAAAAATTTCAGGATTCAAATGGTAGCCATCAATCTGAGTTGTCCTCATAAAGCCCATTTCCTTGTCTGCTCTATTTTTCTTTCCCTCACACAACTATCTTTTCATTCACACAGCACTGGAGAGTTTCAAAGGGTAAGTCACAGTATTTTTTTACATATAAGCCTTTTCCCTCAACCTGAGTCTTGGCCATGAGGAACAGCTCTAAATTAAATTCTCCTCCCTACCCTATCTGAAATAATTCAGCCTGAGGCAAACACCTGGCTTGGAAAACGTTACTCCAAATGGTCAAATTTTAGCAACATTGTAAGTGATTGGAAAATGAGAAATCTTAATAAAATGTGAAACTGTCAGAGCCACCTGTAAAAACCTTGAACTCTAGACAGGGCTCAGCTGCCCTGGTGTCCTCGGTCTCAGACCTATGTCTTGGCCATGTCTTGTACATATTCTGCTCAGAGCTGGGAGTGCACCCACAACCCATATAGCCCTGTCACTCTTGTTTCCACCAAAAGGAAAGCTGTCTGCAAGCTACAGTGTGACCTGGATGACTGTGGGACCAGGACTTCCCCAACTCTGCTCTCTAGGCTGGGTAGACACAGTCCCCAAGAGCTCCTGCTGGACCCCTGGGAGACCTACTGATGTATCCCAGCAAGGACAGAGGTGGAGCCACAGACCTCTCATCCTTGTCCTGGAGCAGCCCTGCAGGCAGGCAGGAACAGGTCCCTCACCTCCCCAGGGACCTGCTGCCCCAGCAGATCCCCAGGGGTACGTGGGGGTGACCAACAGGCTCAGCAGGGGCTTGCCTGGCTGTGGGCATGTTATGTGCTGGTCTCTGAAACCGGTGCCCACCCACTTCTGAGAAGGTGAACACCTAGCACTGTCATGCCTTCAGCACACTGTGTTAAATGTTAATGTTAAACATTAAACGGCAATAAGTGAAGGTACCCTGTGCAATCCCCCAGCTCTTTCTCCTTGCTGTGGACCTACTCTCTGGCCTTGAGCAAATTGCTAAATCTTTCTGGCAACCAATTTCCTCAGTTAATAAACTCTGTGGTGGGATACAGTGAAGATCTATTTATTAATGTTTGTGTAGCATGGGAAGGTCCTTGAGGGGAAAGCTCACGGGAGACCAGCACTGTTACTCTTATCTCCTCAGAGTTAGCATCTAACACATCTGCTCATGGTGACTCAGTCCCATGTCTAGCCTATTCCTTACTAGAAAGTATAGCAGAGTTTCCATGGTACAATGAAGCATTGGAAATAAACTGAGACAGGGATTTATAACTGCATTTTCTCTCAATGCGTTATAATAGCCAGCATTATTTAATCATGGAAACGTGATCTGGCCAGAGCTAACTAGCTTTGCTCAGGTGTGCTTGTAAATTTAATTTGAGTTCTTCTACTTTGTGCAGAAGTTGAATGCAGGCTAATGTGTGTGCTGGAAAAATAACAAATCATATTATGGTATAGAACAGGAAACCTTTTAGTTGCACAATAAAATTGCGCAATTCAATGCATGCAGTATTTATATAGCACCATTCAGAAATATATTTCAAAGCGTTATACAAACAACTTGCATGCTACACCAGCACCAACATGTCAAATCCTATTAAAGAGAAGAAAGCCATTGTAAAAAGAATTTTTCAATATACATTTAAATAAAGCATTCACTGGAAGAGGAGTCCACTAACAATTGGACATAGGTATTACTAATACATGTCCTGATAGGAAACTGAATCCATGGCATAAAATGTTTAACTGTGATGGTCTCCATGTAAAGGCTGTTACAGTGCGTTTATTTAAAAAATGAAGTGCCTATGTGTCTGAAAGCCAGACTGGATGGGTCTGGATGTTCTTTTTCACTTGCATTATCCCAGCAATTGAAAAATGAAGAAAAGGAGTGAGGGGAAGGTGGGACAGAAGTAAAATACGTGACAAACTGAAATCCTCCACCCCGCTGCACTCCCCATAATTTTTTCCAGGGTATTCAGAGTCTCTCATGTTTGCTGCTTACTCCATTATGTTTTCTCACCCACCTACTGACACATCTCCATTGATTGCACATGTAAGTTTAAGTAGTTCTACTCACCCTGTGCTGCAAGTTTTTACGGTGCAGCTGAGGTGTCCACCAGTATACCGCCACCTAGGTCATGTGGCAGGAGGGAGCCTGTTTTGGGCCATGCACATCCCTCCGCATCATCTCTGGGATCCTGAAAGACCCTAGACAGGCCACCTAGTGGGACAGAGGCCCCTGTTCATGGAGACAGAGCGGGGTGGCTGTTGTTGTGGGGCTTTGGCTGGGGAAGGCACAGGCTCCCTGGCTGCTGTATGATGCAGGCTCTGCCGTTCTGCCCTGGCAACTCATCTGCTGTAGGAAACACAGGGAACAATGCAGAAAGAAACCACTATACTGGGAATGTGCTGTTTACTAGTACTATGAGCTGTAAGGAGGGAGAGGACAAAAAGTTTCCCTTGAACTCCCATCTCAACTTGGTGGTAGGCAGCCTTGCTGCTGCCTTCAGAAATATTTTTACAGTCCGAAATGACTAGACCATATCTGTGTTGGATTTACCATAAAAACTCAACGGAGTCTGCCAAAATAGTATGTCTAGCCCTGGAAATAGCAATGATCAAGCTTTTCACCAACTAAGAAGTTGGTGAACCGTATACAAATATTAAGTATTGCTGACTTTTTTTCAGGTATGCCTTATGAATAAGACTCTGGATGCTGGTTTATTTGGGTTCCTGGAAAATCTGCTTATCTCTAAATTGTGATGTGGAATTAATGCACTAAAGGAATTTTTAACGCACTTCTCAGTGGTTGTTTAACAGCTTGATAATTTTCCAGCAATATTTTGTCATTCACTGCTTCACGCCAGCATTATCTTAAAACTAACACCAAAAGCAAGTTGTTCCAGAGAGCTAAACTGAAATGTGCAACAAAGGGAGCCGCAGCCAACATACCGGTTTCTGCGTCATGTGCATTTTTAATCACGCAAGAAGTGGTGCTTATTGTGCAGAAGACTGTACAGTCAGCTCTGGCGCCCTCCGAGATGACTCACCGATTCTCACTCTGCTACACAATGCTAACTTTTCTGTATATATCCTCTATCTCCATGGATATCCAGATTCATCCATTCTAACTTGGAGCTTTTTGGCTGGGAACCCTCAATTAAAAGCTGTCTTTGCTTGAGGCTCTTCCTATAGTCAGAGCAGAGGAACACAGCCTAGGGAAGGCGGCTCTGCTCTTTGGTGGGCTGAGTCATTGCCGGTAGGCTGCTTTCCCCGTTGCTCCATTGACTGGAGAAGGAGCCTCAGGCAGGGCTGGTGAGCCTGCAGTGTGCGTGCCCCAACCGGCCCACCCTGCCGCTGCCGGTGGGCTGAGAGGAGACCTTGCAAGGTGTGAAAGGCTTACCAACGCTTGTCTGGGGTGACTCGTCTCCTGGCTTAGGTAATTCAATTAAATAAATGCATTTACACAGCCAAGCCCACAGTTACTTAGGTGGCAGCCCAGCTCCAAATTGGAGAGGTGCCCCACCAAGCCTCGGTGGCTGCACTCAGGCTTTCCCAGCCTGCAGCAGCTGTGAAGGTTGAAGCACCGTGTCACATGAGCCAAAGTGTCCCTGTCCCCATGCAGGACTGTCCCCAGGCCATTTCCACTGACAGCTCCCATTTCACCTCTCCTTCCATTGCTGCATTTTGACTTTCTTCATTTCCAGGGTTTGTTCCCAAGCGGTTACCACCTCCCTGCTGCCCTTTTCCGCAGCTGCTGCCTCACACATGCTTCTTTTGCTGTTCTCTGGGTACACCCTCTCCCTCGAGCATTTCTCTCCTGCAGAGCTGCTGCTCATTCCCACCAAGCACGGCTTCACCCCTGAGTTTCAGACAGCGATGCAGACATTCGCCAGACTCCAGTTCACAGGGGTCGTGTCCTGCAGAAAGCATCCACTGCCCCCGGGGACCTCAAGTCCCTTCCTTGGTCATGGGGAAGACAAGGATTTATCATAGAGCTGCAGCCCTCAATTTTGACTCCATCCGCAGACTAGTCTTTGGTAGGGGAAAGGGACCGGGGCAGCCCAAGGCTGTTACAGATATCTTCACAGTCCTCAGTGCTCTGATATATGGAGTTACTGTCTCTAAGCCTGTTAAACATCTGTCTGCCCTGTTCCCCCATACTGTGTTTCTTGGAAGAGAGGTAGAAATCATCCTCCCTAACTTTAAATGTCTTGAAAATAAAATAACTTGTAGTTTGGAAGTGCCTGCTTGTCAATGTGGAGTTATAGACAGGGACTAAGGAGACGGTCTGTTGTGTAGGGGTGCATGCTGCTTTGTAGGAGGCATATGATCCCAAAATGCTGGCCAGTTTGCGGGGTGACATGGCGAGTGTGCCAGTCCATAGGGTGCAGAACACCCTCGGTCTGGCTGCAGGCATGTCACAGCCTGGTCCCCTGGACCTGGGATGCAGCAAGTGCTTTTCCACAGCAACAACAAACAAAACTGTGCCACTTCCACCCCAGTACTTGCCCCTTGGGTCTGTCATCAAGCCTGGAGCAAGCTGGACGCTCTATGGCCTTCCATACAACGTTTGGGTTGAGTTTATGGTCTCAGCATTATTTGTCTCTATTAGTCTGGGCAACAAATGAAGAATGGGATTTCTGTCTTCTAATTTGAAGAGACTGGAGTCAGACCTTTCATCCTTTCTGAGGAGTCAGCTACTGTAACTAGACACCACAAGGGAGTTATTGAAGTTACAGAGAAGGACAAGGGCTTCAAAAGTTTGAGGAGCATTGCTTTTAGGACTACAAAGAGCACTGCATGGTCTATTAATAGTTTTGGTCACGGCTCAATGCAGCTGTAGGCCCACTGAGTGGGACAGTATGTCCTAATGATGTTGAGTTGGCTGATTACACCCTCAGCTCTTATTTTTTCCCCCTATGTTACTAGTTCATTTCCCTCCTGCTGTTTCAAACTGCTGATTGATCCAGAGCTGTGGGTAGGGGAAAGAAATGTATTTATATTCCAGCACAACTACTCTATATTGCCAAGTTAAAGGCGTGCAATGGAACTGGGCCACAGATGAAGAGCAGGTGTATTTCACAGCTGCTTCATCTCCGCTGCTCTGCTCTGATGAGGAGTGAAGCAGTGTACGTGGGTGGGTTAGGGAGTGGGAAGGAGCAGGTCAAAGCAACTGTTCATGTGGCATACCGACATGGGCCAGCCTTCTCCAGCACCTGTGTGCTGATCTCAGACTGTCAGCAGCACCAGAGCCTGTATAAAAACACCCCAAAACATAACTGTTTCTGCTCTAGTAGGACAAATGCATGTGTATAACGCAACACCTCACACAGCGGAGGAAAAGTAAATCTTCTCTCCGATTACAGATGAAAACAAACTAGTGTAGTTGCTAGTCCAAACTGTGGCATAACAAGGAAGGTCCTAATTTTCCTGATTTGTCAGAAATGTATGTCTTCCTCCCTCGCCCCCACACTAGCTTACCAGGTTTGGAAGGTCTCTCCATGCCCTCAATGGGCAGCACCACCTGACCCATGCAAAGCATGCTGAAAAGCCTGGTGCTACCACCACAGAGTTGTGGGGCTCAGGCTGGGGTGGCTTGGCTGTTAGTGGCATAAAAAGAGGGTGAATCCAGTCTTGCAAGGAGGCTCGGGCACACAATTAACTGACAACATAGGCCAAAGTTTTGTGCTTCTTTTGGCCCACTCCCTGCACAGGCAGAGCCATGAGAATACCTCCCAGTTCAGAGGAGCACTGAGGTTCACGCAGGGTGATGTTCCGTGAGCTGTGCCTGGCTCACGTTCGGTGCTGGAGGCTCTGTAATTTTCCTTGGTGTGTCATCAGGACACTTTTACAAGAACCTCTGACTCAGATTTCACCTTGACTGTCAAAGTCCTTGTAATGAATGTCATCAGGAAAACAGAGGTTTGGTTTGATCCCAAAACTTAGACATTTGAATCCACACACCTAAAGTCTTCTGATAGCTGTGCTTATGGTGTGAAGAGCTGCAGCACCCAACAGTTACTTTCTTAAGCACTGCGTATGTGTTTTGAGTAGCATCATAGTGTCAGGTTGTGGTGAAATTTTAAAGAGCAGCTCCATGCTCCTTTTGCCTCTTCAGAGCTGAAGGAGCAGGTAGAGCTAAAGAGTCAGGAAGCCACAACAGCAGCAGCAATAATGCATGGTGAAGCTGCAGTTCTGCAGTAGCAGGAGCCACAAGGTGCATTTTAAGGATCTGGCTCTGGTGTAACACCATCAGCAAAGCAAGAAGGCACAGAGCACAGCTTCTGGGACAAGCTACCAGCAGGGGAGCCAGGGTGTGGCAATGCTGTGCATTAGCCACACTGTGATAACTCCATAGACACATGCTCCTACCCTAAGATAAACGTAAAATGGTTTGTCAGTGGATATGGGATAAACTGCCTCACATTTTCCATGGAGTAAGAGTAGGAGATCCAGCAGTCACGCTGGGAGCTGTTGCTGTTTTAGAAGGTCACACCCAAGTCTGCCATAAGGTCACTTTTTCACATTGCCAAGCCCACACAGGGGAGAGAAGCCAAACCAAATTGACTGAAGAATGCAAACAGAGTGTCTCAGCCTGGGCGTCCTCATAGCTACCTCAGCATAACCCCGTGGGTGAAGGGTAGATAAGAAGTGAAAGGGGCAAGGCAGAAATAAAGAAAGTCTTCTGTAAAGTAGGAAGGGGAAAACATCTGGAGTTCTTTGAGTTGTAAGTGTTTTTTAAAAAATATAGTTATTTTTAAAATACAGCACTGCAGCATGAGATAAATGTCCTGTTGCTCCTGTGGGATATTTACAAGTGACTCATTAAATAGCTCAGTAGCAATGTATTGCTCCTAAGATGGAAGGATTGACAGTGAAAGAGAGCTGTTGCTAAAAATTAGGAACAGGCAACAGCATGACTGAAAATGCTACTCTGCAGCTCAGTAGGCGTCTGCAAATTTAGCTGATATGTGTTTTTAAAAGTTTAGCTTTATTTACTGGTATGGGTTGGCAGTGGCCTCAATTTCTACTGAAGTAGACTGGCTGACACTGGCAGAAGGAGTGAATTTCACGTGCATTAAAAAGAGAAAAAAGAAAAAAATGGGGTTTTGATGTGGAAAATGTCTTCTCATTGAAGTTAAGAAATACTGTAACACTGCCCCTGCCTGTAATTCCTGTACCAAGACCACACTTTGTACTTCAGGTATAGCATGAGGTTTGAAAAGAAAAAGTTCAGAGACTTCAAGAAGTGGCGAATTCATCATATCCCCTCAGGAGCTATTTCAATGCTTAATTAATCGCTGTTAAGATGCACACCTTATTGCTAGCTCCAGCCTCCAGCCATGGAATCTTGTTACATGTTGCCTGGTAGATTAAAGAGTCTCTACTATAAAAATCTATGAAAAAATTCACTTGTTGCAGAATAAAAATTGGGTGAGGCATGTCAAATTGCAGGTTTATAGGTCATGAGAAGGTTTGCAGATAATTTTGCGCTGGTTGCTTGTAACGAATGCTGACACCACGTTTTGAAAATGATAGACCTTCCTCTCAGTAATTAGGGAAGCCTGAAGGGTCTGAGTATGATTAAGGTTTCAGAAGGACTGTAAGCCTTAAATTTGGAGGATAGTTTCCAGCACTATATTTTTGTTCAGCGGTTCTTCTGGGTTCCTTATCTTCTTTGCCAGGTGAGTCACTTCCAGTGAAAAGTACAATTCTTGCAGAGAGCTTAAGGAGAATAAACAAAAGGCATGGTCTTGTTCTCTCCATGAAGTGAGCAAAGATCACAGCCTTCGCCTGGTCAGGGTTTGGACACACTCGGAACATATTCACTCCTCATGCTCTACGTTATTCTTGCATATAATATATAATTATAGAGATGTAGCCCCAAATGGAAAAGGCTGTTTACAAGAGCTATCTACATACAGACAATAATACTTCTTACATGCCTGCTTTAGAGATATTTAACAAGTTAATTTCTTTTTATTTCACTTGAAGTCTGTCCCAGCATGCTAATAGCTGGGCTTTAAATTGCTGCCTTATGTTTCCAAAAGCATTGTGCTTTTTATTATTGGTGTTCTCTGAATCTCCTCCAATTTGCAGATGTCCCTCTTGTACTGAGGCACCCCTTTGTCAAACTGCCATGCAGGGAAAACCAGTAAGGAGGTAGCTGCCACACAGCATGAGTGCTTGCAGTTCCTGATGCAGCCTCCACCATTCCTGTGAAGCCTCCATCATTCAGAAAGAAGAAGTACCTCATCGCCTACCTGTCTCCTTCAAATGGGGCAAGGGATGAGCTCCGCACCCCTTGTGGAGAAAACCGGGTTCTGGTCGCCCACCATCTCAGGAGCATCTCTCCAACCTTCAGAGCAGCCCTAAACACCATAATCTGAATTTGGGGCTGGTGCCTTCCTGATTTGCTAAATGCCCTCTGGGTGAGAAGGCAAGGCTCACAGAGCTGCCAAGAGACAGTGGCCAAGCTGGGGAGTGGCTGTGCTACAGCAGGGGAGTCCCTGCCCTGGGAAAAGAGGAGTGCCAGGGACGACTCATGTGGATTGCATCATTGGGTAAATCAAATAAATAGCGTTTAAAGCAAGGAGGGGAGCTGGTTGGGCTTAGGCATTGGCATGCTGCCTAAGGTTCTGTGAACACACCACAGGGCGTTTTCGAACCTGACCTTCTTCTCTCCTTTAAAATGGGGACGAGGTACTTTCCTCCCTCAAGAACTGCAAGGTGGGTTCAGGCATTAAAAACTCCAAGGTACGCCATGTCCACCTCACAGGATGCAGACACCTGAGTTGGCTGGCCCATGGGGCACAGACTAGATGCAACCAGCATCACCAGTTTGGATCTGGATGGAAAGTATTTCTGCGACTCCATGACAGGGCCTGAATTCATAAATCCTGGCCCATGGTTAGTTTTATTAGCACAAGCAAAGAGCTGCCTTGACATCAGGCCAACATGGCCATGCTTCAGAAACTGAGGATTCCCATGCCATGCTCCCTCTCTGCTGTGCTTCTGGTGTTTGCTCAGGCAGGCTGAGCTCAGGTCTGCTCAGAAAAGTCATTACAGGTGAGCACTATAGGGTGTGCTCTGTAGCTGGGAAATGGCCAGGTGGCAATTCTGGTAGGCATGCCCCCAGATACCTTACAGATGACATACTCTTGAAATGAAAGTCTAAATAAATGCTAAAAACACCCATTGGGTCTTTTGCCCCAGCAAAATTACCTCGTTGGCTGCATACTGGTCTTCTACTGGAGGACATAGCATCAAGGAAAAGAGAAGGCACTTCTGTGAGGGTCTGTCTGAGGAGAGGCTGACTCGTGGAGCATCCTGCAATGAATGCCTTTGAAAACCTACCATGATTTACATGGGCTATATCTGTCACACTGCTGTTAATACTGAGGATACTACCTGTAATATCTGAGGACCATATCACACACAGCAAGACTCTGAAGACCATGCAGTTGTGTGCTCCTGATATCTGACTCCCCCAGAATTCATGTGTTAGTGTATGTTGGATTTCTAGGGTTGTACACCTCAGCACAGAGGAAAGAGGGCATGGTAATATATATTTTAAATTGAGTGTTATTGTTAAAAGAGACTCATGAAAGCTCCATTGGGTTATGAAGTACAGTTGAGCCTCCTCCAATGGGGTCAGTGCTTAGAGTTGCTCATGTTATTCTTTAAACCCATCTCATGGGCTCTGAACCTCCTAAGTTTGCAAAGCCAAGGCTGAAAATCCTAAGAGAATGGGTTTTCATGCAGGACTGAGTACCTCTAGTTTCCAGGCCAGCCTAAACTGCACAGAAGTTGCAGCTTCTTGTGACATAGGTTTAACATGCACCCATCAGGGGCTTTGGGAGCACCCACTGACAACGTCTTGGAAGAAATTACTTGTGTGGTCATGTGAGGTGACAGAAACCATGCAATGACTCTTTCTTGCCCTCCACTACCTATACAGCGTGCACAAGATTTTATTTGGATCTGAAAAGACAGCAAGTGCCTGGGAAGGAGAATTAATCTTTTCTAAATGTCATCAAAAGCATGATCACCTGCCAGCCTTTTATATGAAGAAAATTCTTGGCCAGGTTGGGGAACTATTTTATGTAAAATGGCATCCTGCAGCGTACTATTTTTCATAAAGCCACCAAGATCAGTATTCTGTGCCTACGAGAAAAAAACAGAAAATATGTTATCATCTGAGCCATTTGCAGCCAGCCAGGTTTGGGAGGAAGACTATCAGCACGCAGGGACTCTGCAACAGTGCCATGCCTGCTCTGTCGGGTGGTCCATAAGGTGCATGTCTAACCAGGTAGTCTTAGCACTTGGGTGGTGGGCATGCAGGCCGATAACCCCGTTAGACTCTCCCAGATGCACAGCTGTCTATTAGCTCTGCCTCTGTATAGAGAGAGGAGGCCCACTAAATGCAGAAATAGACAAACTGCTGCTGAAGAAAAACAGAAGAGAGAGACGCCAGCAAGGGGCACACAAAACATCTGAAAAATTTCTCCCTCGGGAGAAGAAAACTTAAGATGACGCACTTCTGAAGACTTCAGTTCAGTCTGTTTTTTTAAGGCTTTTGAATTCCTCACTCCTTTCCTGACCTTTTATGAACAGATCAGGGCCTTCTCTGAAAGCACCATGGGAGGATGCCTAAGTCGTCCTCGTCTTTCTGCTGGCGGCCTTTAACAGCAGGCTTCTCACACTTGTGCTAAGTGGAATTTAATGATATGCCAACAACCACACAGATTAAAGGAGGAGATAACCCATTAAGTGGTGTTGTTTCAGAACAGATACCCTGCAATCTGGAAGCAGTATACTGTTTTAAAAACAGGGTACGCTTGTCCTACCTTTGCCTACAAGTCATGTCAGGTAAATAAAGCTCTTGTCTCTCAGGCAACCAGGACATCCGCAACAAACCCTACCTGGCTTATCTAATTTCTTTGCTATTGTGCCTGTGTAATTAGGCAGAGAAACAGGCATGCCAGGGGAAATCATCCTGAATACATCAGACATCACATATTCCCCTATTTCTTTGTCCCTGAGAGCCTGCAGAATTCTGAAAGACACAGCAGTGCTTCAGCCACTGACATTTGTTCTCAGTGCCCGAGTCAGCTCGTGCTCTCCATGAGGAACTCCTGCCAGATGGGATTGCATGCTCTATGTTTGGTTTTCAGAGAAAAAGGGCAAGCAGGTTTACACAGGTGTAGCTAGGATGATGACATGCTGCTTCTCCTGTGTGAGACAGCGAGCTCATTTTCCCCCGCAGCGGATAAGGAGCCACCAGTACATTTTCAGAGGAACGGTGCACTCCTGTTTGTTCCCTTCTTGTACAAGGTCAATCTTCCCATATGGTCTCCTGCCAGCTGACAAAGGTGTAACCTGAAGGGAATGCTGATGGCATCCCTGCAGGTATGTGATAACCCAAGGTTAGCAGCAAGCTTAAGATAACTGGGGCTCAAGCCCCAGCCTGCTGAAGTACTAAGGAAAGCTTACTCGTGGGTCACTATGGGAATTGTAAGCATAACTTCTGCCTTAATGATCCTGAGATCAGAATCTCTGTCAGCAGCAGGAAAACTTGTCATTTAGAGCAATGCATTAGACCACCAGACGAAGGCGACGATTAGGTGCAGGCAGGGGCTGGACCACCCTGACCCCCTTCTTGTCTCCTGCCTCGTCCGGGTGCGCGTTGGCAGATGCAGGGTGGCCTGGGTGTGGGCACGGCGGGGGAAGCAGGCATGCTGGTCCTGTGACAGCACACGGTCAGCAACATAAATACTGCTCTGCTCCTTGAAACGTTTCCACTGACCCAGACACCCCTGCTTCTACCACATCTCTTGGGAGCTGCCCTTGCAGCCTGCTAGGTATTACGAAGGGTATTCAGTTTATGCTTTGCTTTGTTCAATTTAATCTAATGGCTCTTGGCCATAAAAGTCCTTTAACCACACTAAACAATTCCTCTTCCTCACTGGAGTTTACACCCATCAAATACTTGTAGATTGTTATCAGGCTTCCTTTAGTCATTGTTTAGCCAAGAAATACAAGTCTAATCCAACTTCTGCTGGTGTAACGCTGGACATGGGAGGAATAAAGCCTGCCTAATGGAGAACATAAGGCGGGCTACTTCAGCATAAAGCTTTTTAAGAACTTCCCTCCTCTGGCAGATAATTCACAGCTGGCTTCAAGAAAGGCATTACTTGCCAGGAGGAGGGCAAGGCAAGAGGAGCTAAAAGATGATCTGATTTAGAGCTTTGTCAGTCAGGTTTTAGTGGTTGGGATGATATGGGGCAGATTCAAGTATTCCTCAAGCTGAGCTCTCTCAAGCCCAGACCACTGCTGGGAGCAGGTTAACCATCTGCTGACCATGGTGATGTACTGCCTGGAAAAGTGCGAGCTGGACCAGGCCAAAACCTTATTAAGGACTGTGCCCATAATTTCTAGTATGAATAAACATGGAACACTGTTCAGGCTCGTACCCTGACCATTTTCAGTTCACTAGTACACACACAGCATCCTCTTGGTTACAGGCTGCCCTGAACCAGCGGAGGGCCCACAGGAGAGCCTTGATGGACACAGCACTTGGTCCCTGCTGGGTGGGGGAGCTCCCTTTGGGCACACTCACCCCTGCAGGTTCCAGAGACTGGATCTGGAGCATTGGTCTGGAGGATATACTCTGCCTCCTGTCAATGAATTCATGTACCCGCAGGACATCATATCATTTCAGTTTCTTGCCCATGTTCTCACCGCACCTTCAGGGTTTTTTTGTTTTTTGGTTTTTTGGGTTTTTTTCTCCAGCTAACTTCCAGCCCCTGCACTGCTCCCAAGGCATTTCAAATAATCAGTCCCTGAATATTTGGGATTAATTTTTACCATAGTAGGAACAGTACAAGACTTCAGAAACCAGAGACAGGAGAGACTTGACTAACTGGTTCCAGGACAGTGTGGAACAACGTTGGAGAACCTCTTTTCACCATATTTCAGCAAAGCTTTTGGCCGTGTGCATCAGTGCTCTGGCATTTCTTGCTAGGAAAAAATTAAGCCTAACTGGAATTATCATATTTGAGCTTCCTCACCCACTGAGGTACATGGTCGTCAGCACACTCAAGGTAAATACATGCTCCTTTTCCACATAGCATACCTTTCTTCCTTTGCCAGGATACAGCTGGGGCCAGTTTGGTCCTGCTTTGCACAATGCACTCTCTGAATGGGTACAGCAGTTAGCCCTGCACCACTCGTGGGCCATCTGTTCTGCTGGCAGCAACCTAGAGCTGTAGAGCTACCGTGATTGCCAGCAGCAGCAGGTTTCTCCTGTGGTCTACTGGACAGCAGCATGAAAATCAAAGCTTCCAGCAGCAAACTGGAGAGTGTGAATAAGCCAAATAGCTTCCGTGCAGTCTCTCTCAGCCACAGTTAAGCACAGATTATGGACATAATGTCATATTTCAGGATGCACAGAGTGCTGGTTTAGGGCTGGAGGGCTTTGTAGTGCAGCCAGGCTTGGTGTATCATCCATAGTGCCTACGGGGAGCAATGCCTGGAGTGAATTATCCTCGTAGCTATACTTGAAGTTTGTTTCAGACAAAACTAGCTTTTTCCTTACAAAGAAAACCCCAGGCAATGCAAAGTGAATGACTGGAGGGGCCCTGACCAAGGGTAGTACTGAACACCCACCTTTCCCAGAACCATTACACATTGCCCTTCAGAGGCACCTGAAACCAAGAAAGTATTCAAACTGACTTCTGTGGCCTGCTGCTGTGCTTCTCAGGCCCTTTTCAGATAGCACTTCAATATTCAAGCAAACATGATGAGCTTCTCATAATAAAGAGGAGTTCACTTTACTGTGCCCAGGGCAGTTGTCCATGTAGAGTCCAACCTTTATTTCTTCTGGAGAGGTCAGTTGTTGATGTCCGTGCCTTGTGGTGGTTCTTCAGACATGCTGCTTGGACCCTTGCACAAAGACACCCTAACCCCAAGCAAGCTGGACAAGGATGAATCCCCTGATCACACAGAAGTTCTCCATCATACCCCTCTTGTATAGCCAGGGACAAAGATATTTGGACAGAGATGAAGTGACAAGACCAAGGCTCCTAATACCCTGCTCCTCATCAGTTACTGGCTTGGGCCACTGCTACCAATTAGGCTTGGGAAAGCACAGGCATGGCTCTAGAGCTGGGCTGAGTGGTCCTTGTGTCTCCTGTGGGCCTGGCCCTTTACATCCACCACATTCCTTTCCTTGCCTGGTTTGGGCTGTTCTGTCCCAAAAAGCTGTCGCTTGCATTTGGCTTGCTTCAGTCCTTATAAATCTGAGCTGTTTATTACACATGACTTCATATTTGTCTCAAATGGCTCCATATTTGTCTGGATACGCTTTTTTCCCTTCAAGCTCCTTAATAGTTTCCCCAAACATTTTCCTGACTTGTATTTTTTGGGCATGACTCTGTTAAGAATAGGAAGAAAAAGGAATAGTTTGCTCTGAACTACAGATGTATTGGCTTATCCAGAACTAATTTTTGTAGGAGTCTGCCAACACAAGATGTCTGAGCCCGCGCTTTTCATGCTGTCTGCTGATTTTTCTCCGGAGTGTCATTTTTCTAGGCAGTGTGCTGGATGTGTTCACCCTGCCCAGAGGGCATACACAGGTTTGCAGCAGGGAGGGGAGAGGGAAGGTGCCATCCTGCACTGCACCGGTCCTCTTCCTGCAGAGTCCGTGAAAAGTCTCTTTTTTGCTTGCTTTTATTCCGATAAATGTTCCCAGAAACTTTTGAGGCACTAGTGTTGTTCATAACCACATTGTACACACTGGAGAGCTCCTAATAATGTAAATCCATTAGGTTTAAATGATAAAAGCAGAAAATAACATCGTAAGACAGAAACGAAAAAGAGGTTGGCTATTATGGGTTAGATCTATATTTAGCACCTTGGACTCAAAAAGCACTACAGAATCGTGGAAATTAAAAACAGACCAGAGCATCCACTCTCTACAAATGCAAGAGGTAATGCAGGAGGCAGAACAAATGGGTTTTCTTTTTTCCAGAATCCTTCAAACACAGGGGGAGCCAGAGGTGGGGGCAAAGGGGACAGTAAGCAGTAAGTCCAAATTGAAGTGAGACCTCGGCAGGCAAAGAGAGATCAAAGATGATCCGTTTGGTTGTGTGCGCAGGGAGGGACACCTAGGACAAAGCAGCCTTGCTTGCTGCTCTGGCTTATAGGCATATAGTGAGTAAATAATGCGTTATTAATAACTCACAATAACCAGTCTGTTATCATCTATTCGTATCAAACAATGCTGAGGAAGGAACTGTGCAAATCAAAAGTACGATATTCTTTAATTATAATAATAATATGAGGACATTCTGCCTCTCTTACATAATATAACAGCCAAGGTAATACAAGAAACTCACAATGTGATCAGTCCCTTGTGTGTCATATTCTCCAGATGCCCCTACATAAAAAATACATGTCAAAAAACTGTTTCTTTGTGTAACACGGTAACACCTACAGACCCTCAGCCATACACTGGGATCAGAGCTGGGGGGCTGTGCCAAGCCCACCTCCGAAGCAGCAGGCTGGGTCAGGCTGAGGTATGGGCTGTGTGCCATGCAGGTGGGGTTTCAGGGCCACCTTGTCATTCTTGCCTGCGGTGACAAGCTTTCCCTCTGCACCTGTTCAGCAACTGCAAGCTGGAGAAATCGGATTTCTCCAGTGGCTCAGAGGTTTCTCCACCACATGAGTCCTTGATGCATCTCCAGAGGATTTGCTTCTCCACTCAGCTTAGAGGGCAACAACTGAAGGCTCTTGCGCAGGATGCTGTCCCCTCTCTTACTGCAGGTGTCTTTGCTCAGATCTCTCCACTGACCAGAACTACTGCGGCGACATCTGTATAGAGGAATGAAGTCCAGGATAATCAGAGCGGCCAAAGCTATTTAAAATTAATATTTTTAAAGAGTTTGAAATTACCAAAGAGCCATGAATGACTAAATCAAACTCAAATAAAATGCAGAAGAGAGTCCAACTCACCACAGCTGAGATGAAGCCCTGGGCTATATTTTTGTTAGTTTCTCTAAGTAGGATAAATTCCTCCTATTAATTACAAGCCTTCTATGCCTCTGTCTGACTTTAATGATGCTCCCTTTGCTAAGGACAAGCACAGTCCTCTCCCTCCCCACTCTCTTTCTAAGAGTTTATACAAATAACTACCATCTCAGTTATATGCAGTTTTATCTGTGTATAGGAAAACATCTGAGCTTGTACAAGAACTCTTACTTACTGAAATACTTAAAGCCTGTATATATGGAGGAAAGAGAAAGAAAAATATCTTGCAAGTGGCAGTGCTGGGTCTCTACATTCACATGCTTAAACTCAAGACTGGGCATTGAGTTTAGCTGCACATTGTAGTTTGCAAAGCTCTTCCACTGTGTCCCACTGGTTAATTAGAAAACTTCAGGCCTGAAACAAGTTGGGCTGTTCTATATTTAAGCTGAAAAATTACAAGGAAGTAAACATGCTTCTGGGGTGACCTATTACTATTTAAAACAGGGGTGGGGATGGAGAGGGAGAGAGAACAAGTGAGTGACATTTATATACCCTTGGGATGCAGGCAAACATCTAGGGAATTACAATGGCATCTGCTGATGGTTTGGGGTCATGGGCTGCAAATTGCTTGTCTGTATAGAGAGGATTCCTAGAAGTGAAGCTTCACATGCAGCTAGGGGTGGATTTCTTGGCAAAGAGCATGTGAAAAGGGTGGTTGTGGCCACATCTGCCTTGCCTCATATTAGCACATATGCATATACATAATATTACAGTTTGTTGGAGAAAAAAAAAGCAAGTTTTAATCCCATCAACTGGCACACCTGTAACGTTGTGCCTAACAATACAACAGAGTCTGCATTGATTGCCCTTCCCTGAATGGCACACACTTTCTTCAGCATACAGGTGCATCTACTGAATAGGCAGCTGTTTAGACTGTTCCCACTTTTTTTCTTATGTAAAGCAGCTCTTCTTCCAACAGCTCCTCCATTCTTTCCCTGGCACACACTGCATCCTCCCTGCTACCGCCTGACATCCCAGGAGCCATGGCCTGGCGGAGATCCCCCTGAGCTCACCTCTGCTGAAGCACAGTCTCAACAAGGCTGAAAGGCTTGGGGTGAGCTTTCCCAGTGTGGTGCCTGATGCCACATGGCTCAAGCTGTGTGGTCTCATGAGATAAGAGTCCACAGCAGCAGGATGAGATAAAGATTTCCCTAGTCTCTCACCTTTTCACCCCTACTCCTCCAGGTTTTTTCTTCCCCATCAGCTTTATTAGCACCAGGACCAGACTGGGGAATTGATCCAGATTAAAAAAAGGAGGAGGGGGGAGGGGCTTGGCAGATGTTTCTTTAAGCTAGATCAGTTCCTCAGTTCAGTTCATAGTGTCGTTTAAAGTGTGCCAGGGAGCTGGGGGGCCATGGTGCCATGCACAGGGACAGGGGCAAGGACAGGTATTATGGGTTAGGAACACCTCGGGTCAGCATGGATACTGAAGACTTTATCTCATGAAGTGACATTATGGATTTAGGCAACAGAGTGAGAAGCATGATTGCTCGGAGGTGCCTTGAGCTCCCATAAATTAATTTTAAGCAGTCTGGTTTGAAACAGCTAATTTAAAGCCACCATGAAAAAAAAACCCAACCCAAACTTAAACCTTTTATATTGTTTCTTTAGAATATATATACTTTATCACCTTCTGATGTAGGCAGTCAGTGTAAATGGATTGATTTGTTTTTCATTGTAAGTAAGGGTAAGTAAAGTAATCAAAAAGTACAAGTTTATCACTTGTTACAAAAACTATTGTCAGAGGTTGGAGAAACACCAGCTACATTACTGGTATGCTGAGATAGCAGGCTGCAGTCACTTTCCTCCAACCTTGTTCCTTTATGAACAAAAAGTTCTCCACCATTTCTAGGAAAATAACCTGCAGAAGGTCTGTGCCGGTTTTAGCTGGGATAGGGTTAATTTTCTTCATAGTAGCTGGTACGGGGCTATGTTTTGGATTTGTGCTGGAAACAGTGTTGACAATTCAGGGATGTGCTGGTTACTGCTGATCAGCACTTACAGAGCTGAGGCCTTTGCTGCCTCTCACCCACCCCAGCACAGGGGGGTGAGCAGGCCGGGGGTGTGTGCAAGGAGTTGGGAGGGGACACAGCCAGGACAGCTGACCCAAACTAGCCAAAGGGATATTCCATACCATGGCACATCACGCTGAGTATATATAAGCTGGGGGAAGAAGAAGGAAGGGGGGGGCACTTTCGGCATAATGGCGTTTGTCTTCCCCAGTAATCATTACAGGTGCTGGAGCCCCACTGCCCTGGGGCTGGCTGAGCACCTGCCTGCCGATGGGAACTGGTGAATGAATCCTTTGGTTTGCTTTGCTTGCGTGCGTGGCTTTTGCTTTACCTATTAACTGTCTTTATCTCAACCCATGAGTTTTGTCACTTTTACCCTTCCAGTTCTCTTCCCCATCCATGGTGGTGCATGGTGTTTAGTTGCTGACTGGGTTTAAACCACAACAAGGTCCTAATGAGGACCTAGTGAGAAAAAGTAAAGAAAAGAAAGGTTTGGTTTGTATTATCAGCTGCCTCTGATCCCATTGTTTCAGCTTGTTTCCTTCACTTGGAGTGTTGTTTAAGCTGTGTCCTCATCAGTTGGCATGCTTGTGTACCAATAATAAGGCAATAAGTCCAGTCATTAAATGCCATGGCTCCATCCCAAATGATTTTTCAAATCCATGCATCACACTGAAGAACACCTCAGGCCATGAGGTTTCTGGTTTTCATTGTGCAGGGTGTGATTCTTTTCATACTGTGCAACCAAGAAGGCAAAATTCAAAACCCATGAGCAAGAAAAGGTCACATTTTCATGAAGGAGGAGGACGATGTACATGCTTTATACAGTTTTATCAATAAATTTCCATTTGATGCCAGAGACCCCAAGAGGCCACTGAGCATAAAAATATTCAATGTATATAAATAAACAATAGTGATGATTTAGAAACTCTCCAATTGTAGTCCTCATGTCCCAGTACTGCCCATGGCACCATTCAGGGCTCTGCTTGCGTGGGAGAGATCCCAGCTAGGTTTGCTTTTCTGGGAGCTTAATGAAGAGCTCTCTGTACAAAGCTGAATCACAGCTTTTTGTATTTAACCTGAAACAAAAGGATAAAATCTCACCCAGTTTTCAAGGCAGCTGGTTGATAACAGAACGGGTTCTGCCCTGACTGGAACAGGGCTCAACAGCCCCACTAACAGTGCTGGCCAACAGCACTGTCCCTCATTAAGTCTTGCTAATTATATTAGCTGCCTCTCAGCTGTTGCATGGACACCAGCCAGGAAAGGGATAGTGACAGAAGGGATTCCCAAGAAGGAGGACTCTTTACATGCACTGGCACATGTGATCCCACCTTGCCAAGGGGAACAGACCAAGCAACATTTGGGGCCCTTTTCTCCCATTTTGTAACCCTGGCCAGACTCCGCCAGTCAGCTAATGGAGACAGCAGCAGAAGCTGCTGCAAGTTTGGAATGTAAACTCAAGCAAAAGCCATCTGGGCAGGAGACAAGGCACACAGCTGCCCTGGGAGCACTCAGCACACACGTCTCCAGGGGTACTGAGAGCATCCTTCTCCCTCACACCGGCACAGGCCACAGCCCTCTGGGCATCTGACCTGCTTGAGGTTTGCTGGTGAGGTTGGCACCTGAGCAGCAATGCAGAGTGATGCTGATGCAGTTATTTTGAAGCCTGCCTGCTGATGTAGGATGCACTATACAATGATGGAGGCTGGCTAAGCAGTGCTTCCTCTGGGCCAGCAGCAATCCTGACCCTCCAGGGAATCCCTGTGAGCCAGCTCAGTCACCCTGGTCCGCGACCAGCCAGAGCCTTGGTGCAAACCTCTGCCTCCCTCATACCAGTGCTCAGCATCGGGCTGTAGAGTCCCTGTCTCTTCCCATGCTTGCAGCAAATGAAGCGGTTAATGGCAGAAGAGAGAAAGAGAGCCCTGTATCACAGGCATCCAGATAACACAGGGGCTGGGACCTTCTTCCAGGGTGTGGCACCAAGTTCCTGCCATGACTCAGGCAGAGATGGGTATTTCACATCCCAGGCAGGAGCCCCTAATAACAAGGTGACAAATGAGTTGACCAGGCTGAGAATTGTGGGCTGAGCTCAGGCTTAGCAACAGAGAATTCCGCTTGAGCAGTGATAGGCGTCTGTACCCTTTCAGGTCAACATGCCCAGGCTATGCACATCCCACCTGCATTTCATCGTGGGCTCATTCAGCAGCTTCCCATCCCTGTGAGATGACTGGGGCCACAGTTCCTCATGGGGGTCCACACAAGGAACCCATCAACACGTAGGCCAGCCAACAGAATCCTTGTGCTGCTGTCCTGAGCTGGCCAGGCACAAGTCACATCCACAACAGCCATATCACCTCATTATCATGCTGGCACGGTGCCTGGGTGAGTAACATCTGCTGGAGCTAATGAGTGCTGCACTCACAGCCACAGCCACACCTGCACCAGGTTCAGGGTGCCCTTGGGTGACAGGGCAGAGTGGTGAGGAATGAGTGTCTGTGTCAAAGAGCTTGGCTCCCAAACTGTGCTGAGTTATCTTGTGGATATGTCTCCCATTCCCAGACCTGGAAAAGCAGAATGCCCAGAGACATAGATGCTTTTACAATAACCCTGGCAAAGGTCCACCTCTATGAGACAGCACTGACCTGGGTTCAGTTCAGCCATAGGCACAGGTGCCCCTTGGATGTGGTCACATCTACCAGCCCCCTTCAGAAACTCAGGAGCATCTTGAATAGCCCTAAATGCTTATATTTTGCACAGCTAAATGAAGACCCAGGTCCCCATTAGCCACAACAGGAGCTCAGATAACTGCAGACAAACAAATGCATGCAAATGTCAGCTTGTTCCGTAAAAGCAAGGTTGGTCCTGTGCCAGTGCTCTGGCCAGGATGCCAGTCTAGAGGAAAAGCCTCTCCTAATTGCACTTTTCTTGTGTGAGTATCAGTACCTGCAACCAAACTGCTTTAGAAATGAACAGCCCCCTTCCATCAGTTGCATGGCAGGGATGAAGGCCCAGAAGCAATGCACCATGCTCACAGCGTGGCAGCAAAGGCCTGAGAAAATTTTGCTTGTTTGAGGGTTGCCCACAAGGTTCAACATGGTCTAGCCTGGACCCATGACAGATAATGGCACCATGAGCCTGCAACGCAACAGCAAAGACAGAAAAACCTGCCCAAATTCACAGCACCTCACAGCAGGGGGTGACACCAGCTTCTACACATTTTTCTGCTGAAAAGGAAAATAATAAATGGGAAAAATCAAGACACCTCCTTTATTCAGCAGTCAGTCATCACTTCCCAGGGAAGGCACCTGGGACCAGCAAGTGGCACCCTATCAAGCGGATTGTGTGAACCACCATCCTAGCAGGCATGCAGCCACTCAGATTTGCTCTGACTCATCAGCAGAGTATGTTCATCCCATGCAAGGTGCTGGCATTGGCACAACTATGAGGATTCTTGGCCAAAGAGTTGTTTGGGTGAAGGTGGTGAGCTGGATCTCTCGGGTGTTTTGTTCAGGGGGTTTAATAATTAAATCCAATGGATAGGCTGCATGAGTTGGTGTCAGACTCTGTTTGCTTGCTCATGTGGTCCTGGTCAGGCTGGCTCTTCGCAGGTCTTGCAGAGGGAAGACAGGCAGTTACAGCTGTGGGTTAGCAGAGGCAGTAGCTGTCACGTAGAGGTCCTTGCGTTGGCTCCACAGGCAGTTTTCAGTGGGATAAATTCCTCCTGGGGCAATTTATGCACAAGCCATGCCTAATCTTCTTCTGAAATCTGAGCTAGGGACAAGTAAGCCAGGTGGGGTTTTAACCCACAGGTGATGCTGCAAAGGATGAGAAGTCAGAGGGCATGATCTGCTCTTGGCATTCCTGCAGCCCACAGGATCCCGGGGAGTATGCGGGGATATAGCCCACACTAGCTGGGAGCTGTGCTGCCTAAAGGACATAGCGTCAGGCAAGAGAAGGAGGTAGGCAGGGAGCAAGACCTGAAAAAAACAGCTGTGCTGGCTGTGGGAAAGCGAGAGAGGTTTGGGGGCAGGAAGGAGGGAGCTCTGAGCTGCCCCTGGCAGGTGACATACAGCTGTCCGAGCCAGCTGGCAGCACTGCAGCCCCACTGCTGCTCCCGGTGTCTTCTCCTCCCAGCAGCAGGGCTCAGGTAAAGGATTGCTTCACCCGTGGCTAGGGTCAATCCCCTGCCTGCTCCAGACCTCAGCCTCCGCTCTCCAAACGGTGCCTTGACCTGAGGTCGTCACAGATGGGTCAGCTTCAGTCCCAGCCTTCTTGAAACCCAACATACACTTTAGCCCTGATCTGCCTTGTGCACTGATCCTCTGTTAAAGCTGTACATGAATATGTATGAACTGAAATGTTATTATTTCATGAACAGAGGTTCTCCAACTTTCCCACAGGAGTGTGCTGATTCCTGGAGAGATGGGGAAGGACAGAAACATTCATAACTACCTCTGAACAACACTGACTTACCAGAAATGAAGACAGAGAATAAATACGATTAGAACTGTTAAAAACATGGAGCTTAAAAACTTCCCTGTCCACAAAATGACGGGTTTAGCAAATGTTTAGTGGGAAAGTTTTGATTTTGAGTAAGTGAGAAACTTAGAACTAGACATAGATCTTCATTTATGTAATCAAAACTTCAATTTTGCTTTTCAAATTCTTCTTTCAAAGCTAAAGTTTGTTCCATCCCCAGGTTGTCTGTTTCAGTCCCACACAGAAAGGAGAAAGGCCTAATGCCTAAGGAGGAGGTAGAGGAGAATCAAAACCAACTTTTTTTTTTTTTTTTAAGCCCAGAGGAATTTCACAGCAGAAGATACTTTTAAGATATGTTTCACCTCACTGTAATGACAGGGACTACACAGAGAGTGTTTTTCAGGTGCCAGAGGATTTTATAGGCCCATAGTAAGAAGATAGCGTGGAAAACTTTGCTAGAATAGTGTCTGTGCAGTTGTACGGGACTGTTTCAAAGCTGAGCATAACTTGGTAATATAGATCAATTCCCTGATATGAGCAAGCTTCAATATATTCCTCTTATTTAAAAATACGATGTCCCTAATTGCTGAAAGAATAACTGACATCAGCTTCACGCACTTCACATCAGAAGAGGAATAAAACAGCAATGGAAGATAGAAGGAGAAGACTGGGATTCTGCACAGCTTCATACAAAAAAACCCAACCAAACAAAAAAACCCTACTGCCCACAGGGAAAAAAACAACAAAATAAAACAAAAAAACCATCAGATGCAAGGGCATACAGATGCAAGGCCAGACTGGCAGGAGAGAAAGTTTGGAGAAAGTTTATGTATTAGCTCCATCAGGTATTTATATACATTGACATGATCCCTCTGAGCCTTCTCTTGTCCAGGAGGAACATCCCAGCTTGCTCAACCTCTCATATCAAAGACTCTCCAGTCCTCTATCATCTTCATGGCCCTTTGCTGGGCTCACTCTAGTATGTCCATGTCTGTCCTGTACTAGAGAGCGCAGCACTGGACCCAGCACTCCAGATGTGCCTCACCAGCACTGAGAAGAAGGGGACCTGGACCTGCTGGTGACCCTCTGCCTAATGAAGCATTGCAATCCACATGGCCTGGCAGGACCCCTGGGGCTGTTTCACATGGAGGCTCAGCACTGCTGTGGCTCCCTTGGTGTACCAGAGCCATGGTAGGCACCCCAAGCCCTGCACTGAGCTGGAGGTCAGTCACCCCAAACCACTTGGTGTGTGGCTAGTGGAGGCCAGGATGAATCCTTATTCCTGCCCCATGAAGGCACCTTCTCCTCCTCTCCCATGCCTGTTCATGAAGGACGGCATGTCCTCTACTCCTTTCCAAAACATTTCTGAAGGAGGTGGGGGTGGCCAACCTTTCACAAAAGCTGCTGTCCCCGCTCCCAACCCCCCTCTCTTGCTTTGCTTGTAGGTCTTCCTCCTGCTACCTCTGCCAACCCTTCCTGTCTTCAGCCATAAGCCACCTTTAATTTCTCCAGTGCTGGCAGGTGAGAGAGAGCAGCCTGTGCCAGCCGGGCAGATGGCCCCACCAGAAGCCCTCCCAGAGGCTGAGCTTTGTTTTCCTTCCCCCAGGAGAATCAACCAAGAACAGGCAAGGCTAGGGACTGGACTTCTTTCACCACCAGAGCAGGTCTCATGCTTCCCTGGAGCAGTAAGACAGGCTTTCAAAGGAAATATAAGAATATGAGGATCTTGGTTCAGGGGGTTGTTTCTCTGTTTGAAGGACTCAGCAAAATTCATCGAGAAAGCGGGGACTCTGGAGTGTCAGCTCAGCATTGTGGCGGCGAGAAATTTAACAGTGCAAACAGGAGGAGTAACTACTGCACTAATTGAAAATAGCTTTGGGGGAATGTAGGTCAACAGAGCATAATCTGTCCTGCAGTCTGGCCAGGATACAAAAGTTCGTACCTCTGCCACGAACACTGCCACGAGAGGTTCAGGGACTGCACAGTTAAAATAGAGGATTACGTCGCATCCTGAAAGGCGGGAGCAGTGCTAGCAGCCAAGTTAATAGTCGGAGCCAGACGCTCGCCCACCTCCCATGCCTTCTCCCCAGAAAACAGGATGCCTTTCTTGTCTGCCACTTGCTATTCCTAGCACCAGCTGATGAGGCGTCGCTTTCTCCCCCAGTTGGTACAAAATAGACGGCCGTCTTCCAGGAAAGGCACAAATCTTCTTTGACAAGCAGTGATATTAACAGGGATTATGGAATGCAAGAGCCACGGCCAGAATTGACCAAAGGATGCAGCCCAGGCTGCCCAGCCCTGAAAGCGTTTTAATCAAGATTAGAGGTTACATTGAGGACGGGGCTGTATTTTCAACCCACCATGAAACCACCCATTCAGAGCAGGGGTTTCTGAGCAACTGGCAGCCTGCAATATGCAGAGGCTCACACCAGCACCACTCTTTAATCTCAGGAGTGGGGTGCAGTGATGGAAAGAGAGCATTGTTGCTGGCAAGGCAGTTTGCAGAGTCATCACTGCTGCTGGTTTGTATTGCTTCCCAAGATTAGATGGGATCACAGCATGAGATATTCTCGTATCAGAGCTCCCTTAGCACATGGATGGCAGACAGAGCTGCACCTTGCCTTCAAACCCCACAGAAACCTCTGCGTCAGGCAAAAGTTTTCTACTCTCTCACAAACAGTGAGTTTGGCAACATGCAAACAGCATCTGTCCTCACCTATTCATCTCCACCCATGCCCTCTTGCAGCAAGTCCCTGTCGCATCCCCAAATTTAGGTGTGGACCTGCACAGGCAGTGAATGAAAGCACCTGCAAATAATAAAATCCCATGTCAGTGGAATCTGTGCTTTTCAGTGTCTTACCAAGATTATTTTCTAGAGTAATTCAAAATACTTTTTTCTTATATTTGATCTCTTTTACTTTTAAAAGACCATCAGGAAAATTTGCCAGCAATTTGTTTGTGGGATGAGAAGTGATGGACTGCTAACTCTTTCGTAATGGCTGCTGTCCGAGTGTCATGATCACATCTGGGGACTGGACACACATTTGTGACACCTAATGCTGAAGTTTTGATCTCTCAAAGTCATGCCTGTGTTAACAAATCCACAAGATCTTATTCAAAGAGTTGAAAAAATCAAAATCTTCAGCTATTGTGAGGAGTATAATAATTTCTCCGACTGCCCTTAAAACACGCAGATCAGGTGCCATTTTAGCTGTGGCAAAGTGGGTCTTGGCACAGGGGGTAAAACCATGTGAGGAGCTGAGGAAACATTCAGGCTGAGCTTTCTCCAACACGGCTGGGCTGCTGTGGGCACCACAGCTGAACTGGCTGCAGTATAAAGTAAGCATACACCCATGGGTGTAAACATGCACGCACACATTACCGCATGTGTGACAGCGATCCTCTGCGTGCTTTAGAATGCCACCCATCCACATTATACACTGAACAATGAAAACAGCAACACATGAAGTTACATGCTGATTTTTGTCTGGATTTGAAGCTGGTTACACCCAGCCTTTGGTTTCATGCGGTTTCAAATGAAGGTTTTCTTCCTCTTCCTTAGAAGTGTCTCCATAGCCAGACAGAAAGAGGAGAGGGAAAGGAAACACAGACAAAACCAGGGATGATTGGAGACACCCGCCAAATTTGGTCGGCTCTTGTTATTAGGTGCCTGTAATCCTGTATCAATGATATGTGGACAGCCATTAAGTGCATGTGCAAATAATCATAACTGCTAAGCCCCTCATGGATTTTAGCAAGAAAAATTGCCTGTGTGAAATTGCCACAGGATGTGCCTTATTCTCTGGTCCGTATTCATTATTCTCTTGTTTTAAAATCTCATTTACGTAGTCAGAAACAATGCCATGAGATCTAGGCCAGCAACCGCACACCCTAACTAACCAGGAAGAAAAGCCAAAGCAAATTCCTGGATTCTGCAATACACAGTACATACTGGATAATTACCCACCAGAAATATTCAGAGAATAACAAATACAGTATTAAAAAAATAATAATAAATGTCAGGATTGGTCCATGGGCCATTCAGTGTTGAACTAACAAATTATGATTTTGAATAAGTCACTCATGGGGTCTATTCAGCCCTGTGGGGGCTGTGGGTCCTTCCTCAATGCTGGTGCTCGCCAGAGCAGAACGCCCTTCCTGCCAGCGCTTGGTAACCACCCTGCCCATTTCGGCACAGCCTGCAACAAAGGGAACTCCAAAAGCCCAGCATGAAGATGGCAGCTGCCCTGAAAACCCTGAACTGTCACCCTGCAAAGCAGCACCTGGGCTTGTACCAGCCGTGTAGTGCTGGACCCGCTCCCATATGCATGCGGACTCATTTCCTTCAATGCAGTACATTGGATCTCTCCTCGGCATGCTGATTATATGTAAGGTCACTTGCACAAACACATCCTGTTTGTCTTCCTCATTGCCACCAGCTCTCACCCCCTCCGAATGTGATCGCTGTGTCCCTGCTCACATGCCCTGCTCTGGCATCCCTGTTCTGGTCTTCCTCCTGGGCTGAGCAACATTGGCTTTGTGTTGAAATCCAAATGAATTCCAAGAAGTGGTCTTGCAGCTGGTGAGAAATGAAATGTCATGATGGCTTCAAGGCTTAGGAGAGCGCAAGGGTCAAGTGGATTACCCTCCTCATATAGCTCACAGGTTTACTATCAGGAAAATCCCCCTCTAGTTATCAGTGAAGCAAATTACAGAGATCACGAAGACAGTTTCCTCCCAAGCCAGCACCTCCCAGCTCCTCCCTCTGTCCCTACCTTCCACCGGCCTCCACCAGTAAAAACCTCTGTGTAGCTTATTTCAAAGATGGTTGCAATTTCTAATAACAGTATAATTTAAGTGGTGAAGGTGAGATGTGCTTTTCTGTGGACTCAGGGTGCAGGTTATAAACAATGTGGTCTGAACAACTCTATCACGTAGGCAGACACAGTTACCTCTGGTTTACCTTTGAGAAAACAGAGGTGCAAAGGCATTTTCCCAACATATGCACTGGGGTGAATACTAGACAGGATCTAGACCTTTCCTCCAGGGTCCTGTACTTTAAAGTAACATATTAGCCTACTAATGGATAAACTGATCTTAAAAAAACCTCAAACAAACCAACAGCCCAAGCCCTAGATCTTCCTTCTTCAATGCATCTCAGCATCACAATACAAAACTTTCATTGCTTATTCTTCCATTTTCAAATGGTCTTTCTTGTACTGTAATTACTTTATACTATCATTACTATAGAAGAAAATATATTACCTACACTAAAAAAAAAAAAAAAGTGGAAAATATTTTTAAAAATTGAATGAAATTTGTCTAGAATTTTCCTTACTAAATTCTTCCATGAAATCCTAGATAGCTCTGCCAAAGCCACTGTCATTGTTACAAATGGAAGTTACCAGTGGATAGACACGAGTCCATCTGGTCTCTGAAGCACATGATCTGCCCAATGCAAAGAAGCATATCTAATAGAATGCTGTGATGATTTGTATTTAACACCCCAGAATAGCCCATCAGGCATCCTGTAGCAAAGAGAAAGGAGAATAAAAACTGACATGACAGCAGAAGATAATTCTTTCCTGAGGCAGGCGTGAATCTAATATAGCACATCAATCGGGGCTACTAACTGGCCAGATCTGCATTCATAATATTTACATTGATATAACTGAAGGAATCTTTCGGTTCAGCTGTCTTTTAACAGACCTGAGATGTACGGTTTTTGTTTACCTACAAACTTTCAGGTGAGGAATATATTGTGAAGAGGTTTTGTTTGTGTGCTCTGCTTTTACAGTTCTCTGCTGGCCTCTGTTTCACCAGTACAAGAGAGCAAAACCTCCTCGCAATCTGGCATGACTCCATTTCTCAGTTCTTCTCTTCCAGCAGCAGTTTTGAACTCATGCAGTTCATGGTTATTCCTGATTTTCCCAATTTATCTTGGTGTTGCACAGAGCTACAGCTTGGCCGTAGTCACTGAAACTCATGCCTTGAAACGTACTAAGATTCATTCATCCCCACCAGCAAGGATCTCTGGAGGAGAAAAGCAGCAGGGTTAAGCTACAGGCCCTTACCCAGAACCACCTTTCTCAGCAGATGAAACATCTCTGAAGTGGGAGGAATTGCACATGTTCAAAATTGGAATAATGCAGCCGGGTACCGATCTCCCAGTAATCCATTTGAGGGCTGTCCTAGGGCAAACACCTTTGAATGTCCAAGCAGGGAATGGCAGGTCATGGTACTGCAACTTACAGTAATAGGAGAAAACAACAGATCAAAGGTGGCCTCCTAATCTGCTTTGATCTGTGCTCCCCTATCTCAGTTCACAAGGCATGCTTCATGTGCATGGCTGGAGGGGACTGTGCTTTTATTGTCTAGGAGACTTAACCTTTAGCCTGAGTTTAGTCCAACACACATTTTACCATCTGTTCCTATGTGCCTATGAGATCATTTTTCTACATGCAAAATTATAAAGTGAAGATTCACATATGCTTACACAGCTTATTTCTATTATTATTTGTTAAATACCGAGAAGCTCCTTGGCACAATACGAGGCCTAGAATGAAGACATATCAAGCCCTGAAGCCATTCTTCATGTGAAATACACCCAAAATGGCTATTCTGGCTGAAAGAGCAGTGTTAGGAATTTCAAACCACTTCCCTTCCTTGGAGTTCTGAGCAGATTCATGACATTTCTGGCAATGCAGCTTAAAGAACCATTCACAGAAATTTGTGCTGCAGTCATCACAAAAGCTTTCTTTTTCTGCCTATGCAAAACCTGATTTTCAGTGCAAAATACACATTACAGCAAGTTTAAGATTGTCCATAAAGATTTTAGAATGCAATTTCAGAAAAAATGGTAATGAGAAAATGCTACTATTCTTTTTTTAGTTGATAATAATAATAATGTTGGTTGTTCATGAAGAAGCTCACTTCTTAGTGAAACTTTTTAAACTCATTTTTCCATTTCTATTTTCTTGTGTTATTCTCCTCAGCTGACACCTCCCATGTTACTCACAGCAGCTCTTGATGAGAGCTGAAACATAACATGGCTGAACAGAAGCTCCTTCTCCTCTTTTCCCTCCCTTTCTTTGTTTCCATCCTCTGTCCTTCTGGTTCCTTGCTTCTCCTGGAGACAAGGGCCGATGGTGACCGGATACTGTCCCAGATCCAGAGGATGCCACGTGGCTGCGCATGCCCTCTCTCACAGTCCCACTCCATGTGAAAAGGAGGATTTGTCTCACCTCCCCTGAGGTGTCTAAAATGCAGATGTCTGTATCTGTGCTGAGTGTCTGAAGCTCCCCTCAGAATCAGTAGAGAGAAACAGGCATGGATAAAGAGTAATTCTCCTTATCCTAGGTAGGTTAGTTAGTGCCCAAAATAGGTCAGATGAATGATGCCTTCAAAGTGCCATGCTCTACCGACCACAAAGAGAGCCTAGATGACTAAATGTTTAATGTTAGCTGAGATGGATCCTGTCCTTAGCATCTTTCCTTTATGCCATTGTCCTGTCTATTCCCCTGTTGCTCACAAGCACACATTATCCTCCTCAATGAGTTTCTAGCTTCTCTTCTCACATGAGTGGCAATGCCCAGGGAAATGGTATCCTTCCCCCAGCTGCTACTATGAAGCAATTTCCCAGCTTAGGCTTTCTTCTGAGATCTCTCACTGATGTGATATTTCATGGAGTGCCTTCCACAAATCATTTGTGATAGCTCCTAGCTTATATTTCACATCTCTTCTCAAAACACTTATATCAGGGTGCATACACCGTAGCTTGCCTGTTGCTAATAGCTAAGTGGGTGGTATGTTGGGAATAATTAAAATTCTTCCTCGTTTACATTAACCTCGCCCCCTCCAAAAAAAAAAAAATTCAGGAGTGAAACCTGCTATTAGTCTATCACCAGTATGCTAGTGCTGGCAGAGCCACGGACTACAGCCCCTCAGGTCTACAGCGTGGGTTTATACAATGGTTTACAATAGCTTTCTGATACTGCGTGAATGGCAGCATAAATTACAGTGCAGAAATAGATCAACAAGCTAAAGTGGTTTTACTTCTTCTTTAAATAGCTCTTACAGGCACCAATGCTCCTCTACGGATTTAAAGAAGTCTTTTCTTCTTACTCCTCCACCTTCCTCATTTTAAGCAGGCAGCAGAGAATGGAATAGCACAGTGTGAAACACCATTGCCTCTTTAAAAGGTTACAGAACTAGAGAAAATAAAAGATGAAAATCCAAGTGAAAATCACTGCTGTTTCCTGTCTCACCCTGCCTTGGACTTCCCCCTAATAGCTGAAAAGGATCAAGGTCTTAAATAACGTGCTGACAAAACGACTGTACAATAGGACCAATTGGTAACATTGGGAGGAGATGTTCAGCTTTGTTTTTCTTCAGGTTCATGGAGAGTCTGACTAAAATATAACTATTCTCCTAGCCCATAAATAAATGCAAAGCCTGATCCAGTTGCAGGAGCCCCCAGCACAGGGTTGAGGCTCGTAAGAGGGTGGTATCTGGAAGCAGTTCTTCCTATGTGGGCATGATGGGTGCAGGCAAATACCTGCTTTGGCAGGAGAAGGGCATGTTATTCTGGTGTCAACTGGCCCATGGGAATCCATGGGAGCTGGGAAAGGCCTTTGCCTTTGGGAGTTGGCCCGTTAGCAGCATGCTCCTGCAGGAGGCTGAGAGCTCACAGGGAAGTTTCTTAGTGCTTTCATCTCCCCAGAAAGGCAAAAATAGATGTCCAGTATTATGAATGTCATCCTCTTGCTGAAGCACCTAGGCATCCTGGCTGGCATCTGGACATGGCTGTAGCAGCTGGTAGGGTCCTGGATCAGAGTGAGAATGCAGGGGCAAGCATGAAGCTGAAATAGGGCTGAAAGTATTAGGAAAAGAGGCGGGGCAGCAAAAGCACAAATACCTGTACTACTGCCCCAATATTCTAACATTGCGCAGACTATGAAGAGAACATGCTCAAAGAAAAGGCAGCCAAGTCAATTTTGTATACAAGAGAAGGAAAGCAAGTAATCATAGAATAAGTATTTAACTGCCTATCAGTCTTCAAGGGTAAAAAACATCTGTAGAAAGAAGCCAGGATATCCCTTCATATCAGCAGGTTTTGCTCAGTATAACCTGGTCCAAAGTGCTAAAGAAAAATCACTGCAGTTGTTGCCAGTTGCGCTTCTGCTGCAATTTGGAAAGTCAAGGTCAGCTCCATGGGAGGATTAACCAGTACAAGCCAAAGACCAGCATCCATTGCTCCCGTTTGTAGCTCACTTTGCAGGTCTCCTTGCCACATGGATAATAAGAACCATCTGGTCTCACTTAGACATTTATAAGAAACAAGTTCAGGTCAGAGCAAGTTGTTTCCAGGATATTTTTCTAATAGAGAAGGGGAAAGAGGTACCTCCAGAGTGAAAGCCATTGCATCCTAAGATAAGCTCAGTGAAATGAACCTGGCTTTCTATGGGTGGTAAAGGGAACCTCAGACTCTGCCATCCAATGAGTGGTATGATAAATCCCACTCATACTACCCAAGCCTTCCACACTTTCCCAACACCTCTGCTGAACTTGTTAACTGTAGCTGCTACTGTGTTTTGGAAACTACAACCCAAGCAGATGAGTTTACTAGCATCAGCATCTTCCCTACATAACCAGCCACCCATGACTATGCTGAGGTCCATTTCAGGACCAAAACCTTATTTCTGCCTCAGTTTTGGGCATCTGACACCTCTTTGCATCATTGCTCTAGTGCGTGCGCTGTCCTAGGTGAAAAGGCTTTAAAGAGGAATGGTGTCCATATGAGATGCAGCCCTCAGCCTGCCCTTTGCTCTCCTCTCCAGTTGGACAGACTGGCAGCTTCTATAGAGACAGCAGCTGTAAAGATCATTTTTCAGGTTCCACCTGGCAGTTGGTGTGTGCTTTCAACTCTTACCCACAGCTCAAGATGTGGCCTTAATAACATATTGCAAACACACACGTCACCTGAGACTTCAAGCTGCTCTTGCTGGTGTCTCATTAAGCTGCAAGGTGGTAACAGTCAGTGATAACAACTGTGAAATCCACAGTGACCTGACACATCTGGAGTCAATAGGTACTTGTGAGATTCTTTTGCCTGTGGCCTCATGCTACCTGCAAAGAAACATTAGGTTAAAATAAACAGAAGAGGAAGAAAGCATCATTACCAGGCAGGCACTGAGCAGAGAGTTGCCTTTTTCCTGTGATAATTTACTCTGCAGTTTTCAGGTTTATTAGTTGGTTTGGGTCATGTTGTTTCAATATCTTTGCACAAAGAATAAATACTGTATGAAAAGTCCCCTAATGAACCCCTGTAGACAGATCCTAACTCTGGGTCATGGAAGCAGCTGGTGAATACACTCACAAGCTATAAAATCCACATGACAAACTTCAATACACACCCACGTCCCATTACCACCACCACCAGCATTTGCCCTGTGCTTCCCACAGCAGGGGCAAGCGACCCTGGGGAGCCAGAAGGAGACGTCCTTGCCATGCACCTGGGTACACATGGCAGTGGGGACTGGGCCTTGGGGGGCAACCTGCAAACAGTGGGAATCCCAACCCTGTGCAGAGGCTAAATACAGCATTGGGCTATTAGAATCAAAGCATCATAGAACTGTTTAGGCTGGAAAAGATCTTTAAGATCAAGACAAACCATTAACCTAACACTGCCAAGTTCAGCACTAAACTATGTCCTTAAGCTGTGTCCCTCTACTTTTAAATACTTCTAAGAATGGTGACTCCACCACGTCCCTGGGCAGCCAGTTCCAATGCTTGACAATCCTTTCAGTGAATTTTTTTTTTCCTAATATATTGTCTAAAACTCCGGTGCAACTTGAGGCCGTTTCCTCTTGCCCTGTCACTTGTTACCTGGGAGAACAGACCATCCCCCACCTGCCTACACCCCCCTGTCAGGCAGCTGTAGAGAGCGATAAGGTGTCCCTGAGCCTCCTCCTCTCCAGGCTGAACACCCCCAGTTCCCTCAGCCGCTCCTCACCAGACTTGTGCTCCAGACCCTTCACCAGCTCCGCTGCCCGTCTCTGGACACGCTCCAGCACCTCAGTGTCTGTCTTGCAGTGAGGGGCCCAACACTGAACACAGGATTCGAGGTGCGGCCTCACCAGTAACTGAGTGCATGGGGACGGTCACTGCCCTGGTCCTGCTGGCCACACCGTTCCTGATACAAGCCAGGATGCTACTGGCCCTCCTGGCCACCTGGGCACACGGCTGGCTCCTGTCCAGCCGGCTCTTGACCAGCACCCCAGGCACTTTCCCACCGGGCAGCATCCCAGCCGCTCTGCCCCCAGCCTGTAGCGCTGCCTGGGGTTGCTGTGACCCCATGCAGGACCCGGCACTTCTCCTTGTGGAACCTCATACAATGGAATCAGCCCATCGGTCCAGCCTGTCCAGATCCCTCTGCAGAGCCTTCCTGCCCCTGAGCAGATCAACACTCCCACCCAACTTGGTGTCATCCGCCAGCTTACTGAGGGTGCACTTGATCCCCACATCCAGATCATCAATGAAGTTATTAAACAGGACTGGCCCAGCACTGAGCCCTGGGGAACACCACTTGTGACCGGCCACCAGCTGGGTGCAACTCCCTTCACTGTCACGCTTTAGGCTCCGCCATCCATCCAGCTTTTACCCCAGCAAAGAGCACACCTGCCCAAGCCATGAGCAGCCAGGTTCTCCAGCAGAACGCTGTGGGAGATAATGTCAAAGGCATTATTGAAAACAAGGGAGACAACACCCACAGCCTTCCCCTCACCTGCTAAGCAGGTCACCTTGTCACAGAAGGAGATCACCTTCGTCAAGTAGGATGGGCCTGATCCCCTGGTTGTGCTGTACATGTCGTGTATTGGCACTCAAGATGACCTGCTCCATAACCTTCCCTGGCACTGTCAGACTGACAGGCCTTTAGTTCCCCAGATCTTCTCTCCTTATGGGAATCACGTATGTTAACTTCCAGTTAACAGGGGCCTCCCCAGTTTAGGTGGGACTGTTGATCTATGATGGAAAGTGGCTCCTTGAGCACTTCCACCAGATCCCTCAGTACCCTTGGGTGGATCCCACCTGGCTTCCTAGACTTCTGCATGTATAAGTGGTGTAGCAGTCACTGACCATTTCCTCTTGGATTATGGGGGTTTTATTCTGCTCTCCATCCCCATCTTCCAGCTCAGAGGCCTAGGTACCCTGAGAACAACTGGTCTTACTGTTAAAGACTGAGGGAAAGAAGGCATTAAGTACCTAAGCCTTCTCCTCATCCTCTGCCACTATGTTTACCCCTGCATCCAATAAAGGATGGATATTCTTTTTAGCTCTCCTTTTGTTGCAAATGTATTTATAGAAACATTTTTTATTTTCTGTTATGGCAATAGCTGGATTAACTTCTAGTTGGGCTTTGGCCCCCCTAATTTTCTCCCTGCATAACCTCACAATATCTTTGTGGTATTCCTGAGTTGCTTGTCCCTTCTTCCAAAGGTGATAAACTCCATTTTTCCCCTGACTTCCAGCCAAAGCTCTCTGTTCAGCCAGGCCAGTCTTCCCCACCAGCTGATCTTTCAGCACACGGGGACAGCCTGTTCCTGCACCTTTAAGTTTTCTTTTTTGAAGAATGTCCAGCCTTCCTGGACTCCTTTGCCCTTCAGGGCTGCTTCCCAAGGGACTCCATCAACCAGGCTCATAAACAGGCCACAGTCTGCCCTCTGGAAATCCAAGGTAGTCGTTCTGCTGACCTCCCTCCTCACTTCTCCAAGAACCCAAAACTCTGATCATTTCATGATCACTACGTCCAAGATGGTCTGCAGCCATTACATCACCCACCAGTCCTTCTCCATTCACAAACAGCAGGTCCAGTAGAGCATCTCCCCTGGCTGGCTCCCTCACCAGCTGTGTCAGAAAGTTATCTTCCACACACTGCAGGAACCTCCTAGACTGTTTCCTCTCTGTTGAATTGTATTTCCAGCAGATATCTGGCCAGTTGAAGTCCCTCACAAGAACAAGGGCTGGCAATTGTGAGACTTCTCCCAGCTGCCTATAGAATATTTCATCTTCCTCTTCATCCTGGCTCAGTGGTCAATAAATCTCACCATGATCCCTGCCTTGTTGACCACCCCCGTGATTCTTACTCATAAACACTCAACCGTATCATCACCATCATTAAGCTGTAGACAGAGAGAAGAGACAAGCAGAGCCTGGGACTGATGCTGGTACAGTAAACTGCAAGAATAGGTCAAGCTGTCAGCTGTTACTAACCTTAGCAAACACCATATCTTCCATTTCAGCCTCAATTAATTCATATGCTGTTTGTTTGAGAACCTTCTTATTACATTGTGGAGTTACTGGCTGTATCTCCAGCCTGACTAACCTGCCTGTCTCTTCTCCTGTACCATTTAAATGTCAGTTATATTTTTGTGGTTGACCAGTTAGTGAAAGGATGAATGAGTAAGTGTTTGTGTTAACTGAGTCTACATGAAGATGCCTCATTAAACAGAAATGGACATGGGATGATATGATTTTGATGTGGTCTTGGCTTGCTTTTGGAAACATACTTTCTGCTAGAGAAGTGGTGAGAAACACGAGACACTAAGTTTGATGCTTTTCTCCCCATTTTGAGCCCCTGGTTTGAAGTGTATCAAAAAAGAAGCACTTCCAGAAACCAGAGTCATAGTATGTTCAAAACAAAAACAAAGGCCCAAATTCCTTTATTTATAGTGACCAGCATGGTGCAAGCAAGTCATTCCAGCTCATTTCTGAATGGCATTATATTTCAGGTATAAAATCTACATGCCTTTGCTTCTTCAAAGATGAGAGGACTCTAGAACACAGATGTGTTTGAGTCTAGCATTAACTAAGATGTTACCAAGGCCAGGCACTGGGGAACAGGCCCTCAGGACCATGCTAACATTGCAATGCCCTGCTCTTCCTCATCCCAATGCTGTCTAGTAAATCCTCAGTCCCCAGCCAAGGAACAGGCTCTCCCCATACAAGGCCTGGGGGGAGCTGGGCACCCTGGGTACAGTCCTAGCCCTTCCTAGGACTAGGAAGAAGCAGAGGTCCTGGAACCCAGCAATACTGCTCAGTTCCCAGCTCTGCTTTGGTCCCTCCAACCAGCTGTCTCCAAGCCAAATCTACTACCCAGTGGAACAGCCCTATCTACTACCCAGTGGAACAGCCCTAAGCAATGGGGCTCCAAACCAGCCCATCACCTGGGAGGCCAAGTTCATGTTCTAACTCAGAAAAGTAGACACAGCCATCAAAACCAGCCAAACTGCACCTTCTGGGGCTGAAACCCCAAAGCAAGACCAAGAAAATACCTCCCTTTGCTTGGGACCCTACAACACGGGTGTGGAGGAAGCCCAGGCTCAAACGTTTGTGCCGTCTGAGTCAGAGCAGAGGCTTGACATGGCTCTGAAGTCTCCATCAGTCATTACACAGCCATGTGCTGCGGGGGGCATGGGGGTGGGGGGGGTGGGGTGAGAGGTAGTGGGGACAATGGCTCCAAATCTCTCTCGTTCAAGCTGTTTGACTTTATATACATAGTTAAGTATTCACTGGACCAAAAAGGAGGATTGATTGACTGATCAAATATTTAGGGAAAATGGAATGAGAAATGGAGCTGGTTTAAACTGGGGTAATATGGATCCAGATGTGCACTTTGACTGTATCCCAGTCCTATGTAAGGCAAATTTCTAGCAACACCCTGACCTTTTTCCTGCTAGCCACAGGAGGAAAACTGGAGCCTGCAGGCCAGACGACTCTCATCACAGATTTTGGACATAATCCTGCTGATAACAAATGAGTGATCAGAATCTGGATGGACAGTCGTCTAGATCCATAAGTCAGCATAGACTGAGGTCTGTAATTCCTACTTGAAATCAGGCAGAAAGGAGATTTCAACATGAGTCAGCCAACACCAACAGGTTTGCTTGAGGTACCCAGCTCTTCTGGACAGACAGATGGATGCAATAACACATGCCCACATACAGATGTTGAGGACCTGCACTCGTTGTCCCTAAAATACAATTAGCAACACAAGTGAGGAGGAATTTCAGAAACAACTGTCTCAATAGCAGCCCACTGCCAATAGGCACTGAGAGGACTCCTTCTTCTTCTCTCATTGCCATGGGATGTCAGCACTAGGCCTCCTCTGAAAACAGGCCCAAGCAGCTGGCTTTTGCAGCCCACACAAGTGACCACATTTCAGTTCTTTCAGGCCAGGAAACAGAGAAAATTTGCAGGGTCTGGAACCTTCCCACAATAGGAAAATAAGATACCGCCAGCACTTCTGAAAAAAAACCCCAAACAAACCCACTCTCATCCAGGCAAAGCATGCATTGACTTGCACGAGGAGGACGGGGAAAAGCCTTCAGGAAATAGCTAACAGTTTCCAAGTCTTTCCCTTGTTCATTTTCACAGATTCTGGCTTTCTTTAGGGGAAAATATGTACTTTTTAAATGTGCCTGACCCTGGGCTCTGTTCCTACAAACATTGATTCAGGGAGGTACTTTGTCTTTATTTATTCTCAACTAATGACTGGACTGGCACAGTTCTGAAGAAAGGGTATCCCAAAAGCCTGATGTCCACAGGCATTCCTGTTCCCTGCCTGTATTCTTCCTGCCCTTGGCTAATGGTGAATTGCCAAAAATCCTCCATTTTGGCTTAAGTGGGGTAAAAGCAGGATCAAAACTGTGCATCCCCCACATCTCTTCTTTCAATGTGCTCTGGGGCAAGATGTATGTGTTCGCTCTTCATACGTAGTGCTGAAATCCAAACAGATTTGCAAAGCCTTACCTAGCTGTATGTCTCTGGCAAGTATGGCTGCCTATGTTTATATATACACACATATACTTGTGGCTACCATGGCTTCCTAGTACACTGAACATGCCCATGAACATGGTCTGACACCAAAGCTATCATGTGCAGAAGAGTCTGTAGCATCCTCTTAAACTCTCACACGCCCATGTCTAGGTGCTGTCTGGGAGGGCGATAATTCATGCAGGCTCCACCACTCCCTGGACCAGTCCAACAGTTTTGCAGAATAGACAGTCACACCCCCATGTCTAAAGCAGTCTGAGGCTTTGTTTAATTTACCAGTCTAGGGACAGCTTGTGAGATCCAAGTCACAACCAACTCCTAACTGAATTGAATCCAAAGCTCAATATAGCTGAAGGAGCCAAGAAAACTTTCCTCAAGAGACTGGCGCCATTTGCTAGAGTGGGAAATGTGGGTCATCAGCTTTTTGGATGCTCAGGCTCAGCACAGCCTGCAGCAGAGCCTTACAGTTGAGGCAGTTTTCACACTTGCATCTCAACATGTGGCTGCACATGTTTGTGGCTAAAAATGCGCTTTCTCCATAATGAAACTGGAATCAATAACCAATCAAGCCAGTATGTGCTTCTGTGGAACAGCCTGAAATGGGGTTTCTTTCTTTCTTTCTTAACAACTGCTCACAGGGAGTGCAACCTTTCATTTCTTCCACAGAGCTGAAAAGAGCTCTGTGATCACATCATCACAGCACAAGGCAGTCACAAATATTCCACGTCTTATAAAGCCAGAGAAGCACAGGGAACTGAAAGGCAGCAAACCACTCTATACAATAGAAAAAAAAAAAACCCAACCTTTGTGCCCATAGAGCAACAGCAGAATTACCAAGCTGAGCAATCCAGAAGTAAGGCATGTGTAAATTAACGTTGCTTGTGTAATATTACTTCACTCCCCCACCTCCCTCTGTACATATGCATCCTGAGACAGCCTTTAATTGTAAGAACTGAATGCTATTTTTTACCACTGTACCCCTCTCACTTTGTTCCCAGCACTTGATTAATGAACAACTATGCAATATCTTGTTTTCTTCTCCAGCACATTGTCTCGTGCTTCATCTTTACTGCTCAAACCCTGATCTAGAGTTAGAAGTCTCCATGGATCATGTAGGGATGGAATTTTTTATAGATGTTTATCCCTTGGCCAAATTTGGGTAGGTTTTCCAAAGGAAGCAAAAATGTCGTGTGTGCAGCACAGGCTTGCTGACCCCAGTTTCCTGCTCCAGATTGTGATGGCATGAGCAGTCCTCAGGAAAAGACAGAAGTAGTTTTCCCTGAGGACAACACAACTCATTTTTCTTCTGAGATGTGTATAAGATCAGCCCAAGGGAGTCTCCTGGGAGGATCTGACCCTGATGGGTCAGGTAGAAATGCTGGATCTGAAATGGTACCCTGTGAGTTGCTCCCCGTTGTGGCTGAATGTGCCGTGAGCTGGTAAGACCATGCCTTAACTCCTATTGAGTAAGGTGGTACTGGTGTGTTCATGGCTGTGCTTCTTGGAAAACCACTTTACAGTCCTGCCCATTGTAACACTCTCCATAGAGGAGGCAGCAAGGTTTGACAGAGCAGGAAAAATGTGCATTGAAATACAAATGTTAACAGCACTGGCTATTTTTAAAACTACCCAAAAAGAAATTGGTTTAATTTTACTCAGGACCAAGAGCCTGTTTATAATTAGTTCCCTTCATTAAACTTTTGTTTTATAACATACAACTGTGTCAAACACCAACATTCAATAACATTATTTGTGAAAAGGGTGGGGTGGGGGGGAATAAAACCAGTCACACTGATCAGATGGACCACCAAATAACCACGTGATGGATGAAGAGGAGAAAAAGAAATGCCATCTGTATTTCCAGCATTCCCCAATTGATCAGCCCACTGGGAAATAACAAGGGAGGAGGATTCGATATTCTCCCTGTGTCTGCAAATCACTATTACACACCAAATTTTGCAGGAGATCAATACTCCTTTAATAATTCTGCCACAGATGCCAGAGCTCATTAGTAGGATGTGAATAACTATGGAGCTTGGAAATCCTATTTTACTTGTCTGTCTGAAGGATTTTGGTTTCTTATCAGCTTAGCTGCGGATTTCATGACCAGATTTTACAGTCTATGTTGAGCTCTTACTCAGGTAAAATTTCCGTATCAAAAAGCAGAGTTTTGCCTGCGCTGACTCAATAGGAGCCTCAGAGTCCTTTCTTCATTAGTTATTACCATTCCACATTGAATAAAATGCACAGGAGGGCAAACCAACCTGACCAGAGCTACTAGCGTCACTATTCTGATGTAAGACCTGCTTATTCTGATCATCCAGAATTCCTTCTTGTCCTTAAAAGTCCTCTCCCTCTGCAAATAAAACACAGTCACAATGATAAATGAAAACTTAGGAGTGAAAACAAATTCTACTTGCACATTCTTGCCTTGGTATTTGAACTATTTTTTTGTGGTTTATACAGATTTCTCCCTTCTGCCCCTTGGAAATGCAGATTTCACAAAAGTCATGTCATTCTGACTTGCATCCTTGGTTCAGCTCTCAGGAGAAAATATATTTCAGAAGCCAGTACGGTCCCAGAAGGGCTATGAATAGGATTTTTCTCAAATTTGGTAGTAAAACATGATACTTCTCCCTTCCCTACAGTGCTCATCTGCCCTTTAGCTCTGGGTTATGAATGAGCCTTGAGAGGAGTGCATAGGCCATTCAAGTTGATAGCTGTTAGACTAATGAGTTAATGCTAATCAGTTTGCGTGGACAGGACCCTGCAGGATGCTGAGCTCACTGCAATACAGCCCAAGCCAGCGAGCGACCTGGCCTTTTGACAAAACGGCCCAGGTCCACAATTCTTCCTTAATGCTGAAACATTCATACTGAGCACCACACACCTGGGGAACAAAGCCTGGCTGGTGAGAGCTGCCCCAGCCACACAGCCGTGGTGCAAGGAGGTCACCCAACACCCTGCCATCACCAATCCAGCCAAGGGACTCATGCAGGGCTGCAGCTATGCCTTGGTTAATCTGGTGGAGAGTGTTGTCTAATCCCGCTGCAGTGTTCCCAAACACAACGGCTTGCAACAGAGGTGACTGGAGGATATTACTGCATCATTTTGCAATGGCTGCCAGTGTTCCCTCTTGTGGCGTGGCTGCCTGTGCCTGTGCCTTTCCTGGAGAAAGGGCCATTCCCCATCGCTGGTTTATGGAGTCTTTATGCGTTTACAGGAATTTTCCACAATGGAGTGCAGTTTCATTTTCCATGTTTGCAAGATTTTTCTGTCCCTGTAAATAACTGGGCTTTCCAGACTCTTCTCTGAAAAACAGAGCACAGAGGCTTTTGAAGAATCTGGTGGTAAAATTGCCCATCATTAGTTTCTCCAGAAATTCACACTGGCCATGTGCATGCATTTCTGGTCTGTAAACTTGCTTAATATGAATGCTGAGGTTGCATGACAAAATGTCTTCACAAGAAAATCAGACTGATCTAGTTTGATCTAGTAAGATGCTTACATACAATAAAATAAAAGTATGATGATTTAATGAAGAAACCTCTGATACACCCATTCATACATGTAACCAGAATGATCCAAAGCTTTCTAGACAGTAAGCCATGCAAAACCTTTGCTCAAAAACACACATTCACTTTATGTGAACAGGTTGCTTTAATCACAGAGGCCAGCAGACAATCCGAAATTATAACTACTTGGTGGTTTTGCTGCTTTAAATTAAAGGGAATGAGAAAAGGTAGAAACTAAGGGTAGATTTTCAAAGACATTGGCATTATTTATGACTTTGGAAATTTTCATCTAGATGTGTTTTAAAATACTTTTGAAACCTTGGATAAACTCTGCAAGTCCTGTGACTGAAACTCTCTTCAGAATCCAAATTTCACTTTCCCAGTTTCATAAATTTAATACTTCTTTTTAATTTGGATAGGGAGTTCTCAAATGCTTCTGAAGGATTTAAGAGCACAGGTTCTAGGGAAAATCAAGAGGCTGTGTTAATCTAAAAATCTTGTGTTTTGAAAAGGTCCTTCCCAGTTAATCAATTTCACATACTAGGGGGTTTTGTTGACCACAGTATGTATCTGCTCTTCTTGGACATCAAAACTCTCAAGAGGATTTTATTTGATGACAGACTTTTCAAATACTTTGTATAAACTTGTCTAAAGTCTTGATGAAGCATGCTTCTACGAGACCTGCATGTGAAGGAGTGTTTTGGCACAAGTACTCCTGTCTCTGAGGCTGGGATTCATTTAATTTGATTTTAGCCATCTGAAAGTTAAGTCATCATTCTCAGCTAATCACCAGGGCTGCCTTGCCTGGCTTCACTGTTGAGAAATAGACACCTATGGAATTGTCTTATCCACTGCAGACGTGGGATCAACTCCTTTCAGATATTCCTGCTTACTTCTTTTTCTCAGTTGACTATAGGAAGAGCCCAGCTGACTAAATGGAATGTTTGGCTTTCAAGTGCCCAGTGTTATAGATGGATCCCAAGCATACTGTGCTATCTTATTTGTAAGGCATTAAGCACGATGCTGGGACTTTGCGTCACTGAGATTTCCAGATGTGTAGGAAGGTCCCAGAAGTGCCCCCCATGAACAAAACATTAAGGCAGTGCCCACTGCCTGAATTTGTTGTCCAGACTGCAGAGGTGATATCACCACCATCTTTTCAAGAACACTGTCCCTATAGATATCAACTCATGAGGACTGATTTCATTCACCATATAAGCTGATTTAGGAAGACATTTGTCTGAACCAAAATCTGAGGCTCCACACATCTGCGGAGAAGTGAAACTCAGGTAATGAGTCTGGAACAAATTGCTCCATCAGAGTGTGCTCATTCAAACGCCAAATGTGCATTTGAAATTCTGGGAAACAGGCACGTTCTGCATTGACAGGTGGGTATTTGACTGTCTGATACATTCAGTCTGATTCATCCAGGAGTAAATTTGTCATTGTTGGGGCAGGACCAAATTGACTGTAGGAGTTTCATCATATGTTCACAACATCTTTTATTTTCATCAGTTGCAGTTTGGCTTGCCATAAGTTAATGTGTTCATGCATTAGGTCAGGTTTTTTCTATCCACTTTAGCACCATCCGAAAAATGGTAAAAATCATTTCGGGAAAGAGAAAATTAGTATAAAACGTGTGTTTATATTTGTGCCAGTGCAGCACGTTCAAACCTCTCAGAGAATTCTTCAGTTGCCAAAAATGTGAAGAAAGATGTGTGACCTTCTGCTACATTTCCCATGTTTGTTGTCTTAATTAAACTTGTCATGAGTCATGTTTGCAACACCCAGCTTACCGCAGCCCTGTAACAAACAAAGACATTCAGCCCCTGATGTGCGTGTTCAAATCCACCAGGGATTACTGCCGCTGTTTTCATCACTTCCTGTAGATGGAAAATGCAAAGGCTAAATTTAGAAATGGATCACAAGTCTCTGGTCAGGTTGTTTCCAAGAAGGCTGATGAAATCTGCTTTCTTATTTAGCTTAAACCTGTCTTCCCAAGTATTATCTTCCTGGAGACTTTCAGACCTGTTTCCATCCCCTAAGCTGTTAACTCCTGCAGTATTAGGATTAAAAAAAAAGGTTAACCTTTCTTGGGGGCCAAAAGACAGATGTGAGATCATAGCTGCCATTTTGTAAGACAGATACTATGCATGTGAAACCTAACAGGGCTTCTTTTACATAGTTAAATCTAGAAAAATATATAGTAAAGCATATGATTTTTGTCATAATAATATTAAGAGTGTGAAAGAGTCACTAGCCCTCACATCAGGCTTTAATTTGTGCATCTTCCTTACTTACTAACTTCAAGTTTAAAATCATTAACACAATTAAAACTGGGTCAAAGAGTAATCATTTTTTTAACATTTGGTCAAAAGCCCACTCAGCTGCTTTTGAGTTAGCAAACATGCAATCAACATGCATCTCATTACAAGGGCAACCACCTCTTAAAGACAGGCTTAACACCAGTATATGTGAAGAAAACAAATAGGGCAAAGTGCAAAAGGAGCAGTCAGAAAATGTCAGGTGTTATGGAGGAGTAAGAACTATCATGAGCCTGGGTATCTCTGTGATTAGCAAAGTCGCAGAGATGGTCTTTCAATGCACAAAACACAAGGTACAACCAGAAACTGTCCTAAAGAGCATCAGTCTCTGCATCAAGAAAAGAAGGAATAAAAGGTTTGGGGAGGCACAAGGAAGGGATGTTAATTCTTATTACGATGCTTTTTTTTTAATCCTATTTTTAACTTTCCCCTATTTTAAAGGTTATTTTATTAGCATTCTTTTTTTTTTAATTTAATTAATATCTCTCAATCTTATTTTTAACTCCAGGTTATGCCAGTGTTCTGGAGGAGGGTTTGGTGTCAGGCATGGCCATGCACAGCCAAGCCCAGATACTTGGTGGCCTTAAAAAGGACAGGGTGAGGGGCAGGCAGGAGCACCCTGTCCTTGCAGCTGCCCCTGGAGGACCCTGCTTTGGTTTTTCTCCACCAGCTGCACCTTTCAGGGATGTATGTATGCTGCAGGACTTGGAACCAGGTTGAGCCATTCCCCAAGGAGGAGGATGATCCCCTGGGCATCTCCAGGTCATGTCTGCAGCCAGCGTAGGAAATGCCAGCAAGACCAGGCCCTCCCTCACATCCTCTGGGGGCCTGGCACTGGTCACCGGTGAATCCTCTCACTTCCCAAGATCTTCATATCAGGCTGCAACTCTTATTTTTGAACTGACATTCCCTGGGCTTAATCCACTTAGCCTGTGACCACCTTCATCTGTTTCCCGCAAGCACAGCCTCAGGCTGCACGATCCTCCCTGCTGCACTTGCTGTCCTCCACCACCACCCCGCTGCCCCTCTAGGGAACATGTATTTATAAAGAGGTGGATTAGAAACATTACCAGGCAGGTCACATTGTGTCAAGCTGCTCTTTTGGGGCTTAAAATCTGAGGGTCACTCAAGAGGGAGCGCTTCCCGTCCTTGTGATGGCCATTCGGTTGACTGCTGCACTGTACTTGCAATTTACTCTATTAACAGTGCTGGTACTTTGGGCTGGAGGATTTAGAGACACCGTTCCTGTAAATAAAGCAATCAGGTGGTGTATAAAATGTTTACCTTGGTTTTCTTTTTTTCACATGGGGAAAAATAAACTGGAGCCTCTTTAAGTGCAGTGAACGGAATCCATAGCTGGTGCAAATCCACTTTGCTCCGCTGCTGCCAGTGAGCACCAGGTGATTTATACCTGCTACAGACCCCAGCCCGTAACACCCTTTGAGCCAGCCAGCCCCCAGAGCAATTACTTTGGTTGTCATCTCATCGGTGGAAAGAAACAAGGTGCCCACACCACTGCTGCCCAGCAGATCACCTTGCAGAAATGGGCTAAATGCCCACCAGCCCCATGGTGCCTCTGGGTCCACCATGGTGACATCTCAATGCCTGACACCATGCACCAGGCATTGGGCCCAGACAAAAAAAAAAAAAAGTGAGGCCAAGCTCTGGCTGCAGACTAAAATGTGTTTGGGTTGGACCCACGACTTGAAGGAAACGCTCCACCTCAGTATAGAGTTCTTATGGCTTGTAAATCAGGAGCAGACGTTCCCCTTTGGTGTACTGCAGGGATTGGTGGGAGGGCAAATCCTGAGTGCTTTGTCATTCTGCTGAGCTCTAATCCCATCAGCATCTCCGGCCACTCATCAATCAGATTAAAATATGGCTGAAAGTAATAATACAGCTGGCTCACTCACAGGGAGAGAGCCCTGCACATGCAGAACCACCACCCACCACTGCTCAGCCAAGTACCATGCTGCTTGCAAACCCCCAAATCTTTCACCACTACAGGGTTTTGGGGCTGGCCAGAGCTGCAGACAGGGCAGCCCATGTTCAGCATCACCATGGAGAAGTAGGGGCAGTGCCTTTAGCCCCCTCCTACCCCTCCAGAGCCTCTGTGCTTTTAATGGATGAAGTAACTGTAGCATTGCTGTCAGAGACTTTTCATGTTCATACCGAAAGTTAGCCAAAAATGTTCCAACAGAAAATACTTTCCATGAGAAAATGCTGCTTTAACAGAATCTAACCCTCCCGGGTGGAAACCTGTCAACTCTGCTGTATCCTGTGGTAGAAACCAGGTGGGTATGTACAAGAATCCTGCCTTCATCCTGGGACCACTGGCAACAAAAATAAAGATCCATTCAAGGTCTCTCTCTTACATTTTTTGCCTTTCTCCAACTATGAAAATAATTTCATTTTTCTAACTTGCTGTCCAATTTTGGAAAGCTTTTGACTTTCCTTCTGCCACCCTAAGAAAAGCATAATGTATGTGGGAAGGGGATTCTACCTCCAGCAGCTCATTTCATGGTCCAGATGGGCACATCCTTTCCATCTTAGTGAGGCAACAGGCCCATGACCACATGCAGCTTCACCAACATGGCTCATACAAGGACCAGTGGGTTGGATTTGGCCTTCAAGACAGCTCCAAGTGTCCAACTG